>NC_081311.1:4415000-4715000 GCF_026419965.1 Kogia breviceps
CCCCGGAACTACCAAAGGGCCACACGAGAGGGTGGGGAATGGGGCCTCCGGCCCCTGATCCCAGCTTGTCCTCCTACAAGGAGGACCTGAAGGCGTGAGGCCCACCCAAGGGGGAGACACCTGCTCCACAGCCACCGGAGAGGCCCTGGGGTCAGCAAGCCGTTTGTTTACCCTGGAAACGCCCACGGGGCACAGATGTCGAGTCACGAGGGGTTAATAATCTTATAAAACAAGAGTCAGCTGGTATTCACCAGCGCCCAGAGCTTGTGTGATGACACCCACCAGACAGCTGCCCCTCCACGGCCCGGGCCCGGGTGACTCGGAAGGGGCCCCGAGGAGAAGCCAAGCCCTGAAGGTCCTGGTTCGAGACAGTCTTGGCGTCCTAGGGACCCTCCAGAGATTCTCACCTTGACAAACTCTTACTCAGGGACCTGAGGGCTGTTTCTCAGGCCCCCAGAGGGCTCAGTGTGTGCATTGTTTCCACGCCCTCGGCCTCCCGTCTACATGGCTCCCGTCTACAAGGCTCCCGTCTACAAGGCTCCCGTCTACATGGCTCCCGTCTACAAGGCTCCCGTCTACATGGCTCCCGTCTACAAGGCTCCCGTCTACATGGCTCCCATCTACAAGGCTCCCGTCTACATGGCCTCCCGTCTACATGGCTCCCGTCTACAAGGCTCCCGTCTACATGGCCTCCCGTCTACAAGGCTCCCGTCTACAAGGCTCCCGTCTACAAGGCTCCCGTCTACATGGCCTCCCGTCTACAAGGCTCCCATCTACAAGGCTCCCGTCTACAAGGCTCCCGTCTACATGGCCTCCCGTCTACATGGCTCCCGTCTACAAGGCCTCCCGTCTACAAGGCTCCCGTCTACATGGCTCCCGTCTACAAGGCTCCCGTCTACATGGCCTCCCGTCTACAAGGCTCCCGTCTACAAGGCTCCCGTCTACATGGCCTCCCGTCTACAAGGCTCCCGTCTACATGGCCTCCCGTCTACAAGGCTCCCGTCTACATGGCCTCCCGTCTACATGGCTCCCGTCTACAAGGCGGGCGCCGATCCCCTCCCTCCCATCAGATCATGAGATGCCAGAGCAGCTACATTTCTCAACATCAAGTCAGGATGTTGAAGCCAGGGAGACCACAACAGATGAGTGAGCAATTAAGAAAAAGGGAAGTCTATTGAGAAATGATTTCATCTGAAACGGTGAAAATCAAGACACAGAAGCAGGCCAGCTCTGAGTCACAGAGACAGAAAAATGCAGTAGGATCTTCCTGCAAAGAAAGATGGAGGGAAAATGTCAAGGAACGTAGCAACAGGATCACTGATGGGGGAGCTGGGGGCGTCTTCTGAGTCCCGCCGCTTCTGCACTGGTCTCGTTGGGTCTCATGTTTATAAACGGGCCCCCAGAAGCCTGGTCCCAGGGGACAGCTGGTCCCAGGGGACACAGGGCTCCAGGTCAGCCTCCTCTTCTAGGGCCAGGCCCTGCCATAGCACCTGCCCAGAGCGTGGGGACACCTCCCGTGCAGCCGCCCTGCCCCCCGGGGCCATGTCCCTGCCCGGGAACCCCCTGCTTCCTCCCCTTTCCGGTGAGAGAGGAAGGCCGGGGCAGGATCCACACAGAGAAGGCTGGCCCTCCCCAGCCCTGTCCCAGCTGCCTGGAAAACAAAAGAAAACCCCTCTCCTCTCCCCGACCCGAAAGTGTGGGTGGAGCCTTTTCTGGTGCTTTTTTGGGCGGAACAAATTAGTGATGGTGGCAGTGCTAGGGCTGCCCCGCCCGCCGCTTGGTCTCCCCACCCCTGCCCCAGCTGAGCTCCCCACGGCCTGTCACTTCATCTCAACGGGCAGCCCTGCCCTCCAGCCCCGGGCCCAGCCAAGATGCCTGGGCTTCGCTGGGGACAGGCCGGCCAGCCCCAGGCCAGTGTGTGACGATGGAGCGCAGGGCGCGGGTCGGGGGAATCAGTGCCTCTGGGTCCGTGCCTGGCCGAGTGCCAGGCCGCGCAGACCCTGGGAAGAGGCCAGCAGGACAGACGTCTCCCGCCAGGCTGGGTCTTCCTCTTGGCCTGCTCGCGACCCACGCCTGTGCTGGCCCTCACGCTGGAATCTGCGAGAAGAACAGTCTCCCTGCCACTAGCGTCCATCCCTCCAGCTCCCGATTCTTTCCTTCTGGAGAGCGAGCAAGAGCTCACTTCCTAAAGCACAGGCCCCTGCTGACTGCTGAGACGCCCGCCGAGGGCCTCCACTGCCCACCCGTCTCAGCGCGACGTTCAAGCCCCAAGCCCCGGTTCCCTGATGCATTTGAAGCCGCTCTGTCCCCGGCGTGGGCATCCTGGCTCTGGGTCCGGCAGATCGCTCCCGGTCTTGCGAACACACCTCCCCGCCCCAGTGCCTCTCTCCAGCTGCATCCGATGCAATCCCTCCCCGCACCAGCCCAGTCTTTGAGACCCAGCGACACCGTCACCCCCTAAACGAGCCGTCCTGCCCCGGTCCTGGCCCAGGACCTACGGGGGGCCGCCCCTCCTCTCCTCCACACCTCCAGAGCCACAATCATGCCGTGTTCCGGTTTATCCTACAGGGGTCTGTGTCCCTTTGGCTAAAAAGTGAGTGAGTGATTCCCAGGCACGAGAATGCCCCGGCGTCTCTGCGCCCTCAGCCTGGACTTGCCTTCCGGGTGGCCCGTCCCTCCCGGGCCACCACTGTCCCCGTTACTCTCCTCTATATTTTCTGTCACCTCCTGACATAATCTACATCCACGGTGCTCTCTGCCTGGTGCCAGCCCCCGACAGTGAAATGGAAATGGCCTGAGGGGTCTGCCGGGCGGCTGACTGCATGCACCCCGCCTGGGGCAGCCCTGTCCAGGACACAGAGGTCAACGTGTACCTGTCCCCGTAGGAAATGAGCCAGCTTAACCCAGAGATTTCAAGTTCTTATAATGTACATGCCTTACATAATTAGCATAATTAGAAACAGCTAATTAAACACACTCACATGACAAATCACGACAAATATTACTTCAATACGCCTTGTTTTTTCAAATGCATTTCTCTGGTCTGAATAATAAGCAGGAAATCATTTTGTTTTTTTATGGTCTGAGGCTCAACACATTATATGTCCAGTACACTAAAAATCTCTATATTAAAATCCACCGCTCCGACCGTGGAGTAGCCTACCAGAGATGACCCTCAGGCTGAAAGAAGAATGTTCTGCATCATTTTTATATCATAGTTTAGGACAGTGAGATCCCTGGAACACAGAGAATTTATTGCAAAATAAAAATGCTGTGAGCCACTGGGTGTTTTTTTCTCTTCCGCAGTGATAAGCGGCGGGGTGGGGGGAGAGACAGGAAAAGGAAGTGGTAAGCATACCCCCAGCTAAGCAGCCGAGAAGAAAGTGCTGGTGACTCAGAGGCCGGGCTTACCTCTTTTCTTTCTTTCAGGTTCGTCAACATGACGATGGTTGCAGACTTCTGCTCCCAGATCATTCTCCAGAAGTCATTCACTGTCTCCTGTTTAGGGCCTGTGAGTAGAGGATGGTCCCGAAGTCAGACAGAGAGGTCGCTGCGAGCCCCAGGCCTGTTGCCCTGGCCTTCAGGCCCGGGGACGGCTGCTCCCCACCTGCCCTGAGGAAGGGGATGATGGGCTTGCTGGTCCATTTCACACCCTACAGAGTCCCGGAACCTCCCCGTTCTGTCCTACCACTGCCCTCGATATCCCGCTGGGGCTGGGAAATCCTCAGCAGCTAAGTAAGACCCAGTGGGTGATTATCTTCATGGGCCATAAAGGCTATTCAAGTGGGAGCTGGGTTTCAAGCTGCCTGTCAAAGTGGTTTGTGGCCACTGCAGTGCTTGTCAAAGCCTCAGAATATGACCCTCCATCCAGAACTATTGAAGCAGAGCGTGTGTGTGTGTGTGTGTGTGTGTGTGTGTGTGTGTGAGAGAGAGAGGCGGGGGGGAGACGCTGCAGGCTGACTGACCCGCGCACCATGTCTAAGCCCCCTTCCTCTGAAAACATCTCACTGACAGCCAGTAATGCTGTCCAGTGAGATGTGGCCTGAAGTCCCTGGGGAGGGGATCTGAACAAAAGATAAAGTGTCCCTGGAAGAAAGAGCTCTGCCCATTGCCCTCTTTCCTGCCTGATTAGGGACACAGTACCTCGAGGTGCAGAAGCCATTTTGTGACCCTGAGGATGACACTGTGGAGGGTGGAGGGGTATAAAAGAGGCCCCTCTCCCCTGAGCTGCCACCCCAGCCCTGGGCTGCTTCCCCTGGATGTCTGCTTATAAGAACGAAAAAGACATTTCTATTGGTGTCAGCTGGCGTTTGTCAGGTTTTCTGACATTTAAAGCTGGGCCTATTCCTGATAGACTGTGGGCGTATGTGTAGCTCCCTATCTTTCAGGGAACGTGCATTTAAGATTTTGATCTACACTGAAATTTGGAACCCACAGCTCTAAAGACTCTTGCTGAGGAGTGAGGACGTCCAGGAAACCTGGTTTTAGCTCCCATGACACCCGACCGCACCAGTACTCGCTCCTGGGGGTGACAACCCCTGGGCAGGTGGAGGAGATGCTGGATGGAAAGTAATCAAAAGCACAAAGAGGGTTCTGTGCAAGCGTTAAGGGCTGTTTTCACAGCTAAAGCATCCTCCTGGTTATGGCCTTGAACTGGAAAGCTACTCACTCCCTTCCCCGCTGCTCCCCAAACCGGACAACTTGGAAGCCACATAGAGCTTAGCCAGCCCAGAGAAATTCAAGGTTTTCTAACGCAAGTATCGCAAGTATCGCCACGCTGAAACGGCAACCCAGACCACTGGGTGTCTGCGTTTAAATCATGCAGGTGTGGAAACAGATCGTGCGTCTGTCTGCACATACACATCGTGTGGCTGCACATCTAACATGCCTGTTGTATGACAGACGCCCCCAAACGCTCCATGTCTGTCTGCCCTGACCACAGACAGGGGGCACATGCTCTCAGAGGTTCCAACTCTTCTGTTCTTTTGAAGCCCTGTTCCTAGGAGGAGTTTCATCACCTCGCAGTATAATGCTTCTCAAACTCTACTGAGCAGAATGGCCTGGGAACGCTGCGGCCAAAATGCAAATTCAGGGACAGCGGCAGGTTGGGGGTGGGGCCTGAGCTGCTGCATTTCTGACCAGCTCCCAGGGGATGGGACACTCCTGGCAAGTGAAGCAGACACAGTGAGTGGCGAGGCTGTGGGAAGATTCACGACATCTTTGAATTCTGTGCTTAGGGAAAGGCTAGACGGACTCTGATCCGCTATGTAAATGTAGCAGCACACACGCACGAAGAGCCGACATACACCCTCAGGACGGTTGGTACCGGATAAAAAAGCAATCGCCTTCCATGTCATCTTATCAAAATCATGTTCAGAAAGTAACTTAACATAAAGCTTACCTTGAGCTGCTATGAATTTATTCTTCTCTTTATAACCCTAGAAAAATAAAATCAGATTTATAATTTTTCAAAATTATCATCGTGGAAGGATTTTGTTGCTGTTGTCAGGAAAGTAACACGTATCCATCATGAAGAATTTGGAAAACACAGAAAAGTACGAAGAAAACTCGCCAGGAATTCCAGAAATAACATGCTATTTTTGTATATCCCTCTCCAGTATTTTTTCTGTGAATACCTTCCCAGACACACACACAAGCAGAAACACAGACACACACGTATATATATATATATATATATATATATTTTTTTTTTAATTGGTTAATATGTACACATTCTCTTATACTGAATTTTTATAATAATTTAAAATTTCTATTAAATGATCTTTTAAGGTTCAACTAAAATGGATTCTTAACCATCCATTGTGTATGATTTTACCACAATTTACTTAACTGGTCCCCTCTGTTCTGTCTGGTCAGCGATATAAATAATGCTGTAATGGACATCCTTAGGGCTTATCTGCATCTTAAGGAGGAATCCCCGACACGGGTGCTAATCCGAAAGGCCCGGCGCTTTCATGCCCTCTGTGCTGTGACCAGTGTGGCCACTGCGCTCAGGAAAGTCGCGACAATCGACATCCGTGGCCCCGGAGAAGAACGTGCCCGACGGTCACGACTCACGCTCAACCCTCAACGGTCCGGGAGCGAGTGTCGCGCTGGGAGGGGGACTGGGCGTACTTACATCTATGTATGAAGCGTTGATGTAGTCTGAGCATGGGGCTCCGCCCACCTGGCCTAAAGTTACCCTGGAATGGTCATCTGCAAAAAGGCCCAACACAGAAACCATGACATTAGGACAAGGGAATCCCATGCACGGTATTAAACCCTGCAAAGGACATAACCATGGTGACCACGGGACGGAAGGGACATTCTTCTTAAACATTCCCACGAGATCCTCAGGGTCCTGAGGTCGGGGGTGCACCTGTTGTACCTCAGCACTGAGGACAAGCCAGGCCGCAAACAGGAGCTCAATACAGCCTGTGGGACGATGACAGGTGAGAATTTCAGGGTCCACGCGTCGGTCTGCTGAACCATCACGTAGACACAGCAGAACACGCGGGACCCCTACGGTGCGATGGCAATATTCTCTGAACCCCGGATCGGGCCCCAGTACTGACCAGTGCGGGTACCCTCAGGACCACTGCTGGGGTCCCCTCTCCCAGGCTTTCCAGGAGGAGTGCAACTCTGCCTCTGGACACACGGACACCAGGCTCCGGGCTTTAGGGCTCCAGAGCCCAGTCCTCACACTCAGGTCGGCCGCAGAGCAGGAAGGTAAGCCAGACTCATGTGCACCGACTGGGCAGGATGGGCCACCGCCTGGAAGATTCTAGCCTGTGGTACAAGCGGTTTTCCAGTGTGGGAGGGCCGACCAGGGAGGGCTGTGCAGTGCGTGTGTGTGTGTGTGTGTGTGTGTGTGTGTGTGTGTGTGTGTGTGTGGTGTGTACTTGTGGGGTATATAGTGGTGTGTCTCGTATACAGAGTGTAATATGTGTTGTATTTATGTGAGTGTGGGGGGTGTACTTGTGGGGTGTATAGTGGTGTGTCTCGTATACAGTGTGTGTAATGTGTGTTGTATTTATGTGAGTGTGGTGTATATGTGTGTTTGTGGTGTGTATGTGTATGCTTGTTGTATGTATCTGTGTGTACACACATGTGGAAGAGTTTTCAGCCGGGGCCCTATGTGACCTACGTGGGTCCACGTCACTTCTGCCTTCATGGGCCCCTTTCTCCAAAAAAAAAAAAATTACACATTTTACTTTACAACTGTATTAGTAGTAGTTGGTATAAAGATGAGTGTGAGGGACTTCCCTGGTGGCGCAGTGGTTAAGAATCCACCTGCCAATGCAGGGACACGGGTTCGAGCCCTGGTCCGGGAAGATCCCACATGCCACGGAGCAACTACTGTGCGCCACAACTACTGAACCTGCTCTCTAGAGCCCGCGAGCCACAACTACTGGGCCCACGTGCCACAACTACTGAAGCCCATGCACCTAGAGCCCGTGTTTCACAGCAAGAGAAGCCACTGCCATGAGAAGCCCGCGCACCGCGACGAAGAGTAGCCCCCGCTCACCGTAATTAGAGCAAGTCTGTGCGCAGCAACAAACACCCGACGCAGCCAAAGATAAATAAAATAAATAAATTATTTTTTTTAAAAAAAGATGAGTGTGAACCAGGCTGGACTAGGTTTATATTTTCTTCTGATTCGAAAATAAATTAGATGGTTTCACGGGTCCCTACAGGTGGTGTGGCCCCGTCCCTGGGTCTCCCCGCTGGTGTGTAAGCGGCCGGCCGCTCCCAGAAGTAGAAATATGAAGGATGCCCAGCCTCGGCCCGGGGCCCGGGGATCAAGCTGCGTCCGCGTTTATTATGCTGCGCTGGGCACAGCGCACGGTGGGCACTTCATACGGATTTACTGCATTAGTTATTGAACAGCTTCGCGTCCTCGTCCCTGCTTTGTCCCCCACCCCTAGTCACAGGTTGTACGTCTCCCAATTACGTGGAAGGAAGCTGGTTGACTGCGACACTGAACACTGGACACTGAGCCACTGCTGCTAGCGACAGGCCAGTGCAGCTCTCAGGGTCAGCCACGGCCCTCACGGGGCCGCCAGGGTGTCTCACCTCAAACTCACAGCCCACAGAGGCTCGGCCGTGAGACCCCCCTGCTCAGGGGCCGACAGCCCTGAGGCGGAAACAGCTCTGGCTGGACACGTATCAAGCTAGTTGAACATAATTTGGACCAATTTACCCTTTTGAGGACAGCTATAGAAAGCAGGGGGTAAAAAATAGCGATCTGGTTAGATTTAGCAGCTTGCAGTTCTAAGAGCTTCCTGTCTCTTTACTCTAAAAAGTCACACTTGTCTTTCAAAACACTATTTCCTAAAATTACCAGGTGTTGGCGTTCTTCTCCGGGAAAGAGGATGCTCTCTTGCTACCGGCCATGGAGCCCTTGGAACATCCGACCTCTCAACACACCTGGCATCTTGACCTCTGTCCTCAGAGCTCCCTCGAGCCACATCCAGGACGGGGCTCCTACCCCAGGGGCCTCTCGTAAATCTAACACATTTACAGCCCACCTCTGCTTGGGGAAGCGGGGGCGGGCAGGGAAGGTGTACCGGTCTCCCAGCCTTGGGGTGGGGGGAGCAGGCCTGGGAGCCCCCGCACGATATCCCCGTGACCCAGCCGCCCCAGGGCAGCTCTGGCCGACTGCTCCGTTTAATCCGATACGCTTCTCCTGAGTCTGGCTGATGCCAAACGCCAGACGCCACCCAGCTGGCCACCTCCGGGGCCCCCCGGAGCATCTCCAGGCCACTCTGCTCCGTAAACTCGTCCTCCGGCCAACGTGAAACACTCACGCCCTGGCAGAGGTCCCGCGGGCCCTCGGCGATAGCCAGCATCCTCAGTGGCGCTCCTGGGCCAGGAGGGGCTGAGGCAGGACCCACACTTCCATACACGCAGGAAAGGCCGACTCACTTCCATAGCACGAGCTGGAGGACGCAGCTTAGAGATGCTGTGCCGGACCAGGTCCTGCTGGTCCTGGTCCCCGTTGGTGATCCTCTGGGGAGCCCCCCCCGCCCGTCGGCCATCACGTCTGGGAGCAGTGGTGGGTGCAGGTAATTCCTACAGCTGGCCGCTAATTCCGCCCAGTTGAGCTCCCACCAAAACTACTCTTAAGGAGCAATGTAATCGTTAGCTTTTCAAAGATACAGTGTTCAGTGAGTGATAAGGAGAGGAATGCAGGCCAGGAACCTAGGAAAGGGCTTGGCGCTGAGTGGGTCCTCCACACGTATATGCTCTGCAGTCACTGCACCAAGTGATTAATTAAGCTAGTTAACTCAACTAATACTAGACGCCAACTTCCAAATATCCTGATTTTTATTCGACCAAAAACATTCCAAAGATCCCCAAAACCTCCTGCACGGTTTTCCTTTCACCTGAGCTACTCGAGCCACAAAACTTGCCTTTGATAAGCCTCACCCAATCTAACGGCAAGTCCTCTCGACACGATCATTGCAGTGCGTCCAGAACCTGACCCTGGTCCAAGCCACCCTCTCAGCTCGGCTGTGTGACCACGGTGGCCTCCTGACCCATCTCCCTGGTGCTCCCTTGGCTGCCTCTACAAATATGTGTTGGATGGAAGACTACTTAGTTAACTTCTCTGGTTTTAGCTGACCCAGGCTCATGGTGGGCTCTGCAGAAAAAGCCCACAAAAAACCCCAAACAAATAAACAAAGAAAACCACAAATAAATCCTATGCACGCAAAATGGGAAAGAATTGTTTCTATCAAGTGCTGATAATCCAGAGACCACAGAGATGAGGCGGACCACAGCTTCTCCTACCTGCAGGGCAGATGGGCTCAATTCTAGCCCTAAACATGCAACCGAGAGCCGACATGCTGAGGGCCGGCACGGGCCAGCTCGCTCCACCCCACGGAAGCACCGCCTGACAAGGGAGGCTCCCTGGGACGGGGAGGCCTTGGTTCGGGGTTCAAATGTGAACTCCCTGGAGGTTTCTGTGTCTGCCCTTCTGTTAGCCCGATGGCAAAGCCAACAGGAGGGTCCGGGACGGAGGAAGGACGTCACAAACCTCCCGAACCAGCTTCTACCAAGGCAGCTTGGAACTCTGGGGGGTCTGTGTTGGCACCGAGGCCAAGGCGCAGCCCATCCAGCAACGCCCCCGGACAGATGTGACTGCCCCCCGGCCCCCCGCCCCCTGGAGGCCGCCCTCCCCAGCCCATGGCCACCTTTAGCTGCGGTGGTAAAGATCCAGTTACTTGTAAGCCTTCCCACAAAGCTGCCAATGGCAGACAGCTCTCTTATTCTGCCACTTCTGCCCTTGGCACAGGAGCCTTGTTGCTGGTGGCAGGAGCACCGCGTCCAAGACAGGAGATGCCCAGGGTCACCAGCTGCCCGAGACCCAGGCCCAATCTGGGTCCATAGGAGGAGCTCTGCCAGCCGGTGCAGGGGGCACCCCTCTTGGGCAAACAGACCAGGCAGCGCAGATCTCAACAGGGAACACAGACTTGGCAGCCAGACCCAGAGCAACACAGGCTACCCAAGCCCTGGCCGGGAGACAGACACCTACAGACTCCCAGCCGCGAAGGCGGAGCCGCTGTGCTGACCCAGGCCCTGACCTCCAAGCCCCCGAAGCATCTGCTGCCTGGACAGGCAGGGTCGCCAGTAGCCGCAAGGCAAGGCTGAGTTTAGTCAAAACGCCACCCGTCACGCAGACAAAGTAAAATCTTACTGGGAAGGATGTTGGGATATCTGTTTTTTTCTCTGTTTTCTTCTTTATTGGCCAGTTCAAAAGTTCCTTGTATGTGTCCAGACGGCAGCGACTAGAAGAAAACGCAAGGTCAGCACTAAACGTGAGAATCCAACGCCGTGTTTACGTCACCTCCCTACCGAGCGCAGGAACCCAGAAATCTGGTCTCTGAGCACCCCCGGTGCTGTGCCCGTCTCTCTGCTCCTGCCTGTGGAAGTCTCTGCCTCGGGCGCTGGGCCGGCACCGGGCAGAGATGTGATGGAGACTCAGGCCCACCTCCCCTTGGGCCCGCTGTCTAGTGGGGCCAGCGGAGGTGCAGATAACATGATGACCCACAGCCGGACCCCGAAGTGCATTAAGGCAGGGGCTGGCCCGTGCCTTGCCACCAAACCCCCAGGCCTCACAGTCCTGGTCCAGAGCAGGCCCTGCACCAGTACGGAGGAACTGGCCGCAGCAGAGCTCGGATCCGGGAGCAGGGACCCGGATGCAGGGCTGAAGGAGAGCCGAGTGATGGCGAAGCTGAGGACTTGGTGTGCTCCGAGGACCCGGGCGACAGGCACAGCCGGGGGCTCTTTGGAAACGCAGGCCTCAGGCCACCCCAGGCCCGCACAGCAGCCACCGCTTCCCCAGGGGACCTGCACGCACCTCCCTAACCCTCCCTTTGTCTTAGAGGAGGAAAATGAGTGGAGGGGCTCAGCTAGGCCCCTCGAGCCGACGTGTGGCACAGCAGGTGCCAGCCCGGCGTCCTGACTTCTAGTTCCTTCCACCACTCAGAGGCCCTCGGATCTTGTTAGCGCCAACTGTCTTCCTGTTTGCTCACTGCTGGGGGGGGGGGTGGCTCCATGCTCGGGGGGCTCCTCGAAGTGCACGCTGGGAAAGAGGCTTCTGGACCCCCAAATCACATCCTTCAACATTCAGTCTGACTGTCGGATAAGCCAGGGGTCACTGGTGTTAAAATCTGTCGCGTGTTTACGATGTGCCAGGCACTGAGGGAGGAGCTGGGTCACCTGACGTCACAACCTACCTATTATCAGGCGACACTAGGATCACCCCTGTTTTGCAGATGGGGAAGGAGAACCCCAGCGTGGCTGCAGAATTGCACGGAGTCCCCGGGCTGGCACGCAGCAGGCAATGGCAGGGCACCTGGACCACGAGAAGGGCACTCGCTTGCTTAAGTGTAGGGACGAGCGAGGGCTTCCCTGCGTCCGGCTGTAAGCGCCCAGGAGACTGAGGCACAGTCTGGGATCAAAGCCACGGCCCCGAGTCGGGTCTGCAGCCCACGGGGGCCCAGAGCCCCCTTCTCCCGGGTCGGGGCTTTCTCCATCACAGACCCAGCCCCGGCCAGCCCACGTCCTCTTTCCCCACCACGCCCAGTGGCCACAGGCAGAGGCTCTGCCAGGGCCGGTGTGGGGGCCAGCCCGGCGGGCACCTGGGCAAGGCTGGTGGGTGTTCTCCGCCAGACCAGCACCTCCTCCGCCGGGAGCTCTCGGCTCTTCATCGAGCTGTCTTAACACTGAGTTTCTTGACCAAACCGCAACGTGAAATTTGTAGCAACATTCTAGAGCCTTCTCTCTTTCACCCCAAAGCTCTTTTGACCCCAGCACTGAAAACAAAAATGAGGCCTGAGACCATCGCGGGGGATGCATGATGTTGTGCGTTTGTCAAAACCCATAGAATGTGCAGCCCGGAGCCCTAGCCCCGACTTTGGTTTGTAAAAACGAGTCAGTGTTGCCTCATCAGTTGTGACAAGCGTAACACACTCAGACAAGATGTTAATCGTTGGGGAAACTGTGCAGGGAAAGCTGGGGTACGTGGGAACTTGGTACTTTCTGCACAATTTTTCTGGAAACCGAAATCTGCTCTAAAAAATACTCTATTAAAATTAACAAAACAAAACAAAACCAAGAAGCCTCTCTCTTCCTCTGAAGCTGCGGAAGGTGAAGGAGTGGCTGGCTGGAGGGTCTGAGTGGTAAAGGATGGAGCCGGCTCTGCCACCCCCGCCGTGTGGCCCCGGCAGCGACCGGAGAGCAGAACACGGGGACGGCGTGATGATCCGGACCCCGTGGGCGGGCAGCACAGACGTTCACAGTGGAGGCAAAGTGCTCTGCGCCCCGAACTTCCACCCCATTGCCAAGCACACAGGATGGCCGCCCACACAGAGCAGGCCAGCACTCTCTCGTGCCGTCAGTCATGTCTGAGCTGCTCCAAAGGCACAGGGCTAATGAGAGAGCTCTGGGGCGGGGCGGGTGCGGTCTGCCATAGCTGGGTAACCCCTGCAGCGCCCCGAGTGAGCCATGCAGGTAGCGGTTGGCAGATAACTACATACCTACTGGTTATGTAACTTGGCTAAAGGGGGGTTGCTGGTTTGTTTGTCTGAGGTGGCATTCTTGGGCACTGGGCTTAAAATAACCTGCTGGGACAGAGGCTCGTGGAAAAAGCTGTCTGGAGGGGGGCTTTTCCTCACCTGCAGGGACTTAACCGGGGGTCTGGAACAGACTTTGCTAGGTCAGCGTTCTACCGTTGCGGGTGGAGACGGCAGGCTGGACATTCACAGGAGTCGCCCCGAGAAGGACGGCAGCTCAGACTCCCCTCGCGCAGACGCCGGGCTGAGCTGGGCACACACCTTACGCCTTTCACGTGTTAAGACCCTCCCATGGGGGCTGGGAGGGCCTCATTTCACAGACGAGGACACTGAGGCAGAGGTTAAGGATGTCGCCCGAGCCCTCCAGGCTGCTAGGAAGCAAATCTGGGGCAGGCGCCCGGCAGCCCATCTCCAGCATCCACGCCTTGATATCCCAGTGCCAGGCCCTCTTTTACTTCGCCAAGTTCACGGCGGCTTCCATTGGCCACACGCACAAGTCCCGACTCATTTGGATCGACTACTTGGAGGCTCATCCGTCTCCCTGCGCAGTTTCTGGGACAGGAGCTCAGGGCAGAGGGTGAGAAAAGAGGAGGAAGAGCCTCGAAGGCCCATCTCAAGCGTGTCCACCAGCGGAGCCAAGAGCGGGCTGGTCATGGCGGCTGCGACGCTCTCAGTAGGGCCCGCCCTTCACTTGAGAGAGGAGCAAACGGGGGTCCAGAGGGGGATGTGCAGCTGCCCTGGGTCCCCTGGAGCCAGGACCAGGCTCCATATGCTGCTGGACTCAACCCCTCAACCCTCTCTCCCGGCCCTTCCCTGAGCTGAGGCCGGGGGCAGGAGGGCGGCTGCGAGGGCTGCTCAGTAGCAGGGGTGGGGAGAGCAGAGCAAGACACTTGCTTTGGTTGCAAAACTGAAAGGAGCACCCCAAAAGCCAGGAATCAAGAAAAATCAAATTCAACATCTAAAAAAAGCTAAAGGCAAAAAAAAAAAAAAAAAAATCCATGATAACCAAAATATCAAACTTTTAAATAACGTTAGGATCAGTAAACAGTGTGGTGATAAAGCCATGTCGGAGCCTGGGGCAACAGGAAACACCAGAGTGAGCCTGTCTTTTTTTTTTTTTTCTTTTTTTTTTTTTTGCGGTACGCGGGCCTCTCACTGTCGTGGCCTCTCCCGTTGCGGAGCACAGGCTCCAGACGCACAGGCTCGGCGGCCATGGCTCACGGGCCCAGCCGCTCCGCGGCACGTGGGATCCTCCCGGACCGGGGCACGAACCCGCGTCCCCTGCATCGGCAGGCGGACTCTCAACCGCTGCACCACCAGGGAAGCCCGAGCCTGTCTTTATTTACAGTTGTGCTGTCTTGTTCATCATGGATGGCTTGAATTAATTTTGATGATTTTTAAAAGCTGCATGAAAGTAGAATTTAGCCAGATGGCAGAGTGTTTTGGTGCCCCCGTAAATTTTGCACCTGGGACAAGTGCCTTACCTGCCCGACTCTCTTCCCGGGCCCTCGCTTTCGAGATGGCGGCACAGCCAGCGAGTTCGGACTCAGCCTTCCCTCGGCAAGGCCAGCCACCAGCCTCCACGTGGAGGAATACAAGTACAAGAGGAAACAGGACAAGAACGGACGCGGGGGACGTGGTCCTGTGGCCTCCAGCTTGGAGAGTCATTTTGAAAATGGAGCATTAACTTCTCTTGTCAGGCTGAGAGACTGCAAAACAATACCGCTTGGAGCTGTCTTTCACTATGACCTGATTTCTCAAAAAAGGGGATACGTTTGGAAACAATTAAAAGGAAGCAAGATAAAGGCAGGTGAGGCTTGTGTTAAAAAATAAACAAAAGCAGGGGTCTAAATGCGCCATCACCCTGCTGTGCCCTCGTGGGTTGCTTCTGGATGAAAAGTCACTTGTCTGCAGCCACGATTGTACAACTCTTTGCTGTTTACGAAGTCAGAACCTCATATTTGACCTGTGAGGTCATTAAGGCATCTTCCTCCCACCCCCGCCCCTTCACAGATGACGGAAGCTGCGGCTTCCAGGTGATTAACTGATGAGCCGGGTGGGGCTGCGGTGCCACAGGCAGGGCCAGGACCAGGTGGCCCCCTGCTGGAAACCCGTCCTCTTTCAAGCTCAACACCAGCGCACGGCTATATACGATATGAGAAAGATGCATAAAAGAAAACTCAAAACACGATCAGGGATAAACACTGGACAGCCAAATCCGAGACAACACTTCCCAGTGTGTCTTGTCTGTCTGCCTGTGCATCCAAGCATCTATAACTATCTGTCTGTCCATCTATCTATCTATCTATCTATCATCTACCCATCAATCTATCTGGCAGATTCACAATTCATGGGACATTAAATAAAAAAATTAGCGGCACAAGGGGAGGTGTCATCAATGTACATTTGCATTTTTGTTGATGGTTAGTAGGATCGGTTTGCTACCCTCGGGCTGGACCAGTTCGTCAAATTCCTCTTGGCGGCTGCCATCGCTAAGTTCATCCAAAACAGCAGTAGTTGGATGAACACACTGATTGGGCAGAATCAAAGGGCTGTCCAGGCAGAGCTAGTGTCCCCTCAAGGCAGCCCCTCGACTGTTTAATTGACGTTGTGCAGGATGGTTTGGGGGCTCCTTTGCTCTCAGCGTGAAACTGTTATCCTGTGGCCCACAGGATAACGGTGTTTCCGTCACACTTGCCTTTAGAACACGGCACTCAGGGCGTCTGAGCTGCAAGGAGGTTCTGAACCTCTTTCTCAACCATCTTATAAATGGGAATGAGGGTTGGCGGAGGGTCATCACGGCAGAAACCAGGCTTCCCTGGAACCCCATTGTTGGGACAGTGTCTCAACGGACGCAAGCATTCTGAGCCTTTGGGCTAATTTATCCTGAAACACAACATCCCATGGCCCAGCGCCCTTCCACGTGACACGAGAGAGGGGCCCCAAACTCACATTGAACTCCTCTCGAAACCTCTTGCAGTCGTCCGCAGACCGGGCCCGGATCTCCTCCTCCAGGTGCCCCGCGGGGATGGGAAAGTACTTCTTGGGCCCCGAGGGGGACCTGCTGAGAAGCATGACCCTTTGCTGCTCTGTGGGATCAACAGAAATACAAGGCTTATTAAGCCGTATTCCCGGATGGGTGACATTAACCAGACAGACGGACAGAGTTCCTGGGGAGATGACACAGCTGGAGGGGGGCGGTCATCTCAGGTCATAGCTGAATGCAAGGTCCGTCTCTCTTAACACCCCCCGATCACTCATCGTGACAGACGGACGCCCCTCTGGCTGGTGTCCCCTGCTCTTACCGACCGGAGACGCCTCATCTTCTCAGCTCACTCACCCACCCAGCCACCGCTCCTTCCCTCCAGGCCCTGCTCCTTCCCCAGGGGGTTCAGGTGGCTTCACACTCCAGATCAACCCGTCCGGGTTTGAAATGGAGCAGACCAGCGATAGGCTTCTGGGTGCACTTTGGTAACAGGCTGGGAATCAGTCCCAGTATGAGTCTCCTGCAGCCTTGTCTTCTTGGTAACAACTAGTCCTGGTTGCTCAAGCCCCATGAGCTCCAAGAGAAATAAGAGACACCATTGCTGTTTTTGTCTTTTTTCGGGGTGGGCGGGGCTGGGAGAGGCTGGCGGCACTGAAAAGGAGGAGGGCCAGGCTTCAAGGGTGTCCCCGGACAAGCTGCTTTCACAAATTCAGAGTGAGACAGCAAGCGACATCCTGGCATATGCTTCTCTTCCTAGGGAATGAGCTGCTGTTCTCAACAAGGTCAACACTACTTTGCTGTCACTTGCAAAAAGGCCTGTCCCCACCTGCAGAGCTGTTCTGGGGGCCAGCCAAGAACTCCCTCCAGGGCTCATTCCTCCTGAGACAGACACTCTAGGATGAGCAAGGCGGCCTAACCAGCCCCAACTTCCTCCTCCCATCCGGGCTGTTGGGACATGCAGGGCAGGGAGAAGGGGGCAGGAAGGTGGTGCCTGGAGGCCACGTATCATCATGTAACCGGGGTCACGGGTCCCCCAGCACGGCAAGACTGCCCTCCTGGGTGTGGCTGAGGTCCTTTGCTGCTGATATGCTTCGTCGTGTGCCGGGTCGGCTTTGTAATTCATCTGAAGTCTGACGGCACCTCTGCTCCCCCAAACCGACAACCGGGCAGCAAGCTGACTGAGGCATTTGTAGTCACTGGTGTGAACAATATTTTTAAAAGCCTCTCTGCCTCACACACCTTTCTTGGACGTCTCGGCGCGTGGGAAGAAAACCAAAGTGGCTTTGTAAGCAGAATTTACAAGTTAGTAGCTGCATTTGGAACCTAAAGAAAGGTAGGAAATTCCCCCTTAGCTACTCTGAGCCTCCCTGCTAAGCACACTGGTACATCAATTCCCTTCTTTTAGCTGATTGGAAAACTGCGGATTCCAGGGGGGCCCGTCCGAGAACTGTAAATTATGAGCCCACCTGTCTCATCTCAGGACGATCTAAGACTTACTGATAAATGTTATATGTTGAAATCCTGCAAAAACGACAGGATATGAACCACGTCTCCCCCAAAGCCACAAACTGAAATGCCTCAAACGTCTGTTTCACACCGGACAGAAAATGACACAAGTTCTGAAACAGGGAAACTCCGGTTATAAAGGACAGCATGATACCAGGTAAAGGCAGGTGAAAGTCACAAAGCTGGAGGAGTTCATCATTTAAGGGTTAAGGTGTCAGGTAGGCACGGCCCCCCGCGGGCCCGGCCCGACCCGGCCCGGCCCCCTACCTTGCTCTTCCAGGATTCCATTAGGCATCTTCTTGTCGTTGGAGCTGACCACCGCCTTCCTCTGCTTCCTGAACCTTAGAGACACAGATGCGTTAGGTGTCAACACAGGGAGCTTGCCGAGAGCCCAGAGCCCCGGGGATACAGGTGAGCCCCGGGGAGACCCACCAGCTGAGCCGAGAGAAGCTGCCCCTGCTGTTCATGGCTGAGCCACTGCCCTGGTCCCTCCGCCCCGTCCCTGCCCTGCCCTCTGCCACCCGGCCAGCCCCCGCCTGCTCATCCGCAGGCACAGCCTCGCGCATCATTTCCTCCCCAGCAGGTCTGGGCGAGTCAGCGCCCGGACACTCCTACCTGAAGAAGTAGGCCGCAAGGAGCAGGAAGAACAGCAAGGGCAGCAGCAGCCAGGCCAGCAGGGGCTGCGGCGCGCCGGGGGCCGGAGGGCCTGGGGGGCAGAAGCAGGTCCCCATCAGGACCCGAGACCCGAGGGAAAGCGGGCTCTGGGCAAGGAAGGGTTCCCAACACAAGACCGCACAGTTTGCAGAGTGGCCCTCCACCAGCCCCTCTTCCCTGATGCCAGACCCCACTTTACAGGTCACCAATTCGCGCCCCCATCCCAGCGGTCTTTCTTCCAGGACGCCAGAACCCTCCTTTACGGTTTACAAACTCCCTTCTTCAACAGTCCTTCTCCCTGGACACCAGAACCCCACTTGACAGTTTGCAAACTCCCTCCTTCACCTGCCCTTCTTCCTGGACACCAGAACCCCACTTGACAGTTTGCAAATTCCCTCCTTCACCTGCCCTTCTTCCTGGACACCAGAACCCCACTTTACAGTTTGCAAACTCCCTCCTTCATCAGTCCTTCTTCCTGGACACCAGAACCCCACTTTACAGTTTGCAAACTCCTCCTTCATCAGTCCTTCTTCCTGGACACCAGAACCCCACTTTACAGTTTGCAAACTCCTCCTTCATCAGTCCTTCTTCCTGGACACCAGCACCCCACTTGACAGTTTGCAAGTCAGTCCACCATCCTGGTCCATGGTGTCCACAAAGGCCCCTCTACTTAGATGAGCAGCGTTGACACCAAGAAGGACCTGAGCTAAGGATCTCATGACCTGACGCGTCCGAGGCCCCCTGCTGCTGGGTAGTGAAGGCCCAGACCCCCGTGTGACCTGTTTCCCCAGGTCCCAGGGCACCTGTTCCTCCCCCTAACGGGAGGTGGAGGAGGGTGGGGGTGCCGATGCCCTGCTGCTCTGTCCCAGGACGGTGGCCCATGGTCACGTGGTGACCCGGCCTCCCAGAGCCGTGAGCTCCCGACTTCACCCGCCCAGAGGAAAGCCGGTCACCAGGCACCACCCGCGCTCCCCTTTCATCTGTCTTTCCTGCACCAGAAGGTCCCACATCCCTGGACCCAACATGGCCACCCTGTGGCTGACCAGGGCCTGGCCCGCAGACCCGAATTCCAGGGGGCTCTGGTGGCCTGGCCGCCACCCTCAGACCCCACCCCTCCCCCAGTGCTCTGACTCAGCTCCTGTCTCTGCAGACTGCCCTGCTGCCCCCTCCTCACCAAAGTGTCCTCGCTCGCCAAGGACCACCTCAAAGGCCCCTCGTCCACGAAGCCCACTCAGCGCCCCTCCGGTGGACCCCAGGGGGGCTCTGTGTGCCTTTAGCACAGACCCTATTCTCCTGGGGTGAGCAGGACCGGGGGGCCCGCCTTCACCCCTGTTTCAGTGGAAGCCCCTAGAAGGCACGACTGGACCGTCATCACTTCGAGTCACAGAAGCACCAGCTCCACCGCCGCGCAGCCCCCCATCTTGCACCCCTCCCCACGTATCCCAAAGGTGTAACGGGCATCTCATCCCCGGGCCGGAGCTCCCCGGGGCAGGCCATCCGTCTGCTGCCTGGGCCCTGCGCTGACGCCGCACCCTGTGGGAGGTCAGTACTCCTAACAAGCAAAGGACTCTAACCGACTTGAGTGACTGCCAGACGCAGAAGTGTTATACGCTGAGGACAGTGGCGAGGAGGTGACCTCCGCCACCGTAAACCTGGCGGATCTACGAAACGCCCTCGTTCCAGGCTCCGCCCCCTAAGCCCCTTCCATCGGAGCTAGCGATGCTCAGAGACCACCGCAGTTGTTCTGGGAGGCCGGGGGGCGCCAGGCTGCGCAATCTGCTAAGTCCCTCCCCGGGAGCCCCTCCCGCTGCAGAGGCTCCTCCCCGACCCTGGGAGCTGACCTGCGTGTGGCCTCCCTGCCTGCAGCTCCTTGCAGCACCCCCGAACCCTGCCAGGGCCTTGGAGCGACTCAAGCCCAGACGGATGGGGGAGACGCCTGCTACCGAGGGGCAGAGCTGGGCCCAGCCCCAGAGAGGGCCTGGCTGCTTCATAACCTCCACTCAGCTCCATCCCTGCCCGTCCGGATGCAGCCGCAGAGCCTGGCAGGCACCCGTCTGCTGTCCCGGGGCGTCGCTTCCGTTGGACTCCCCACTTCCGCATTCGCTCAGCTCAACCTCGGCAGTGACTGACCGGCCGGCTCGGGGGTCCGAGGGCCGGATGGGCCTATAGCTGAGCGTGCAGGGCTGCCGGGAGCTTCGGGTGGGCACCGGAATCACAGACAGCCCACCCCTGGCGCCGTCAGCGGCTCCAGGGCCCAGCCTCCGCCCTCATGCTGCCTCATGACTCTCATGCTGGAGCCGAGGCTGCAGTTCCAGACCCGGGCAATTCCACGGCACGCCCGTAGGGAGCTGGGCTGCATGACCCAAGGCCCCCAGAAAGGGGCCGTGCACCCGGACAGAAGCGACGGTCCACGGGGACAAATGGGGCTCCGCTGCTCAGGGTCTCTGTCAGTGGTCAGCAGCCGCCTCTGTTGTGGAAGATAGAGGTCAGGCGGGAACAGCCAAGGACCAGCAGGCCCCGAGGAGCTCAGGGAACTGGCGGGGTGTCCATGCCCTGTCTGCGGGGCTGGCTGCGTCTTAGCCCCAGCCCACGGGGGCCAAGGAGAGGAGCATGTGGCGTGCTCAGTTCTTCCAATTTACTGAAGGAAGAAATCTATATTTTTACATAAAAATGATCTGATTTTTAAATATTGGTGAGCAAATCAACCCAAATACAATTTTGAAAAACACCGTGGGTCAGAAAAGCCCTCTGCAGGCTGGTCTGTGTTCCCGGGCACCAGTGGGCTCCCGATGGGAAGTCAGGGTGATGACTCAGAGGAAATTCAAGTCTCTGTTTTCATTTCACATTGATGTGACTCAGACTGGGTGGGGCTGAGGGTCAGGGTTGGGGAGCAGAGGGGGGCTCTCCTGGGGGTAAGGACGCTGGTGGTCCACTCGCAGCAGCCTTCTCCCCAGATCTCCTCCAATTCTATGCAGCCGATGCTCCAAGTCAGGTGTGTACGGATGTTCGTGCAAATTGATGCCCATGCATGCCTGAGAAATGTGCACGTGTGTGTGTCGGCTTACACGGAATCTGGTCCTGGAATTTGAAAGTCGGGGGCTGCCGTGCGAGTCCTGACCTCAGTCGTGCACCTGCACACTTAGACTTGTGCAGATCGCCCGCTGTGCCGGACGGCCCTGTGAGGTAAGGGTGGGCAGCAGTGCGTGGGGAGGCCCCTTGGTCCCCCCCTCAGCCCTAAAGAGTTCTGTGTAAGGCCTTGACGAAGGGACCCCCCTTCTGGGGTGCCCTCTTGTAGTAAGGGGGTACTGGATGATGTTCCTCCACTGTGGAACTGCTGGGCCTTGGGGGTCCCTCGGGGAGGGAAGCGTTGGGGGGGTGAGAGACAAGAGGAGGGAGGGGACGAAGGCGGCAGGGCAGTTGTGGTCTGGTTGGTGGGGGTGGGGGTGGGGTGGGGGCAAGGTCCCTGCAGGACCCGCTGTTTACCAGCAGAGGGCGCTCTACAAGTCTGCTGCAGAATGTTCAGACCAAACACAAAACAGTCCCGGGCAAGAGCCACGCCTTCCTGTTCCCAGAGTTACACGCTGTTAAACTCGTGGGGTGTATCTGCCCTGACATTTTCCCTACACGTTTACATTCATAAACCTACAGGTTCACCGATAACTGGAGTCCTAACTACTCTCTCATCACATCTAAGGCTCCACTGCTATTACTTTATGAACCACTAAGAAAGGAAAAAAGATATTAAGGCACACTTCAGGATACAGTGATGTGAAATGTGGGGGGAACAAAATCCAGATGAAACACGGTATCTGGCAGCTCTGCGACTTGCCTTTCTCGCTGCGTCGTCTGTCTTGGAGAGTTTCAGTGTCAGCACACAGGAGCCTCTTCATTTTGTTTAACTGCCCCTTGAATTTCCACTTTGGGGATAAACCAAGATTTGGATGGACACTGAGGTTTTTTCCAACTTTTTGGCTATTACCTACAATTTTGCAGCTCATGTCGACATCTTTGTGTATCTCACAAGGGTTTCTGTAGGCGAGCTCCTGGAAGTGGACCCTTTGCATTCTGTCCACACACGTTAAACTGTAATCGAAACTGCAAAGTGCCGACCTCCAATGTTTCCACCTTCTACACTCACCTAGAGTGTACGATGGAGCCTATTTCTCCCAGCTATTAGTCATTCTTTTAATTTCTGTCAATCTGATAAGTAAAATAATACCGTTGAAATTTGCATTTCCCTAATTTCTAGATAGTTAGGCGCCTTCTCATGATTCACAAACATACTTAATTAGAAATTCATATTTCGCCTGGTCAAATTTTTTGCCATTTTCCTACTTTTTTTTTCCCCCCCTGTTAATGTTTAGGAATCCCTCATATAATCTGGACAATAACATTTTGCTATACAATCTATAGATATTTACCTTCAACTACCTGTGTAAAATAATGTCTCCTGACGATTTAATACGTGTGTTCAGTGAGCAAAGGAAATGATTTCCGGCTACTTTGGAGCACACTGGCAAAGCGCTGTGATCATCCAAAAACGATGCTTCATCCTTCTTTCGGGGAACAGATGAAGTTTCAAAGGGCACCTCCCACGGTCAGTCAGCTGTCCTCCGGAATTCTAGGCCACAGGAGCCCATCTACTCACGTAACAGGGGCCCTGAGCCAGACGATTTCCCGCTTGGAAGTGACCAGCAGCCACTGCCAAGCCTGCAGAGGCTGCAACAGGTGACTTTCACATTCCTTCTGGTGGGCACCGGGTCGCACAACCGTCCCGCTTCCTGTAAGGACACCTGACGGCCACAGCCAATTATCAGCCAAGCATTTTATTTTTAGGTGAACCCAGGAGTGGGGAGCCCGACACCCTGACGGTGACCACAGCGCCATCTGCAGGTGCCTTCACTCAGCTGCGGCGTTTCTTTCCTACTCTGGGGCAGAGGATGCCCTGCCTGGTTGAACGTTTGGTTAAATGTTGCTGCAGGTGTTGGTACGGGGCCAGCAGAGGCCAGCTCCTCTCTGCCCATCCCAGGGAAGCACTGGCCTGAGCATCCCAGGCTGCAGCGCTCCGCCGATGACCTGGCGCCCGGAGGGCCGGCTTGAAACGAGGCAGCATGACGAGCACAGTTTCTTCTTGCTGGGGCTTCTGGTCTTTCTTTTCTGTGGTTTTGCATTTCTCTGGGGTTTCAACGGGAAGAGGGTGCTGCTCAGTGCTAAAGAGGGTCAGGAGCCTAGAACGGCTCTCCTAGCTGGGGGCTTAGGTCAGCAGGGAGCCTCACTTGTCCCTGCTCTTAGGGTCTTTAGTAGGATGTCTGTCCAGGGTTAGGAAATCCTGTAAAGCCCTCGGGCTGGATGGGGATTGAACTCTTGACCCGAGGCTGAACGGTGTGAACTCTAACCACCTTGGCCAGGGAAGTTGATAATTTTTGTTTTCCTGAAGGTTTGTGATGAGTAAGTTGTGAGGCTTAATCTCATGTGTCAACTTGACTGGCCACAAAGTGCCCAGATATTTGGTCAATGTATCTGGATAACGTGGGTATTTCTATAGGGAGGCCATTGGGATGAGATCCAGCATGTGAGCTGGTATTCTGAGAAAAGCAGATTGCCCTCTGCACTGTGGGTGGGGCCACATCCAATCCGTTGAAGGTCCGAAGAGAACAAAAAGCCGGCGCCTGCCACGAGTAAGAGGGGGTTCTTCCTGCCTGACTGCCTTCCAACCGGAGCATCACCCCTTCGGTGTCTAGAGCAGCCTGACAGTCTTCAGACTGGCCCACTGGCTCTGCAGATTTTGGACCTACCAGCCTCTGCAATCACGTAAGCCGATTCCTCCTAATAAGTAGACGTATAATTATATATCTTACTGGTTCTGTTTCTCTGAAGAACCCTGACCAATACGCCAAGTGATGCCCTACCAGAGAATTCCTTGAGCTTTACGCCTGGGAGTCTTGGGGGAAGGAGCGGATGGGGATGGAGCCGCGGTGTGGAGACTGGCAGCAGGCCCGGGTGCAGCGTGGAGGTCCAGCCCCTGCTGGCCACAGGCCCCTGCTGGCCCCGCCATGGGATGGAGCTGGCAGACAGGCCTGCAGGTCTACCAGGGAGGCATGGCGGTGCCCAGGAAATCCACATCAACTCCCTGGGGACCTGGAACCCACGCAGCCGCGCCTCCCTCTGTATCAGGCACATGTCCAAGAAGGAGATACCAAAAGATACTGAGCAGCCACTCTCGGTTAAGAGTCTGGCCGGATGACCTACGACCTACTCTCCTGCTAAAGACGGCCAGCAGTGAGGGGTCCCCTACGCCTCAGCACGGCGGTCTCTCTTAATCCTCACCGCACCGCTAAGAAGTGGGCACTATTGTCACCACCATCTACAATTGGGGATACCGAGGCACAGAGAGGGTCAGCGACTTACTCAAGGTCACTCAGCCACTAAGCTGCAGAGCTAGATGTGAACACAGGCGGGCGATTCAGGGGCATTTGCTCTTGCTTCTCCTCTCTCCCTCTCCTCCTTTTCTTTTAACTTCGCATTGCACTTACATTGTTTTACTGAGGTAAGATTTCCAAGCTATAAAACACACCCATTTTAAGCATACGATTCAATGACTTCCAGTAAATTCCAGAGTTGTGCAGCCGTCGCCGCAATCCGTCACCACTTGTCCATCAACGCACTAAGATCCCTCCTGCCCGCCTGTGGTCACTGCCCGTCCTGCGCGCAGCCCCAGTGACCTGCCCCCGACCCCGGGCATTTCACATACGTGGAAAATACAACACGTGCTCTTCTCCGTCTGGTCACCTTGCATGTTTCTGAGATCCACCCATATTGTCTCCTGTATCGGGCATTCTGTTTTCCTTTTCTCCTTTTGAACTTTCAAAGTATAAACACAGTGAGAGACTAGAGTCACGAGGCCCCATGTATGTGCCCCCTGACATGCCTGGATCAGCTGTGTGCGTCTGTGGCCTGCCCCGCTACTCACTCCGAGACATCTTGTCGCTTCAGTTGCCAATGTTCAAGTGTGCGTCTCTAAAAGGTACGGACTCGTTTCTCTAAATAAACCTATAACTACTATACCAGTATCTCGCCCCACAGTGTTAATTCCTTAATGAATGTCACCAACGACCACACCAGCGTTTAAATATCCCCCGCTGACTCCTCCACGTCTGTTCGGGGCTGCTGTGAGTCGGGATCAGCGCCCGGGAGCCACCCTGCCCCCCGTCCCACCGAGAGCTGACGCACGCGGACTCTCGGCCCAGGGCCGGGCGGGGGCTTATGTCCGCTGCCTCCTGAGCGCTCAGCTTTGCTACCGTCACATACGGAGCCACTGCTCTCCTAGCCAGGTGCCCCGCAGCCGTGCAATGTCAGAAGCACACTCCCCACTCACCTGCCCGTCACCCCGCAAGGTCACCCGGAGGAGGGCCAGCGGGCGGCGCAGGCAGGGAGGGAGAGGCGGGGGGCCCTTACCTGCGGTCGCGGAGGTCCAGTTGCCCTGCGCGCTGGTGGTCTCGTTGCCCTTGAGAGCCTTGGTCAGGGGCAGGCTAACACCGGCCAGCAGGAGCGGACAGAAGGGCTCCATGGCGACCCTGGAAGAGGCGGGACGGGCTCAGGGACTCTCGCCCACCAGCCACCTGGGGGTGGCCGGCCTCCACCGAGGCGGGAAACTCAGAGAAGACGCCGAGGCCTCGGGAGGGAGAGCGGTGTCGGGGTGTCAGTGGGGACCCTTTGGGAGCGTGGCTTTGTCGGCCTGCGGCACGGGGAGAGGTGTCTTTGTGCTGGCACGGTGTCTACCTGCACTTGGGAGGTAGCCTCACCTTAGAACAAGGCAGGTTAGCGACTCCGTCACTGCCCTCAAGTGATAAAAGCTCCTGCTGCTCAGGTCCCTTTCCTTTTTTGTCTGTCTGTTTCAGGGGGGAGAGAGGAGGCCAAGGACTCACACGTGCCAGGGGACAATAAACTCTGAAAACATCACGAGGTCTGGCATTCTGAGAGGCAACTTCACAGACCCCCCAAGAGGCCCGGGCACCTTGACCTGAGGACTGCCGACGACGGTAACTTGTTGAACACGTAGCAACGTTTCGCCGTGCCCGTGGTGACACTTCTGCGTCGCATCACAGCGGCCCAGAGACGCATCCGCGCCCTCGGTTATTACGTAGCCTGTGGTCACAGCGCTGGGGGGCTGGAAGCGGGGTCCGGCCACCTGCACAGGGTCCCCCTTTGCTGTCCCTCGGCCACAACCACGACTACACCCCGGCCCTTATTCCGGGTGCCGGCCTTGAGTACCTCCTACCTGAGCTACAGGAAAAGGTTCCCGAAAATCTCCAGCCCCTGGCCGTCCACCTGTCCCACACTCCGGGGCCTGATTAGCCATCGTGAAGCTCAGCTCAGTCCCCCTGCCTTGTGAGGTGTGAACGGTGACTCGGGGACGAAGAGCTGGCGTCATGTCACTGTTGCTCTGAGCCAAGCACTTTGCCGGCAGCTTTCCCGGATCATCTCGTTCAATCTTCACGACTCCGGGCTGATGGCCTTGCATCTGGACTCTCCTCCAGGAAGCAGAGGGAAGCCCCCTCCTGGGGGAGGGGCCGTGGTCAGCTCATCTCTGACGGAGCCGCTTGGGCACCTCGGGGACGGGGGAAAGTATTTGCTGGGTGCATGGGCAGACGTGCTGGGCAAACCCAGGCTGCGACGCGGCTCGACGGAGGAAAAGGCTCTCGCACCCAGGGGACCTGCAGGCGGTCACCTGGGACCCCCTACTCAGCGCTCCGTCTTGGCAAGACACCATAAATCCTTGGGAATCATGATAGTGGCCTCTCGGTGGCAGAGAAGCCCCTCCCGAGGGCTCCCTGCAGCTGAAGGGAGGCAGTAGCACCTGCCGGGCAGGATCTGGTGCTGATGATGCAGGCGTGTGCCCTCCCTCCTGGGCGCCCTCCTCCGTTTCCATCCACGAGCCCTGTCCACGGTCAGCCTGGGCGCCCGGCCCTACAGATGGCACTTTCCTGCAAGAAGCCTCCCTCGGGAATACGAATGGACCAAAGCCAAGAAACACTTGTAATTAGAGAAGGCTCTGAATGAACACCAAAAAACCCAATCATTTTCCAGCAATCACCACTATTAAAATGAAACCATTCTGAGCACATTATGACAATTATCCCAGAACAACTACCACAGTCACGATCAACACTTTCAGTTCCTTCTCTTTTTTGCTTCCAAAATATATTTTAGATTTACACAGTGAGTCATACATGCAAAATAGCTCTCGTCCTGTGAGCACTTACTGTGTGCTAGGCCCTTTCTATGGGTATCACCCTCACAGAAATCCCTCCAGGACTGAGCAACTGAGGCCCCACAGGGGAACTGGTCCATATCCAGTCCAGAGGAAACTCAGGAGCCGCTGTTCCAATCCTGGGCCGCTGGAGTCAAAAGCCCTCAACCCCTGGCGGGCACTTTGTATACACTGCGTTCAAAAATTGTTTGTTATGATACTCTTCATATATGGATAAAGAAGATGTAGTACATATCCACGATGGAATATTACTCCTGTTTAGAAGGAAATAATGCCATTTTCAGAAACATGGATGGATCTAGAGATGATCATACTAAGTGAAGTAAGTCAGACAAAGACAGATATCACATGATATCACTTATATGTGGAATCTAACAAAATGATACAAATGAACTTATTACAAAAGAGAAACAGACTCACAGACATAAAAAAACAAACTCATGGTTACCAAAGGGGATAGTGGAGGTGGGGAGGGAGAAATTAGGAATTTGGGATTAGCAGATACACACCACTGTATGTAAAACAGGTAAACAACAAGGACCTACTCTATAGCACAGGGAACTCTACCCAATATCTTGTAATATCCTATAATGGAAAAGGATCTGAAAAAAGTGTATGTAAAATACATAAACATAATATACATAAAATTGAATCTCATATATGTAAGGATATATATATAACTGAATCACTTTTCTGTACTTTGCTGTACACTTGAAACTAACACAACATTGTAAATTAACTAGACTTCAATAAAAATGGGAAAAGAAATGAGTTCACTAAAAAAAATATATATTTGAGTAAATTGTAGTGTAATTGATTAGAAAGTATTAATTGGTTTAACACAATCCAGAGAGGCAGAATTCCTAGGTGGAACCTTTTTCTCCCCCGTGTGCATCAATTCAAAAACCCTCCCTTCCAAACGTTCAACGACCTTTTAAAGGGGGGCCAGACGAGACCAGCTTATCAGGAATCAGACACCACGAGGTCTGCAAGGGCCTCCTGGAGCAGCGGGTGATTTGCCTGGTGTGACCAGAAGAGGGCACTAGACGCTGCAGAATTCAAGCCCAGCCCACCACCTAGAGGCCCTTAATCATAGCACTCAGGAGGCCAACGACAACCTGCCGGTCCCTGGCCGTTCACCCTCAAAGGGTTTGCACAAGCTACCTGGTAAACACAGGCACGAATCGGTACAAAAATAAGGCTTCAAACAGTAATTAAATCTAGACCGACTCTGAATGATTTGTACCTCATCAGTGCTTGCGCGCTCAGCAAACGTGAAGTACTGTGGGGCATATAAATAAAGCACGTTGCTCTCCGAAACTGCGATTTATCAAAACAGATGATTTCCAAGCAAGCAGACTTTATTTGTACAGCCTTCAAAAGTCAGCCAGCTCTACATTTGATTAAAATTGTCTTTTTTAAACCCCCCTTTGATGCGTTTTTAATACTATTCTTTAGGAAATGGCTCTGAGGCAGGCAGCCCGCTTGGTCCTGGAGATGCAAAGACCAATACAGAGCCGTCCCTGCCCTAAAGCAGCTCTCCTGAGCTGGAAGGATGAGTGCGGAACAGCTACCCCTAAGACACCCACTCCCACGCTCTGGAGACATGTGGCCACAGCACCAAGGAAGGAAGATGGGGGCAGTGATTCACCGGGGAGGTCACCAAGGCTCCCCAGAGGTGGAGGGCTAAGCGGTCCCTCCAGGACACAGAGGGGACGGACAGAGGCTTGAGGGAGACGACAGCACAATCTACTGTCCAGACAGTGGACGGTTCGTTCTGCTGGACCTCTGGTACGTGAAGGTAGCAGGGGTGAGCAAGGCAGAAAGATGGGGCTGAGTTGAGAAGGCCCTTGAGTGCCACGGTAAAGCGTTTGGTTTGGTGTTAAAGGCTCATTTTCCATCAACAACCTAGACTATCAGGGTTCCCTCACGGTCCAGTGGTTAGGACTCGGTGCTTTCACTGTTGGGGCCCAGGTTCAATCCGTGGTTGAGGAACTAAGATCCCACAAGCCTCGAGGTGCAGCCAAAAGTAAATAAATAAAACCCCCCAAAACCAAAACAACCCCCCCCCAAAACCTACATTATTAGAACCACTGGGGGCATTAAACAAAGATGCCGATTCCTGGGCCTAACTCCAGATTCCGGATGTTTGAAATCCAAATAAATGGGCAGTGATGGGTTTTACACAGACTGAAGCTGAAACCTTGGCTCTGAGCGATGAACCGCCACGGAAGTTTCGAGTGAGCCCTGGAAGCCATCGGGAGCCACTGTTAAGATGGGGAGGGAAGGAGGCGGATGTAGCCTTTGCTGCCCCAGATGGTCCTGGGGCTTGGGCTTCCCCTGGGAGCTGGTTAGGAACGCAGGATCCCAGGTCCCTCCCAGACCTCTCAACCTCTCGGAAGGTCCCTAGGTGGTTCCTATGTGCGTTACAATTTGAGAGGTGCTGGTCTAGGCAAAATAGATGATGGAGCAGGTCTGGACTAAAGCAGGACCATGGGACCGGAAGGGAGGCAGCAGGTGAGGGGGGTTTCAAGGGTGGCACCCACGTGGACGGTAATCAGCCAGACGTGGTGAAGAGTGGGGTGTCAGAGGCGCTGGGGTTTCCATCTTGGGAGGTGGATGGGAGGGGACATCATCCATCAGCTGAGACGGGGGAGTGGGGTCCCGCTTTGGGGGGGCTCCTATGACGCGTGACAGGCTAGCTGAGCTTCTGAGATAAAGTTCCTCACCCACCCTCACCGAAATCCCACGGGAAATGTCCTGCTGTCCTTGCAGCGGGTCGACAAGCTGTATTTCAGGGGGCTGTGCGCCGTGCTAGTGGAGACCACCGAGAGCAGGGGGGTCTGGGGATTGGCCGGAAGGGAGGGGTGGGCTTGAGTTCACTCCAAGGGTCAGTGGGAGGGAGACAGGTGAGGACGGGGTGCTTGGCTCAGGGATGGAGAGGGGAACTGGGCAGGAGACCGGGCAGCGGCAGCTGGGGGGAAAGGAGGAGGGCGGAGGCCGATGGAGGGGGAAGCAGAGCAGGAGAGCGCTTCCTCCTGCCCCGACCCCCCACCCCAGCCCTCGATCACAAGCCTCCTCTCACGCGCAACCCCCCCTCTCCTTTTCCTTGACTTGTCCCATCGGCTCCTGAGGTCCAGCGAGTCTGAGACCGACGCCTGCTCCCTGGGGCCCCACCACCCGGTGTGACTTACAGTCATTTGGGTGTTGGGTGTCCCAAGCAGGCCGGGTACTGCCCCAGCCACCCCGGACGATTGGGATCTTCAGCTCTGTGAGGGCTGGCGCCTTCCCTGAGCCGGTGTCTTTGAAGAGGGGCTGCCCGGCTGACCCCTCCTGCCCAGCGGGGCCTGGAAGTGCCCTTTCCAAGTAGCCCTGGGTGTCCTGGCCGACCGAACCAGACTGCCCCCTGCTTCCCCAAGAGGGTGGTGTTTTCCTTCTGCAGCTCCAGCCCCTCCCAGGTGGTTCTTCTGTTCTCGATTACACGGATAAAACAGACGAGGCTCCTGCACACAGGAGCCGATGAGGATTTGGGAGCCATCCCGCTCGAGATTTAAAGCCATCGCACTTAGAGCCCTCAGAATGGGCGCCGTGTACTTTCTCATCCAAATCGGGACCCTTTTGAGAGTGAAGGAGGGGCTAAAACAACTAAAGCTATACGCTTTCTAGAATAATCATTGAAGAGCATTTTGGTCTTATTACAATGGGAAGCTATTAAGGAGTTCTGTTCAAAAACTATTTTAAAAACTTAAGAAAAAATTCTAGATGACAAAATTAACCTATCAATGCACATTACAGCAATAGTTGGGGGAAAAACCTTTTTATATTGTCTTTATGAAAATAAAATAAAAACATGAACAGAATATTTATTCGCAGTACCTATTCACCTGCGCCAATAAATTTCTTAGCCTTGTCTGTTCTTAGTATGTTTCACTTGTAATATATTCTTCAATATCCTTAATATTTACATTTCTTCATGAAATTGCCTGTAATTTTTTTCAAAATAGCATCTTGTGAGCTCTCATCACTCAATTTGTTTATCCCTTCCTTGCTATTGTAAGAATAAATTTTAATGTCTTCCTGTTCAGAAACTGTGTTTTCAATACTTGTAATTCTATAGAAGTCTCAAAGCTGAGAGTTTTTGGTTTTGTTTTGTTCTGTGGTTGTGTTTTTCGGTGTTCCATTTGTTGATGGCTACTATTAAATATTTCCTCCTAATTTATAACAGAATGAAGCCAACCAACATTTAGGGCCTCAGTTAGAGAAAAGTTCACCATCTTTGGACACTCAGATCGATTTACAAAGTAATTCTTTGACGGCCTAAACATTTCTGAGATCTGATGCTGAACAGAGAAGGGAAAATGCATGCTATAAGCCGAAGTATTTTAGAAAATTCCACATCGGCTTCATTACCATATACATTTTTAGTTCAATTACTCTTGTAGTTATCACCATTTATAAAGTCTGACATCTACAGCCTCTATTTTAACCGATAGAACATCCAGTTGGTTTGGACACAATTATAAAGTATCTGTACACCACCATCAATTCTGAGGGTGATACACTTACCGCAAACATTTATATTATCCTACAAAACAAATAACTGTATCACAGATGTTGAATTCTTTCATCAAATTTTCAGTAACATCAGCAATCATGTCAGGTGCTTATCTCTGACGGAGCAAATTTTCAAGTTGTGGTTGGATTCCGTGAAATGGAAAGACCACAGAACTAAGATTGGAATTAACTGATTTTTCTGTTTGAAAATCACTATTTGACGATGACTCTGATCTCCAACTGGCCTCGTTTGACGGTTTGTGAGGTTCGTCTGCTATGGGAGCGTGAACACCTATCACTTCCCCTTCGGTAAGTGCACAGTGACACTTGGAGCTGAAAGCAGGCAAAATGAACGAAGAAGAGCCGTTTGATCTAAATGAAAAGTCACGCTTTGCGGAGCACCATGTCCTGCGTCTCCCACCCACCCTCCTCAGGCACGGGGTCCCTAAAAGAGCTGCTAAGTAGACGCGGATGCGGCAGTGCCTTGGGACTCAGTGACAGGATAGTGATAAATGGGTGTCCACTGACCCTCCACTCAGGAGCGTGGAAGACAGAGGAGAAGGTGGCCAGCTCCAAGGGCCGGGTGACCCCCGCCGGGTGAACCTCGGACCACGCTGCTTCCACCCACCTGGGATGAGACGTGGAGACGCCCAAAGACAGGGAGGGCTGGACTAAACCTCGGTGGCTAGGTTTACACACACGTTTGATTTCAAAGGCATGAGTTTACTGGCTCGTTGTGTGAACCCTGTACACCTGCAACGATCTGTTGGGTTGATTATTTGTTCATTCGTTCTTTCTTCTTTCAGTGATAATTACCGAGTCGAGTCTTTGCCAAAGTCTGGAGAGACAACGGAACAAAGCGAGCACAGCCTTCCCTCCCGCAGAGCTCCTGTTTCAGCAGGAGGCAGGAAATAACCAAATAATGACAATGGAACTCTGACGTGTCAGGACGGGGCCAGGGAGGTCTGAAAAGCCGCCTGGGGAGAGGGGTGTCTTCTCAATAAGGAGTCAACCGGTCCACGGTGGGGGGGTGGGGGGAGGAAGCGTGGGGGGGGGGCAGGAGCCAGGGGGCCTCCGATGCAGAGAACGTGGTCCTTAGGAAGCCCCAGGACCTGCCCAGGATAAGGAAGACCGAGGGTCTCTCCTGGCAATGCTGAGGATGGTTACCTTGAAGACATCCAGGAAAAGCTTTCCAGCAGGACCGCAGTAAAGCTCACTCCACAGGGCAGAATTACTCCCGCCCGGGGGGCTTCCTGGGGCCGGAGCTGCTCTCAGTGCGAGTGTCCATCTGGCACAGGGGAGATGCTCGGGGAACGGGGAACGTGGTGGAAGGAAATAAACCCCTTAGGCAAAAAGGCAGAGCAGGTTCCTGTCCACACCATCTACTGGGACTGAAGGCCCAGCTGCGTTTAGTGTCCGTCTGCCTCTGTGTCTCTGGTGCTCTCACCCTCTCTCTCTCTCTCTCCTCTCCCGCCCCCACCAGGGTGAAGGTCTTTGCCAGGCCACTTCACCACTCTGACCTTCCTTCCCAATTAGTTAAACAAGAGGATCCAAGGAGACGAGATAATAACTGTGAGTGAATCTTGCTAACGCATCAGCCTGGGCTGGTTATTAGAACTAGCAGGGCACCACGCGGGCTGCAGGGAGACTTTAAACTCAGCTCAGTGACTGCTGCTGGTATTTACCAAGAAGACGTCCTCCCCGTCACCCCCCTGGAGGCAGCCAGAGCAGTGGGCACAGCCTGGGGTGGGGAAAGCAGTGCCATTTCCACGACTGAGCCTGCTGGCCCGGAGCCTGGAGGCTCACTCACTCTGTGGTCCTCGTCTAGAATGTCTGTGCCTTGTCCCTGCTGTTTGCCTCCTGGGGGAGGTCGTGCCCTCCTGGGATGGTCTGTGTTGAGGGAGATAAGCTCCCTGTTGTCCCACAAAAGAACCATTTCTCTGCAAACAAGCTTCAGAAACAGCTTGGACAGATCCGGCTGCTGCCGCACTGACGCCCAGGAGCCACCAAATGCACGGAGGTGGGGCGAGGCGCCGGCGGCCCCTGAGCCCAAATGCGTGCGCCCAGCCCGGCTGTGCAGGGGCCTCAGCCAGCCTGTAATCAGAGTCCAAAGTCGGCCCCAACCCAGACACACGGCCTCTCTCCCTCGTCCCCCTCAGCTCCAGTGACGGGTCCCTCAGCTGTGCTGGGAGCTGCGGGCCAGGAGTAGCTTCCTCCAGCTGGGCACAGCCCATGCCCCTTGTCACCTGCCCAGGCGGGGCAGAGCCAGGGCCCAGGGCATTGTGTCCCCCGCTCCCCAATCGGTCCTGGGGAACGCCGGTCACAGGGACCTTCAGAGGCAGCTGGGGAAGGAGAAGATGGGAGAGCTCAGGGTGGGCAAGTCCACCTGCTCAGCCGGTGGGCTCGGGTCCTGGGGTGGCTGCGTGTGTCCTCCCGGGGGCGAGGCCTCCGGGCTCCACAGAGACCCCCCCGGCCCGGAGGCAGGCAGAGCTGTGCAGATCCTCTTTCTAAGGGCAGACAGAAACGGTTCCTCACCTCCCCTGAGCCTGAGCGCCGCGGCTTAGAATGTCTGCCACCCGCCCTCTCTGGAAGGTTCTAAGGATAAGGGATGAGACAGGTTGGGGAAGCTCAGTGCTCTCTAGGGACCCAACCCAGGCTCCTCCGGTCTCCAGAGCAAAGGGAAGCTGCCAGGTCCCTGGCCAAAGTCGGACGGAACCACCCGAAGGCCTCCCTCTACCTGCCTGGCTCTCCCCGGGGATGAGGAGGAGGGGAGGCCCGGGGTACACACGCCCTGTGCCCCCAGGCCTCTTGGCCTCTTTGCTCCTGCCGGACGAAGTCAGGCCCCTCTTCAGTCTCCCGCAGCTGTCACCCCCTGCCGTCCCAGCCAGCCGGGTCTGCCCGACTGGAGGGGGCATGTCTGGCGCAGGCGAGGGGCTCTCTCTGGAGCTGCTTATCCAGGCCCTCAGTGGAGGGCAAGCGGAAAGAGAAAGGCCAGCCATCGCGCCCTCTCAGGTGACCCCAAACTGCTTTACAGACCCTTCAAGGCCACGTGTGCACAAAGCCTGGCGGGTTGTATGCGCGGACGGAGAGTTTCACACGCTCCGGGCCTGCAGTTATGCACACGCTGCCCGCACCCTTCCGGGCTAGGGAGCAAAGAGAAGGCCAGGAGGACAGCCTTCTGGCCGCTGACAGATCCCGAGGCAGACGGCAGCTCAACCAGGATGACCAGACGTGGGAACTCAAAGATCCCAGAAAACCAACAGGCACTGCTGTTCACCTACCGTCGGGGTTACCGCTCGACACCCGTGGGGTGCGGGTCAGCGAGAGACGAACCTGGGGCTCCGGGCATCCCTCCATCCCTCAGGCCCCTGAGAAGGGACTGTGCTTGGAAAACAGCCACCAGGAGCCCAGACGGACAGCGGGTTTCCTCGGCTGCTCGCCTGGGAAACAGACAGGGCAGGGCAGCACCGACTTTCTGAAATCACCCCTAATAAGACAAGTCAAGCACTTTCTGCCTGCCGGGCACAGAGCTGAGCCCCTCCCAGCCTCCTGATAAACCCTTGAGGAAGCAGGGGCCACTACGAGCCGAGCCTCAGGGCCTCGAGTATCTAGGTATCTGGTACCTGATCCCACCACGCCTGTTTTCTAGAAAATCAGGACAATATTACCCATGGGGCAAAATTATTACTTTTCTATGCATTGGGGAAGAATAAAAAGAAGAAGAAAGATGTATTTTCCCGGTAAAGGAGAAACAAACCCGGACCTTTCCCAAGCTTCAGGGTTGAATATACTTACAGGAATGAGAGATTTCAATAACAACGGTAAGACCCCCTTAAGCAGTGAAATGTGCAGACTCAGCAAGTTCCCCCTGTATCCACAGCCACCCTGCCTTTTCAGAGAAGGCTTTGCTTGTTCAAAAGGAAAAGATGCAAAAGGGCGCTTTTTATCGTAGCTAGTGAACGTTGGAACTTCATTGCGTTTGGACAAAGGCAACTGCACAGGTCTAAATGTCGAACCATTGAAATGTCATTAAAAGGAGACTAGCGAGGAAGCCCACGTGTTCGGAGAGAAAAAGGGGAAAGACAGCCAGGGGGCAATGAAGGAGGCAAGCCTGGGCAGTTCGGCCAGGCAGGGCCCGCGTCGCCCGCCGTGTCCCCCGGGGTCCCCTCGTCTGAGCCTCCCCTGACAGCAGCCCAGAGAGGCGGGCGCCACCTCTGCCTTGGACAGACAAGGACAGGGAGGTCGGAGGGTGAGCTGCTGGCCACCACCCAGGCTGCCAGGGCAGCGGGCACCGGGGGGATGATGGTGCCCCGTCCGCAGCCTGAGGCACGTCCTGGGCTCAGCGAATCCCAGAGACAAGAGAACTAGAGAACTCGGCTCAAGGAGAGGCTGGATCCTGAGTGAGAGGATGCAGCCCGGGGAGACGGGTGTGAGGAAAGCAGATGTCATAGCCGCCGTCAGGTGACGTTACTTGGCCTCGAAATAATGGATACTACAGTCTTTTTCCAAATTTGAGGCCATGAGTCCTCAATCCATTCGGAAAAATGGCCCTTCCGCAGAGCTAACTAAAGTCTCTCCCTTTTAATTGGGGGAAATATTGATACAATAAAATCAGCTGATGTAATAGCATCTGAAAATGTGTCTTGGCGTTTGATGACAAAGTGATCTGTTTAGGAGTCACAGCGCTGCCTGCTTTTAGGAGCAAAAGGGGACTCTCTGCTCTCCACTAGTGAAGGTTTGCTTCAAGCCCACCGAGGTCCACGGACCTCACAAAGAAAAGTAGATCCTGAAAACTGGGAGCAAATGAGCGCATCGATCTATGGTCCAAACTTTCTGCGTGGTTCGTTTTCATCACTATCCTCAGAGAAATGAATGGAGGGACTTTGCGAGTTCTCACCTCAGAGAGAAGACGAGCCACGTGTTTAATTCAAGGACAAGTGAGTCCTCGAAATGGAGCCCGGATGGACGGGTGTGGGTCAGCCCTCAGACGCGGCCCCACTGCCTCCGGACTTGGGCCACGCGTGCTGTCCCTGGGGTTCTCCGGGGCCCTCTGCTGTCTGGCAGGAAGGTCTGAGCAGAGCCATCCTGGACCCGTGCGGGTGAGAAGCGAGGGCAGCGCGGGTCTGTGCAGCCTCCCACCTCCCAAGGCCTCGGCGGCCAGCCTGGAGGGCAGCTTACCGCGTGCCAACCAGGCCGGTTCTAACGACAAACGGCAGAGACGTGAAGACACTCGGCGTGTGGGAAACAGCGGCGCCAGAGCCGGAAAGGAAGTTGCCCTCCCCTGCGAACACCAAGGGGACAGGCCCGGGCCGGCCATCCCAGCTCCCGGAGGCCCTCAGTCCCCACGCCCGGCGCGGGGCTCTGGCGCTCGCCCGCTCCCACGGGGCGCACGCACACGCTCCGCGTACTGCACGGCACGCGGGGCTCGGCTTCCCCCCCCCCGGCGGGCCTCCACGCTCCTCCGCGCTCCCGAAGGGCAGCTTCCAAGGTGTAAAGATGCGCTCTGAGGCTGCGGGCAGCGTGGGCAGGCGAGAGGTTGGTAGCAGGTGCGGGGAGGCGGCGCTGGGGATATGCCGAGCTGCGAAAGGAGTGGGCAGAGCTGCGGACACCCGCTGCGTGGGGCGCTCCCTGTCACTAAGGCTGCAGCAAAGCAGTCTGCCGCCCTTTCCACCCTTGGGAGTCCTGGGGGCTTGCTTTGCCGGGGCCCCTCGATTCCCACCCCTGTCTGTAAACACACACCCACCTGCGGCCCATTCATGCCCGGCCCAGAGTTCACGATGTACCACCACCGGGGAAGCCCAGAGAGCTCACGGCCACGGGGCAGGTGAGAGGCACCCCCCGCAGGCCGGCACACACTCCAAATCCACGCAAAGTGCACACGTGGCCGTGAGGGGGACGTTCCACAGCGCGGCGCCGGCAGGCCGGCCGCAACGCAGCAACTTACTTTTACGTATTTCATCTGCGAGGCCCTTTGGCTAAATGATGGGTCCGGTATGGTGAGTAATTCAGGGCCGCTGGGACCGCTGGTCGGGAGGAGGGAGTGACACAGCCACGCGGGGTGGTTTCCAGGTTTAAAAGCCTTGGACACGGGGGAGGATAGGGCTCTGATGTCTCTGTGGGGCTGGGTGCGTCTCGCAGGCAGCAGCATCCAGGCAAGAAGTGGGGAGGATCGGAAATGCATGCCCAGAAAGCCTGGAGAAATACCTGGGAAGAGCACCCGGATACCAGCGTGTCCCAAATATTTCACGGGGATACTGATCCTGAGACTCGTCCGCTGTTTATTGGGAACTCGGATTTCGCTGGGCTTCCTTCGGCCGGTTTTAATTTGCCGTATCTGGTTCCCCTATCAGAGGGTGTCAGGGTCGTGGTCTGTAAGTCGCTGGAAGGAGGGGAGTATAGCCCAGAGAACAGAGAGGAGCTCTATGGAGAAGGCGACCTCGGGGAGGAGCTGGTTTGGAGGAGGGGCGGGACAGTGCCTTCAGGGTCAAGTCTGCAGCCCTGTGGACCACCCGGCAGGTGCTGTGTCCAGCAGGCAGGTGTGACGCTCCCAGGGAGTTCTGGCTGGAGGTGGAGCTTGGGAGCTGCCAGCAGTCAGGTGACCTTGGCAATGGCTGAAGGACCTGAGAAAAGCAAAAGTGAGAGAAGAAATGGGGCACGGCGTGAACGCTGGGGCCACTGACGCCTAGAGGCTCCCGGAGAAAAGAAAGTCAAACAGACCAGGAAGGAAGAGTCAGACAGATCTGGGAGAACCGGGGCGGGGGGGGGGGGGGGGCAGAGGAGGGGGCCCCAAGCCCTGCCCGCCAGGGGGCGCAAGTCCTCCTTCCTCCGTGGTAGCTGTGACCCTGCAGGGCTGTTGACGCCCTTTCTCCTCCAGTGGTCACGGCAGTGGAGATTTCCACGTGTCCCGTTTGGGAGTTAGTCTGGCGTGACACTGACTTTCACTCTCCTTTAGAAAACTACAGCACAAGCTCAGATCATTCACCTAACGGGTCCCGGCGCTGGCACTGGAGTCCTGGCAATTCAGACCCTTCCAGACATGGGGCCGGAAACTCCACTACACCAACGCTAGTGATGAACGTGGTCACGTGTACGTGGACCTCTGGCCAGTCCTTGGTCCTGAGCTCCCCTGGCCCAGCCCAGGCAGACACAGACAGGGGCAGCCCCAGACCCTCAGCTGAGATTCCCTGGGAATGTGGGAGATTTCCCAGCAGAACTGGGAGTTTTGTTGCAAACATCACAGGCTTGGTTTGAGGACCGTCTAAAGTAAAAGTCTCAACACGACATCCTTTCTGTTTAATAAAGTCAGTAGAATTTAACATGGTGATTGGACTTGGATCTTTAGCCATTCAACTTTTTCCTAAAAAGTAGGTAATTTGTCCTCCACGGCAGGGCAGAGGGTACAGGACATTTAGTTTACTCTCTCTCTTGTCCTCGTGTCACGTTCTTCTTCTCTTGTGTTCATGAGATTGGGGGCTCAAAGGAGACCAGGTGTGCAGGAGCCGCCTGTAAACGGGCACGGATTGCTCAGGTACACAGGGCGAGGCCGCGTGGAGGGGCTCAGGTCCGCAGGGAACGTGCAGGCACAGGGCGCAGAGGACCCGGCTTCCACACCCAAGTTGGCGCCTGTAAACTGAACTTTTCGTGATTCGAGAACAAGACTTGACTTGTTGGACGAATGGGTACATTCTGGAAGAAGAGGGTGTACAGTGTGGGGGAATACGAGCCCTGGAAGTTCAACCTCTGCCCCAATTTGACTGGTCTCTTGGAAACTTTAAGTTATTAGATTCAGGGGGAGAAAGCAGGTGGCTGTGGACGGATGTCTCAGTTTACTTGTCTGGAAAGTGGGGCAATAAACCTACTGTTACTCCATCCTCAGCTGGCCGTGTGCTGAGCTTACCTCCTTAGTGTGAGGCTTAGAAGGCATTTCCCTGAGCAAAGCAGGGGCCGTCAAAGGAACAGACAGAGGATCCCAAGCAAAGCGTCCACACTGGGAATTCCACGAAATCTACTACCACTGAGGCTGACGCAGCAACAGAGAGTGGCAGCTGCTCTTCAAAGAATTCAGGAAGTCCATTACGTCTAAGAGTAAAAGGTCCTTTATAACTCGCGTCTGTGCTCTGTTTTATACGCACTCCTGAAGACCTGTGTGCACACTTGTGGATTATATGCTGAAATGGATTTCATCAAAGAATTCTGAAAAATCACAAGGACGACGTAAAGCCCCTGTGTACCTGAACCTCTCATGTACTGGTCCACGCTGAATTCCCCGCCTGCCCAACTGAACAGGGCCTGATACTTGGGGCAGATCAGCACAGCGAGGGGCTGAGGACACGGCAGCCTCTTCCCTGGCCACGAGGAAGGACCCGTAAGAACACAGGCTGTGTTACAGGTGTCTGTAAGTCTGTTAGGGGATAATTTCAATTTCCTACAGAAGTTGCAAGTTCCAAGTATGCAACGTGCCCTCTTGGAGATGACGAAAAAGTGAAGAGCTTCTTCTGTAAGAATTAAGTTTTTCTCCATTACAGTAGAGACAACAGAATGACACATGACTAAAGCTCCAAGGAAGCTTCTCCAAAGCACATCTTCACCGACCCCAAAGCTGTTCTTGAATGTCTTTAAACACCACCGAGCCCACCGACCAGTCACCTACTAGAGAACGTGAAACTAACCACGTTTCCATAGTTGGGGCCAAACAAGACAGGAATGAAGTACAACTAGACTTTTATTGCAGAAGTTTTTTTCCCTATTGAGAAGAAAACCATCCTTCTTATTATCATAAAAGAACAAAGGAAGAAACCCCTGAAAACCTCTAGGTGTACCTCTTCATCCTGAGTGGCAGTTACGTAAAACCAGAGACGACAGACAAAGGTTCTGCTGCCTCACCTTAAATATTGTGAACAATGCCACAATCAATTGTTCGTGAGCTTCACAAATTACCAATAATTCATTTTTCCTACACTTGCAGTAGCTGACTGTCATTTCACAGAAGATATAACATCACTGAATCCTTTCTTCATTACAAATCACCACCTCGGCAGTGACAAGACAGTTCTGTTGGGATAGTCTTTAGATCTTACCAAAACCAACCAAATTATTATTGCAGAATAATGATTTATGAGCCAGAAAAAAAATGCCCAGGAGACACAAAGTTAATCTCTACAGATATAAGTAAACAACAATTAATAGACACCAAGGATCCTGCCCCAATGCCTTCTCAGTTCTTGTTACTTTTTCAATCAGAAATCGCCATGGCCCTAGGGGAGGGTGCTATCAATTTATGTGTAGCAAATATGAATGGTGATCTTCACTCCCTGGGAAAGGTACTAGGATTATTTTTTGTTCTCATCATATTGTACCTTAATATTCACGGAGATGTCCTGGTGCTACAGACCAAGGCACTGCAATCTCACTGAAGGTGACTCTTCAGTGATGGTGGTTTCTTTCCACCTGAGCCATCATTTCGGGCCTGTCCACGCGGGTCTCCTGGGCAGACGCCACCCGTGCCCTCGTCCGCTTGGGCAGCGCACCCACCTCCAGGGCCCTGCCCCTGGCCCTGCCCTGGGAAGCTCTGCTCTCTCCACCCTAGCCCAGCGCCCTGGAGGTCTCTGCTGGTACCTGCAGCGGGGGGTGTGATCCATGTGCCTTCCCGTCTGCTCTCTCTTCTGAACTCGAATGTGAGCTCCTGGGAGCCATGCCATCTCAGGGTCTTGCATTTCCTGAGGGCGGGGAGGTGCTACACAGGGGGAGGGCGGCATCTGCAAAGCATCCAGTAACATTGTAGGGACGTTGTCAGGAGGAGGCCAAGGGAAGCCTGGGCCTCTGCCGGGGGGTACGGCTTGGGCTCGGGGAAGGACAGGCCCCCACCACTCTGAAGCTGCCATGCCTCCTTTTCTAGACCCGAATTTCACTAACAGCCGGAAGAACACCCATCAGGGCCATGTGGATCCACCTGCCGATGCAGGAAGATTCTCAGAGGCACAGACACCATTTTCAAACAGGCTGGGGAGCCCCGGCCTGCCCTGCTTTCTCACTCGGCCCTCATCTAGGGTCCTGCCTGAGAAGCGCACCTGCAGGGAGCAGGGGTGCTGGGTCCCCCTGTGGAGCCCAGGGGCTGCTGAGGGAGGAGGGGCTTGTGCTTTAAGTGAGGCATGTGAAGAGTTCTCCGGGGCTTCAGAATATGGTCAGGACACCTCCGAGGGGGTGATCAGGTAAGACCACTTCCTCTACCTTGTGACTTCCGCTCACCTTTTACCTGGGCTGTGTCAGTAAATCAATTTGTGACGTCCTTCAAACAGGGTCCGTAAATAAACCAACACTTGCATCCCTACCTCCAGGGACCGTAAGCCAACACCCTCCATCTAATTGCCTAGACAGGCTTGCTGCAGCCTTGGGTTAATTTAACTCGGCAAATATGCCGATCGCCTGGGGACAGAGCTTGGCCAGTGGTCGATAACTAAATGCACATTCTACAGTCGTTCCTGAAAACTGAGGTTAATTACACTGGAAATCAAAGCCCTCGGGAAAAAGATGTAGAATCGACAACAAAGTCAAATAAAGATGGTGACCCTTCACCTAAAAGCAGCCTCAGGAGAAGCAAAAGGGAAAAGAGCCAGTAAGAAACCTGGAACTCCAGCATCATATTTTTCCTTCTTTGTTTCCCCCCGAGAGCATTTTTCAAGGTGTCTTTGGACCTTTCTCTTCCCCTCTGTCGCAGGCAACCTAGGTCCTGTAATGGGCGGTGGCCAGACTCCCGGGCACAGTGCAAGCAGAAGAGATCGCTGCGTGACCCTGGGTCCCGGCAGGAGCGTTGAACGACAGACTCTTGGCTTTGGAGGGTGCTGTAGCTTGACTTTCTTCCGAGCGCTCTGCTTGGGCTAATTCTGGCAACAGCGTGCGTTCCGGAGCACCCACTCCCTGGGGAAGGGTGGAGGTGGTCCCGGGGGGAAGGGGTGCAGAAGCCGCCCTGAGGCTGCACGTGTCTGTGGAACAAGGCGCCAGCCGGTCACTGCACTTTAGCTTCCATTAAATCCAGCCTGCCTCCATTCTGTGAGCAGCTCCCAAACCCGCAGGGCTTCTGCTCTGGCCGCCGAGGCTCACGGGATGAGGACCCTGGCCCCGCCGAGGAGGCCACAGTCTCCTCCACGCCAGCACAGCACGTGGAGGATGCACGCCACCTGCACCCGAGACGTTGGGTCTCAGCGCCTGGGTCCTCTACCCTCCTGTGCACAAATGCCGTCTCCTTGAGTTGAGCAGGGCTGAGATACGGTTTAACCACGCCTCTCAACTCGGGTGGCTCCCAGTAAAGTCCATCCCTCCCGGTGGCCCCCAGGCCGGACGCCCTCACCGGCCCCCCAGGACGGACCAGGATGGACCAGGAGCCTCAGCGCTGTGAGCTTGTCCAGGGTTGGGCTCTTGGTAGTTGGATCCGCACGAAACCGGAGGGAAAGGCACCAGCTGGCTGGAGTCCCGGGGGACAGTGGGGGCAGGGCTTCCCAGGGGGCGGGCCAGCTGGCCAGGGGATCCACAGAAGCCACTGGCCATTTTGTCACCCCAAAGCCCAGTGTGTCATTTTGTTATCTAAACTGAGGCGAGGTGAGATCCAGATTTATCTAGCTATCCAGCCTCTAAAACCCAAATACCGACCCACGGTCAGACTAGGGCAGTTTCTTTTGTACACTGAACTGTCCTTAAGTCGGTTTCTGTTGCTGGCAACCAAACGGCAGAAATACAGTGGGAAAAACCGCTTCTATTTGTGGTCCGATGATATTATATCTGGATTGGGGGTCAAGAGATCAATCAGCAAAATCAAAATCAAGTAAAAACTGGCTTTGCATCAGTGCAAGATGTCACCCTTGAGCCAAGAGCAAAGTCAGGATTTTCTGAGGCACAACTCTGCACCTTGTCGCATCTAAAGCACATCACTGGGTTACTTAAATTCTGACGCTTCAGTAAGAAGGCCCACCGTCAATTACCAGCGATCAATTTTTCTGGCTTTGAGCATAATTTCTCTGCCTTTCATTCCCACAAGCCCCTTGCAAAGCGCGCGCGCGCGCACGCGCACGCGCACACACACACACACACACACACACACACACCCCTCCCACCTCCCAGCAAAGCCTTTGGGAGCCCAGGGAGAGAATCCTGATCTCCCTGGAGAGGCTCTTGGTGCTTCCTTGTGACAAGGGTCCTTGCACAGGGACCGTCACTCTGAGTTTGGGTAAAGCCAGACTGTCCGTCCTCACAGCTCATATGCAGAAGGGCAGGGGTCCTTGAGGGGAACAATGGGTGCTGTCACCCTGCACCTCCCACGGGACCCTGCCCTAGCACCCCTTCCCACCTCTCCTCCATTCACCAGTTTGGCTTTGGTCTGAGACCCCGGTCCAAGGGGGGCCTTGGGGACAATCCCAGGGCACATCGGTGGGTGCTCTTTTGTCGAGCAATGACTAGATGAGCGAACGAGCAGACGGGCCGGGCTTAAGCGGACACACCACCGAAGAGTCACCGAGTGGCAGCCCCACGCCCCAGGCTGACGCTGCGGCCACGAAGGTGAATCCTACAGAAGGCCCTAGACGTGCAGCATTTAGAGGAGCAAGAACACCACGGAGCAGAGCCTGGCCTGAGGGCTCGCTCCCCAGCACTTGGGGCCTATTGAAGTCCCAGGACGAGACTGGGGGGGACAGAGAGGTGGAAGCACCGCAATTACAGCACAGTCTGATGGGCGGCTCACCGGTTCCACCCCGTCCCACCGAACTTCTGGGAAAGGAAGAAACGTGTGCATCGCCAAGGCCGCACGAGTATAGATTTTGGCTGCGTGAACAAGACCTGTTTTGACTGGACCACAAGACGGGAGGTTCAAGAGGCAGGACGACAGGGAGCTGGCAGAGGAAGGCGCCGCGTCTGACCTGGAGCCAGAAGCCGCCGGGCAGCTTGATGGCTCTGTTTGCGCTTTGAAAGGCCCCTGAGGACGCGCGTGCGGCCAGGAGCCCAGGAAGCAGCGTCGGGGCGCCAACGGAGCTTCCCATCCAGACAAGGACCGTGATTCCGACTTTTGGCCAGGACGCCGTGGATCTAAGGAGTCTCCCTCATGCTCCTCACTCCAGAGCTCCCATCACCTCCAGAATCCACCTCCAATCAGTCACTTGCTCTCTGAAAACGTCCAGAACGCGCTCTCAGTCTGCGGGGCGAGAGTGGAGGGCCGCAGCCGGTCTGCGGGTGTGTCGCGGGGATGAGAAGCCCACCGAATGAATTTGGGGCCAGATCTGTGTGCGGTCCCTGTGGGCCCCGCAGGGAAGGCAGGAAGGGGCCCCTCTGAAGCCGGCCTTCAAGGCTGCCAAGGTCGCGATTTTCATCAAATGAAAATCCTGCCACAGCCTTCCATTCAGTAGCTTCCACTGCCCTCGGGGTTGAGGCCAGACGGGCCGGGCCGGGTGGGTTTGGGCAGTGGCCCCGTCTCCCCTTCCAGTGCCCCCCTCCGCTCCCCCCGCCCAGCAAGCACGCCAGCCTTCCTGCTCCAGGTCGATGACTGCCTCCGGCTGTTTAGAGCTGCCTCCCCACTTGGTCTGCCAGCCAAGCTCCCGCTGACCCTGGGCTCTCTGAACCCAGCCATGCGCCCCGGGAACCCGTGCCCCGGGAGACCCGGGCACCTGCTTCCAGGCCACCTGCTCCCCACTGGGCTCCCTGAGCGACCGCCTTGTCGGTCTCCCCTCTGCCTGAGCCCCTCAGCTCCGTGGCTCTGCAGTCCCACGAGCACACAGCAGGTGTTCCACGCGTGCACCTGGACACGTCTGCCTCCTTCTCTCTTGGATGGGCGCCCTCCTCGCCCACACTCCCTACACCCTTGCAGAGGAAAGGAGGAACAGGAGGGACACTCCAGCAGACGCCTGGCTGACTGATCCAGGGCAAAGGCGGGCTTTATGCCCTCTGACCATATTCTCCCAAGACCCCAGCCGGCACAGGTCTCCCGACCAGGAAGACAGGAAGGCTGACAGGTCACTGTCACTTGCTCTGAACTAGGTGAACACGTTCCTCTACACTGCACTTGAAGGAAAGTCAAGATCCTAGCAATAAATTCAAAATGGTGCCATTGCATGGGCTGGGCAGCAATTTGGAGAGGGGGACCCTCCTTCCCCTCCCGCCCGCCCCCAACACATCACATCACACCTGCTGGTGAGGGATGTGCTTCTCCACCTGGATGCTTCGAGGGGTAAAACATTCACTGAAGCACGGAAGCCACAAACCCGAGCCTGCTGACGCAGTGTGATCCGCGGACAGTCTAGGTTGGATGTGCGCCGGGTTTTGAAAGTTTTTCTTTTATTTTTAAAGATACAATTTTAAAGATAAAATTCCATGCAGTCAAATGCAGACCTCTAGCCTATGGTTTGATGAGTTTTGTCGAACGTATACCCCCACGCAGTCAACATGAAGAGCACTGGCCACTTTTCCAGAAACTTCCTTCTTGTCCGCTCTCCCCCAACCCCAAGAAGCACGCACTCTTCTGGTTTCCATCTACGGAGACGGTTAGCTCTGCCTGTTCTTGAACCTCCTGTAAATGGAAACACGATACTCTTTTGTGTTCAGCTTCTTAAATTCAACGGGTTTCCAGGGCTCCTCCTCGCGGCCGTGGGCATCAGAGGTCCACCCCTGTTCACTGCTGAAGAGTTTTCCACCGCACGACTACCACATGTTGCTTACCCATTCTCCTCTTGACACACATTTGGGTTGTTTCCCAGTCGTTTGCTATTGGGAGCAAAGCTGTTATGAACTTGGGTACAAGTCTTTTTTTGTGGGCAAGTGTTTTTCCCTCATTTGAAGTGAATGTCTGTAAGTGGAATTGCTGGGTTCAAGGCGTAGGTGTATGTATGCTGATGACTTGCAAGGATTTAAATTAGTTTGAAATATTTTGAAAGGGGGAGAGTCTACCTAAGCCTGGAGATCTGGCTTCTCTTGGGAAAACCAGGTCTGGCCTGAATGCCTGCCAGGCTGTGGGAGTGGGTCCCTTACCAGGAGCCTGGATGGGCGGCGTGCCACGTGGCTCCCAGTGCACCTCCTTTGTCACAAAGCCCGTGGCTGCCACTCCACCAAGGGACACCTGGGCCCGGTGTCCGCATTTCAAGTGCCTCTCCAGCCGCAGCACTCTCGCTCAGAACGCCAACACGGGATTCCGAAATCGGGGTTGGGGGAGCCTGAATCTTCTCCCGACTCAAAGCAAGAAGTTGTAGTAATTCCAAGTGAAACGCTTCCTTTTCAGGCCACCACGACTATCCACAGCTGTGGGAGGATTTTAATCTGGTTCGGTCTTCTTTAATAGGCGGCAGATACACAGTTTTTAATCTTCTTTTATTAAAAGTAAATCCACCCTCCTCGCCCAGGTCTCTTGTGTAACTGCCTAATTAGGGCAGAAGCTTGGCCCAGCCCAACAGGGTGGGTCGCTGTCTCTTAAGAAGGAAAGACTTCAAAGAAATGCGGGCAGCTCCTGAAAAATGTTAATTGGGAAACAATGTGCATGAATTATGTATAACCACACCTCTGGTTATTTGGAAGAAAATTTTGCCTGCAAATTGCAACTAAGAAAAGAACTCGCCATATTTCGGAACTCAAAGAAGCTGCTTTGGAACCTCCCTGGACACCTCAGCCGTGGTGGATACACACACTATTTGTGTCTGGAGGGGAGGTAGGGGCCAGGGTCCCTTCTGAAGGCCTCGCCCACTTCACGCCTGAAGCAAGGTCGCTTGGATCTAATCTGAGTAAGTCAACTGTCGCTTCATTTATTCATTCATTTATTCATTCAACTACTTACTGGCACCTACTGTACAACAGTGAACGAAATAAACAAGACCTCCGTCAGGGAGCTCTCTTTATTTATTTTTGTAAAAATATTTATGTATTTATTTTTGGCTGCGTTGGGTCTTTGTTGCTGTGCGCGTGGCTTTCTTAAGTTGTGGTGAGCGGGGGCTACTCTCCGTTGCGGTGCGCGGGCTTCTCATGGCGGTGGCTTCTCTTCTCGCGGAGCACAGGCTCTAGGCGCGCGGGCTTCAGTTGTTGTGGCTCCTGGGCTCTGGAGCGCAGGCTCAGTAGTTGTGGCGCACGGGCTTAGTTGCTCCGTGGCATGTGGGATCTTCCCAGACCAGGGCTTGAACCCGTGTCCCTGCATTGGCAGGTGGGTTCTTAACCACTGCGTCACCAGGGAAGCCCCAGGGACCACTCTTTAAACACCTTCTCTTAATAATGTGGGGCTGTTTGTTTACAGGATTGCTTTTCTCAACAGGTTCTACCCCTGAACGTTGACTTCTATCAAGATATTTTCTACCACCAGCCCTCAGTGGCGCTCAGGATTCAGACTCTCCCTCCATTTCTAAATCGTCCCCACAGGCTTTCTGATAGACAGCCTACCTGCTATTTGTTTAGACCACACGGATTCAGGTCCGTAGGACAATTCTGTGTTTCCCCTCCTTAACGGTTTTGGGGGAGTCTATTCTCTCTGCCACCCTCTACTCAGCTAGCTGATTAGTTTCCATCTGGTAAGCCTAAACACTTTAAGTAAAATAGTTCCGGGGTTACAGTTTTCATTATTGATGCTCTGTCGGTAAACTACCATCAACACCATATAATTATGGAAAATTAAAACAGCAGCACAGCAGTAAACCAAAAAAGGTACCCTTTGGGAATATTAATAAATTGATACTCTTCTCTTTAATAGAAAATTCATGCTTATTTCATAAAATGGTTTGCTCTCACTCTAGAAAACATTATGGCGCTCATGAATTTTTAAAGAAATGCTGATTTGAGTACGACCAGGAGCCAGTAATAGAGATTTGTTTACGTGTTTATTCATTCAACAAATATTTACTGAGTGTCTTCTGGACACAGAGCATAGGAGGTGGCCTTGTTAATCAACAAGATTAGACAGAGATGTCGCCTTCAGGGGATTTCTACTCTGACCGGGGGCCAGTACTCTCGTGAAAAGAACTTCCGTGGGTCAGGGTGGGGTTGCGGGGAGTGACCACACCAGACCACTTGAAAGTCTGCTCTGCTCTTGCCTTCGATATAGACGTCCTGGGTACTGTGGATGCCTCAGGGACCAACCCCCATTCCTGACTTTGGGAAGCTCCTGTGGGCAGGAAACCATGCCTCTACGTTGCCTAGCACGTACTACGTGCATCATCACGACCCCTGAATTGAGCAGAAATCCAGGCAGTCAGCGGCACGTCTGTCGGGAGAAGCTGATGGGTGGGCTCCTTCCTGAGGCTGGAGCCTCTTCCTGTTCCTACCCTGGTCAGGAGCTCCACCTGGGGTTTTGGCAAAGCAAGAGAAGAAGGTAGCAGCGGCTATTTCAGCTGTTGGGTCCTGGGGATGCTGCGTCTGTTCTCACGAGCAGAGGGCAAGGAGAAGTTGGGCGTATTGGCCAGGAAGCTGCTGGGCTTCTGAGTGCCCAGGATGGCAACTATCCTCGGGGCATTTCATTGTCCCAAAATTGCCTTTGTGACTCACTGGGAGGCCCCAGAAGGCAGCCAGTCTAGTGCAAAGAGCCCTGACACCTGTTTCCTCTACCTGTCACCCCGGGCCAAGTCTCTTGCCCCCCTCCTCTGTGGTCTGGGGGGCACAGGGCCTGCGTATTAAGACCCATAGGGACGCAAGTGAACTCTCGGCCCAGGTTCTGCTCTGAGCAGGTGGGAGGGAGCAGCTACAGATGCAACCCCGGTGTTCGGGGTGCCGCCCCTGCGCCGGCACTTTCGAGGCACCCACAGCTGCGTGGTGCCCTCCGGTGGTGCAGGGCACCCCTAAGATGCTCACGGCCTAATAGGACAGACAGACACACAATAATGAGCGTGGAGTTAGAAAGCGGAATATCCCAGAGGGCCAGGAGTGCCCAAGAAGGAGCATTCAAGTGATTCAAGTGTTATAATTCTATAATTTGTTTTACTGGCTCAACTTGCACCCGAGTTTGGAAGCATCAGGAATGCTGGCGGGGGCGGGACCCTGACTCCACGCATGCGCAGTCGCTGCAAACCCGGACGCGATGCCAGAGATGACCAGCAGGTGGCGTAGGCGGGGAGGCCAGGGACCAGCCCATCCGCACCTGTCCGGGGCTCCCAGACCCCAACCCAGAACGTTCCCACCCCTCCTGTGAGGTCAGGCTCTCACCCACCCAGCATCCTTCCAGGGTCACTCCAGAAACGGGGTTGCTGGTACCTGCACAGCGCCGCACAGCAACCCCACCAACGCCAGGACCATTATTTGTTCTCTAATAATCCTTCTCTCCCATGCATTCTAGCGAAGGCATTAGTAACTAGCACTGTGAGATGCCTCCGAATTCTCCGGAATGGGCACCCTCACACCTCTTTCCCAGCCTGGAACTCTATTTCATAATCCGTGGACACTCTACCTCTCCCTCAGTTAAGAAATTGAACACTTGAACGGACTTTCCTCCCCTGGCGTGAGAGAGACTGTAAATCAGACAGCATGGCACGTTCAGGAAATTGGCTTTGTTCCCACCGTAGCGATTCTTCCATACGCGTTAAAATTAATTATACTGGAAACTATAACTCAAATTATGTACAAATAAAGTGGTGGACAAGGGCAGAGGTAGGAGTTAATTAAGACGGAGGACTTCCAGGACATGCTGGCCTATCACTTGCTTCCATGTAATGGATCAGTTATCAGTTATTTAATAAACTGACTGATGACAACTGCTTTGATATTTATGTTTGGGGGAAAAGCGATGGAGAGAGAGAAGGAGGCCAGGAGGGCAGGGAGGAGAGGAGAGGGGGCAATGAGAGGGGGGAAGCCAGGAGCTGGACAGGGTGGGGACTGCCTGTCCCCGGTGTGGTGACGTCCCTGTGCCCCGGGGAGGAGGAGCAGCTTTGTATTCCTCGGTCCGAAGAAAGATGTCAGTTCCCGAGCCAAGCTGTGCTCTTCTGTCTCTTGCCGCCCGGGCTGGCCTTGGGGGCCGCCGGCCCCGCCACTTTATCTGAGAGCCTGCCTGTCAAGTGGGCTGTCACCTCCACGTGAGGCTCAGACGAGGCCATGGGTGAACAACGTGTGCAGACGTGCCCCAAACCCACCAGGTTTCCGGGATGGGATGTGGGTCTGGTTCACGACCAGCAGAGGGTCTGGCGCCCAGGGGCTGCTCCGGAGGATTTGCCGAGTGAATGAGCCTTGTGGCTGTGAGCAGAGTGGCCGCACGCCCTGCTTTTGCCCTGGACGGTGTCACTTATGCCCGTCAGCAGCCTAATTCGCCACAGTGTCCTCCTTCTCTCTCAAAGCATCAGGGCTTGGAAGATCCACTGTGTGTCCGCCTGACTAGGAGAGACGGACGGAGGTGAGGTCAGCAGGCTGGCGTGAGACAGCTCTTCGTATGAGACCTGAACCAACAGAAGTGGCCTAAAATCCCCTCAGTCTCATGAATGGCATTGAAACAATTAGGGAATTGGAGAATTCCGGGTTTTAAAATCCCACATGATTTCATTGCTTTCAGCATCCTTTAAACCACAGCTGCCCTTCCGGCAGCCCAGAAAGCACTGGAAAGAGCCTGGGTCACCAGTTCAGGGCAACCTGAGCTCTGGTTCTCTAGCTGTGTGGCCTTGGGCCAGCTCCTTCCCTCTCTGAGTCTGTAAAATGAGCAAAGCAATGACCTCACGAGACTTGGGGGAGAGTCCATACGATAAGAAGAGAGCCTTTCACACCCACTCTGGAACGCGAATAAACACTTTAAAATATGTTCAGCTCAAAGGCAACCCAACAAGAAGCAACAGAATCCATTTTATTTCTCTAATTACAGACCGGTGTTCTGAGTCGGGGAAGGAAACCTAAGAGAGGCCTCAGTTTTCAGTCCCAGAGACATAAACCCCCAGAAGGGCCCAGCAGTTCCGGGACAGTGAGATGTTTGGGATTCACCCACCCACCACAGCTTCTACCAAGCACGGCTCTGCCCAGGCCCCCAAGGATGCCCGAGACCCGCCCGGACAGGACGCCTCTTGGACGCCACAAGCCTCCATGCATCGTCCCTGCTGTGCAGTGTTCCCAGGGCAGGTGCTCATGGCTCAGAGCCCGCTGTGCTGTCCCTTGGGTGGAGGCGAGGGCAGACTCCTTTCCTGGGGGGGAGCTGCCTGCTACCCCCAGTGCGAGCCCTGGGTGCGGCGGGGAGACACCAAGCTTTGAGCTCCACCCCAAGTCAGCACCGGGAGTAGGAAGTTCAGCCACGTAGCACTTGGGTACCGAGACAGAACTTGCGCCCTTATCTCAGAGACAACCATTTCCAGAAGCACAGTGAGCCGTGCAGGGGAGGGTCAAGTAAGGATGCTGAGGCTGATCGTGATGGTGACACCACAGGGCACTCGCTCCGGCCCAAGACATGGGTGCATGCACTTTATGCATAAACACACTTGACCCTCATGGCAGCTCTCTGAGACAGTATAGGCACTCATCATGCCTGTCTTATGGCAGAGGACTTTGAGGACCAGAGAGGTTAAGTAACCTGCCCAAGGCCACACAGCCGTAAAATGGCAGAGCCCGAATTCAAGCCCAAGCAGTCGCAAACAACCAGACTTTAGAAAACCACGTCTCCAAGGTCAAAGTGAGCTCACCAGATCTGGGAAGTATTCTGAAACACTGGAAGATTTTATCAGAACAGACACGGGGAGTGCAAGGCTCCATGTAAACTAAAAAGCATTTCCTTTCAAGACAAATAGACACACATTCTGTAAATTCCAAAAATTCACTGAAAATATTTACTTTAACTCCGCCCCCCCCCCCAAGTGGGTGGTGGAACTCCATGAATTGTTTTGGCACTAATTGATGTTAGCATTTTGTGGGTTTGGGATTCCAAACAGGTCTACTCAGAAACTTCATGTTATCTATTATACCTGGGAAATGGCCCTGCATCATAAAATAAGTGCTTAATAAATATTTGTTCATTGACGGAATGAAATGGCCAAAAGGTTTACCAAAAAAACAAAAACAAAAACAAGCCTGAGTTGAGCTTTATTTTCCCCAACTGCTATCTCTATAAACACCAGCTGCATCTCCTCAAATATTTATCAATATACTATCACAGAACTTTACGTCCTTTGAGAGAGATTCCTTGCTCTGTTACCCCAAAGAAGGAAGAAAAGAACCTCAAAGGAAATGGATGTCCCGATCTGCTAGGTAACAGGAAAATAGGAAACAGGCCCTGAGAATTTGAGTTTATTCAACTGTGTTTAGAAACGCTGAGGTCAAGCAAAGTCTGGCTGCTTTCAGCACAGAGACCCTGGACCTGGCTGTCAGAGGGGATTCTCTTCTGAGCAAAGAGCATCCTTTTATGTGAACACCGATGACGAGGAGAACGCGGATGAGGAGGAGAAGGAGGAGAATGCTTTAGGGCAGAGCCACCCCAGAAAGCTTTTTTCTGGGGAAGGAGCCTTTCACAGGGCTTTGGCACAGTCATGGGGGCCTGGGGGTGCTGGCCTTTCAATTCCCCGGGGAGGCTTCCTTCTTTTTTTTTTTTTTTAATCCACCCAAAGGCCTGCTGATTTCCTTCCTGCTGTATCCCAGGTCTGGCAAAGTCACCCAGATGGAAAGAAAGGACAAGGGTACTGATCAGGTGTCTTCCGACTCCATGCAGGAAAGTTTTCAATAAAGATGCAACTCTGTATCGACAGAGCATCAGTACTGCCCCATTGCCGGTTTGTATCTAGAAACTGTGTAACAATGCAGCGAGCTTGAAAGACTATACTTCCCGACTTCTCTTTGGCTCAGACAGGAGGAAACACACTTAAATTAAGCAGCGATTTTCAAGTCCAAGTTAGTTAAGTACCTAAGGGGCTCCTAGACGTGTGTAAAATTCTTGTGCTCAGATTTACCTTTGCCTGTGAGAGTCTGCTTTCTCCGTGGTCTGTGAAATCATGCCCAGGGACCCCGAGGGTGCTGACCCTAACTGAGCTCCAGAGAGAAGGTCCAGGGACTCACTTTGGTCTTAGGAAGCCCAATAATACCATTACCACTCCCAAGATCCGCAGTGGAAAAGGACAAGCAGCCAACCTGCAACAGATGCCATATTGCGCTGAACTGTGTGCTCCCCCCAAATTCCTGTCCACCTGGTACCTCATTATGTGACCTATTTGGAAACAGGGTCTTTGCAGATGTAATTCGTTACTATGAGGTCATAATGGATTAGTATAATAGTGGGCCCTAAATCTAGTGAGTGGTGTCCTTATTAGAAGAGGAGAGACACAGAGAAGGATGTGTGACACTGTGATTTATAACATGCAATATACATCTGATCTTCCTCCTGGCTCCTGGCACAGAGCTCCTAAATCCCTTGGAATTTCCTAAGTGATAAGAACACCAGGAGCATCTTTTGTTCTAACATTTGATCTTTGACCCCAGTTCCTGACACAGGGCTCCTAAAATGCTTTTAATGGCTTGGGTGATGGGAATGTCTTTTGCTCTAATGAGGCAACTCTGGGTGAGCTCCTGGATGGGGGCTGGTCACGAGAAAGACCAAGTCATGATTAGAAGCTTGACGTTTTCAGCCCTGCCCACACCCCTATCCCCCCGCCCCCACCCACCCCATTCTCTTGAGAAGGGAGAGGAGCTGGAGACGGAGTTAATGGTTGCTCGTGCCTGGTGAAGAGTCCATAAAAATCACAATAGTGTAGGGTTCGGAGAGCCTCCAGGTGGGTGAACAAACACACCCGCGTACAGGGAGGGTGACACACCTCAACTCCACGGGGGCAGAAGCTCCTGCACTCAGGACCCTCCCAGACCTCGTCCTGTGCGTCTCTTCATCCGGCTGTTCATCTGTATCCTTTACCGCATCCTTTAATAAACTGGTCGATGTGTTTCCCTGAGTTCTGTGAGCTGCCCTAGCAAGTTAATGGAACCCGAGGAAGGGATTGTGGGAACCTGCAGTTTAGAGCCCCTCGGTCAGAAGCACAGGTGACAACCTGGACTTGTGATTTTGGCATTTGAAGGGGGAGCCGTCTTGCGGGAGGTGTAGGAGGGGGTTCCCTTCACCTGTGGGATCTGATGCTATTTCCAGATGATGTTAGAATCCAGTTAAATTGTAGGGTGCCCAGCTGGTGTCACAGAGAATTGCTTGGTGGGGGAAAACCTCCACATGTTTTGTGACCAGAAGTGTCAGTCGTGAAGTGTTCTGTGTAGACGTGAAGGAGACACATAGGAGGAAAGAAAGGCTGTTTTTTTTTTTCTAAAACACCATGTGAAGAAGGAAGCAGAGATTGAAGTGAAGCGGCCACAAGTCAAGGCTCGCCAAGGATCACCAGGAACCATAAAAGCTAGAAGAGGCAAGGAAGGAACCTCCCCTGGAGCCTTCAAAGGAAACAGGGCCCTACTGACACCTTGGTTTCAGAGTTCCAGCCTCCAAAACTGTGGGAGAATCATACCTATTGTTTAAGTGACTGAGTTTGTGGTCATTTCCTACAGCAACCGTAGGAAATGGATACAGACGCTGAGCTAAGAAAGTTGTGAAGAGGTTTCTAAAATGCCTCTGGTTCCCTGCCTGCCCATCTGCCCCCTTCATGGGCTGTGGGGTCCTTTCAGATCCTTCCAGATCCTTCCAGACCTCCTTCCTGCTCACCCCCTACATCCATCAGTCCCCAACTTTCCACATTCTTCTCGCAGTTGACTTGCCCACTTTTCACTTGCTCCGTCTCTTCACCCTGAAGGTCAAGACCTCCTTCACCACAGCGGGCAGTCATCAGGATTAAGTGAGGAACCAGGAGGAGCAGGGCAGGGTACGCCCCCCAGGGCAACACCCCGGGGAGGCCGTGGTGGCAGCCAGGTGGCCCTCCCATGCCTGGTCAGCCTGGTGCCTGCAGCCCACCCTGCACCCCAGCCCAAGGTGGGTGGTCACACCCACCCCTCATCTGTGCCCAAGGACCTTCAGGCAGTTCCCACACATCTGTATCCTCTCATCACCATCACAAGCTCTGTCTCATCATTCACTCATTTTCCTAAAAAACCCAAATATATGTATTTAAAGGGAAACGCTTTTAAAAAATTTTTAATGTCTTTATTGGAGTAGAATTGCTTTACAATGGTGTGTTAGTTTCTGCTTTATAACAGAGTGAATCAGCTATACGTATACATATGTCCCCATAGCCCCTCCCTTTTGCGTCTCCCTCCCTCCCACCCTCCCTCCCTATCCCACCCCTCTAGGTGGACACAAAGCACCGGGCTGATCTCCCTGTGCTACGCGGCTGCTTTAAAAGGAAACGCTTTGTCATTAGTGTAAATGGGAAAACCAGCATCGCTAGCCATATATAGTGATGATCTTAACCATCAGCTCAGCGGAGAAGGGGAAGACGTTCTTGCTGAACACTGGCCCCGTGGAGGGCTCTTGGGCCAAAGCCTGTTCTCTGACTGTTAAAAAGATGTGGGAAGGTGTTGAAGACACAGTAGCATCAAACTGAGCCTCTCCCCGCTTTGAGCGTGAGAAAGACTGGAAGGGTTGATAAAGACGGGAAGAATTTCTCCCTTCACAACTGACTCAGACTTGTTCACTGCTATGTTCTGTCTCCACCTAAAACCATCTCAGGACTTTCGTGCATCAAAGGGCACTAGCAAGAAAGTGAAAAGACACCTTACAGGATGGGAAAAAGTACCTGCAAATTATGTATCTGATAAGGGTCTAGTATCCAGAATATATGAAGGGCCCTGACCACTCAAGAACAGAAAGACAGATCACCCAGTTAAAAAACAAAGGACTTAAATAGATATTGCTCCAGAGAAGACACACAAATGACCAACAAGCACCTGAAAAGATGCTCAACATCACTAATCGTTAGGGAAACGTAAACAGAAACAAAACCACAATAATATACCACTCATGCCCACTAAGATGACTAGACTTTAAAAAAAAAAAAAAAAAAAAAAAAAAAAAATAGGGCTTCCCTGGCGGCTCAGTGGTTGAGAGTCCGCCTGCCGATGCAGGGGACGCGGGTTCGCGCCCCGGTCCGGGAGGATCCCACGTGTCGCGGAGCGGCTGGGCCCGTGAGCCGTGGCCGCTGAGCCTGCGCGTCCGGAGCCTGTGCTCCGCAACGGGAGAGGCCACGGCGGTGAGAGGCCCGCGTACTGCAAAAAAAAAGAAAAAAAAGAAAATGCCAAGTGTTGCCGAGGATGGGGAGGGACAGGAACCTCATACTCTGCTGGTGGGAACGCAAAACGGTGCAGCTGCTGTGGAAAACGGTCTGGGGGATTCCTCCAACAATTAAACGCAGAACTACTCTATCCCCAGTAATTCCACTCCCAGGTATATATCCAAAAAACTTAAAACACGAGTACGATAACTTGTACACCACTATTCATATCAACATGCTTCACAACAGTCAAAAGGCAAAAGACAACCCAAATGTCCATCAACCAATGAAAGGACAGACTAAATGGAACTGTGGCGTGTCCATCCAATGGGACAGTAGGGCAGCCGTGACAACGAAGGAAGCACCGACAGCTGCTCCAGCCTGGGTGACCCTCAAACACATAATGGTAAGTGAAAGAGACCAGACAAAAAGCTCACTTAATGTCTGATTTCATTTTTCTGTGAAATACCGGAACACATCAAACAACAGAGACAGAAAGCAGATTCGTGATCCCAAGGGACTTGGGCGAGGGGGAAATGGAGATTGTCTGCTGAAGGGGTACAGAGGGTTCCTTCTGGGGTGATGAAAATGTGTTGAACTAGGGAGGCACAGTAGCTGCACATCATTGTGAATGTACTAACTGCCACTGAATTTTACTCTTTACAATGGCTGGTTTTAGGTGATGGGAATTTTACCTCAATAAAGACAGAGCATCCCAGGACCACCGCATCCTGTACTTTGGGATAAAAGGCCCCCTCCTCAGCCTGGCATCCAAGACCCTCATGAATGAGAACAGTCACAAAAGCGAGAGTCGGCGAGACATTGGCTGAGTGCTGCGTACCCAGGGCTTTCCACTGTCCACTCATCTAATCTCCACGGCCACAATAAGAGATTGGGACTGCTGTTGTCCCCACTTCACAGACGAGGAAACTGAGGCTCAGAAACACTGAGTAACTTGCCAGAGTCACACAGCTCAGGAGCTGACACAGCTTCCTCTGGGGTGGGGCCGGAAGGGGTGTTGGAAATGGTGTTACAGGCAGAATAGCCCAGTGGGCACGCAGGGCTTCTATACAGGATTCCAATCTCCAAACTTCGTCCCTTTCTGCATTAATCATTTCTCTTGATTAAATACTAGTCCTACATTCTGTGGGTCCCATTGTGCTAAATTACATGGTGAGCATGCATTGCAAATTACACTCATTATTAGAAGTCACACGGCAACATTTATACTAATTAAGTTGGGTCTCATTTCTTTTGCTCTAATTTTAAAACCCTGGCAGAACCCCAGCACCTTATGTCTGCGTGTGAACAGCCATAAACGGATGGAGTAAATTGCACTTTTAACTTCCAGCTATTTAAGATTGTTTTAGACTTTAAAACTGCCTTCAGTATTATGCTGCGTTCTTTTTTTACACTATTAGCAGGATGAAGGTAACAGAGTACAGTTCTGAAATGCAAACCGTACAGCATGCTTTTAAAATCAACGGTGCAAATATTTTCTTTAATGCATTAGAAAATATTTTTGAAAGTTTGTCTCCCCCGAGCATGGCTGACTTTTTAAATGTGTTTCCCAAAGAAATACAAATGACTGCTACCCAGTGCAATTAGGAGAATATGAAGGAAGAAACAATAACAATAACAGCAATGCTCTACAGGACCTGCTCAGGGCCAGGCGGTTTGCTGAGCGCTTTCCAAGAATCATCTCATCTCAGTCCCTCAGCCACTGAAGAGGAAGGTACTACCTTCCAGAGGTCAAGTCACTCCCAAAGTCTCAAAGCAAGGAAGTGACAGGGCAGGATTTCAACCCAGCCTCTGATCCAAAGGCTCCAACGCTTTTCCATCCTTCAAACTATGTAGCTACGCATGAGTGTTTGTAGGGAGACAAAACACATCACACATAAGACGTATCGCCCCCAAATATTGCAAAACCAACTGATGTTGCTTCGTTCACCAGCTCGTGTTCATTTATGTAGAAGCAACTGCGTGAACACCTGCTATGTGCCAGGCAGGGTGCCAGGAGCAGGGAAGACGAAGAGGAGCCAAAGAATCATCAGCCCTGCCTTCCTGGGTTCTGAGGTGTCCGCTTTTCCCGCCATCCCGCCTACCATTGCGTCTTCCCTCCTCGGATCCCCCCTTCCAATCGCTGGGGCCCTGAAGCAGAGCGATCCCCACTCCTGCTTCCTCCTGAAGAGTACTCTCTCTCTGCCCTGGTCCCTCCGGAGCCCTCCTGCACGGGGGGCCACCTTTACACAAACTTCCTGCAGACGGGAACCTTCATCACCTGTTCCCGGGATGGGCTCCCTCCCCCAGCTTTCCCGCAGCGCAGGTAAGCCAATGGGTGTGGTCCAATGCGGGGGGGGGGGGGGGCACTCACACTCCGTTACAGCTCAGCTCTCTGGATTAGGGAGGGGGCGAGGGCTGGAGTGTGCGTGTAACCGAAGTCCTGAGGCAGCGGCCGGCCCTCCGGACATCAGACAGGAGGGGCGCTCTTTCTGCAACATGAATGAGGGAGTTTATTTAGGGGGGCCAGGGGGAGGGGAAACCAGGTGAGACCATAACCCCTTCAGCCCTTAGACCCCTGATTACAGAGGAACATCCAGCTGCCGCATGGCGGCCCTACTCACCGGGGACTGACTTTCACAGACTGTGTGTTCCTTATTCTGAGAACTTTTCCATCGTTATCTCCCTCAGCGCCCCTGGGAGGTCCCCAGGGGCAGGAAACGGAAGGCACAGTCCTCAGTCCGCCTGCGTTACGGAGGCAGTCCCTTAGGGGAGCGGGGCCCTGAGCCCGCCCAGGACCCGGGGGACAGAGTGGGAACTACCCCAGGCCACCTCACAGCCCCCAGAGCCATACTGGGAGGAGGAGGATTTAACTCACATCAAAAGGCAGAAAAACCGTGCAAAATTCACCCTGTGCATGATTGCGATAAGGTACTGTGGGAACAACAGCTCAGGTTTTCCTTACCGTGAGCCTGTTTCCAGGACACCAAAAACCACGCCACTCAGTGTGAAAGAACAGGAATTCATGACTGGATGCTCTTAGCTTCCAACTCCCAGAGAAGGGGTCCCTTGCTCTCTTCTGTGTGCTGCCCCATACACAGCACACACACACACACACACACACACACAAACACACACACACACACACACACACTTCTCTTTAGTGAAGAACAGCCAGATGGCACCTAAGTTGGCTGGAAGGTAAGGGAGGCACTTTCACATAAGAGGCAAAGTGTTATGAAGTTTTTCACTCTGGACTTTCTAACATGAACTAGTCTGATAGGCTCTCACAGGTCAAACAAACGAAAAAAAAAAAGCAAAATTTAAGGTGAACTGTGGATCCCATTCATGATGTTTCTGGGGACCCACATGCACAGGGGTGCCCCGCTAACGGGGGTCCCGGGGAGAAGGCCGGCCCTGGCACGGCAGTTTCCGGCCACCAGGCACAGGCACCTCCGGAGGCGTGGTCCCTAGTGAGCGAGCAGGTGGCGTCACGCCGGGATGAACGGCCATCCTTGCAGGAGTGTGCAAGAGCCTGGAAGGCTTCCCTCTACTTTGCCGGGAAAGACTGACGTCCCAGGATAAACTGATTAAATGAACCACCTCGTAGGAAGCAACCTAATATTTTTTTCTCAGCAGGAAGCCTGTTCTCACCATATGTATCCAAAAATAATTCAAGGCAAGTTGTATCTGAGTTACCCACAGAGCAGCATTAGCAACTGAAAACTAATTTGAGCATCTATCTAACATACAGTCACTGTGAGAACAGATGCAATTACAAAATGATACAGCCTTAACTGTAGCAGTAGGAGAAAAAAGAGAGAAAGAAAGAAGGCAGGAAGAAAAAGAAAGAGACAGAGACAGAGAGAGAAAAAGAAGGAAGGAAGGAAGGAAGGGGGGAAGGAAGGAAGGAGGGAAAGAAGGTGAGAGAGAGAAAGCAAGAAATGGAAAGAAAAATTGAAAGAAAGGAAGGAAGGAAGGAAGGAAGGGAGAGAGAGGGGGAAAGAAAGAAAGAGGGAGGGAGGAAGGAAGGAAAGAAAGAAAACAGCTAGAAAAAAATCTCTCTCTCCCATTTTTTAATTGGTTAATTGGCTTTCATGTCAAATATTTCCTAAAATGTCTTTATAATTTCCACATTAGCTGAAAGATGCATGTCCAAAATCTTAAGCACGTTCTCTTTGCTTAAAGAACATTTAGATATTATATTTTAAGTGAAAGAGAAAGTACTTATATGTTAAATAGCAATTTAACGCACAGGAAGACATAAAATCTGCGCAAATCGTTTGTAAAAACTGCTCACCCACCACCTGCACGGATGTTACATTTTACAAACTGGTAGCATAAGCTCACACACAAAGTTGACCAAGAATAGAATCGCTGTGACATTCTTAAATTAACAGTGAGAGGCAACGTTAGATATTACATTTTAAAAGCTGTTGGAAAATGCATTTTTCTCCCAACCAAAACCAGCAACATAAAGAACATTCCAGAAATCCCTTTTCCCGTCCGTGTGGTGCATCCCCGGATACTTACAGAGCACGGCTTTCTGAACAGCCCCTAGGTGATCAACTCATTCAAACCCATGTCCACAGCATTGGAGTCTCACCAGTGGACAATTTGAACACTTCCAAGCAGGCTATTGATGCAAAAGGCAATACATAATTTACGTGGGTATATCCCCTCTGTAATTCTCCTTCTGAGGCTAGTGGCTGCAGTACCCAGACTATGTCATCAGAAACCAGAGCCCAAAATCCAGCAGGGGAAAAAGTGTCAGGAGAGATGGCTCATCTCTAGTTGAAATCAACACTTGCAAATAAATTTATAATTTGCAGTGGTGGCGTGCCTCTTTTTCCTTTTTTTTTTTTTTTAAGTTTAAAATAAATCAGGAAGAAAGGTGGCAGAGAAGCAGTCAGGCTGCTGGAAGCAAGGCAACCCGGCTGCTGGCTGCTGCCGTCGGCGGTCCCAGCTGGGTCATCAAAACCCTCCGGCGCACTGCGCTTGGAAAGGCAGAGGAAGGGAAAACACCCAGCGCCCAGGACAAGCTGGGTTCACAGCCCGCAGAGAGCAAAAAGCACACACATGGCAAGATCCATCACGAGTCCCGCACGCTTCAGATTTCGTTTCCAAAGAAAAATTACCACTAATGTTATTCTTTCCCCCGAACTCTTTCAAGGCAAAAGTAAATTGAAATACAACTGAAAGCGAAGAAAACGTGCAGGAAAACTCTTCCACACACGTATGATGCAAGCCTTTCCCCTAAATAGGCTTTAAAGGTAAAAATCTTTTATTCTAGAGTTTTCCACTTAGAGAAAATTCTAAGAGAAAATTCTATTTCAGGCATGTTGCTGCTTTGAAGAGAGAACTTCTTACAGCAGAAAGATCTCTGCTTTCTCTCTAGAGCACTTCCTAAAATAAAAAGGGAAACGGACTCCCAAGTGTTACTCTGAAGTCTGTTATCTGAAACACTGAAGCTGCCGAGGCTCTGCCTGTTCTCACCAAGTTCTCCTTCTCTTGCGTTAACGTGGAAGATTTTTTTCTTTTACAGAGCTTCTTTATCGCACATGCTATGGGTCAAGCTGTATCCCTGGAAATGTGGCCCCTTCATAAAGAAAGTGCCTTTCCCATGGACATGGGTATCGGTGCACGAGGTAGAAGGCTGTGCAGACAAGTCTGACCAGCTGCACATCTTCAGGGAGGAACACCGACATAAACACACCAAAGCAGCACCCAACGTCTAGAGGATGGTTTGCTACGTCTCACTTCCGCTGCTGTTATTGTTGTCAATACCATCAATATTACAATTCCTCCGACCAGCCCCAGGCACTTTCATTTCGTCCTGAGAAGTTGATGTGAAGTACTGTTTACAGAGTGCTTTCTATGTACCAAGGACCGTGCTAGGTAGTCATATACTCTTTCATTGAATTCCCAATTATTTCTGCCTCCAATAAAGCAAGAATCCAGACAGAAGTGGAAAGCCTACATAAAAGAAGCACAGGTCGACAACAGTCCTACAGACGTGTTCTGCGTGGCAGGGCCAGTGACCAGGCTTCCGGCAGCTACTGGAATAGCAGCGTGCATGGAATAAATCGCCACCCTGCCTTCCTGGGTGCCTGAGATGTGGTCACACTAGTTGCCTGTAAATCCATTCATTTTCTGAAAATGCCACTTCTCGTTCATTTTCTGTTGATGAGGAATTTCTGAAACAATCATCAGAAACCATCTCTACGGCAGACAGCCAATGCTACTCGCCTGCAACAGGATTGGAGATCTCTTTTATTCCCCAAGGGGGCCATTATTTCCACCGGTTGCCATGGTGATGCTGCAGTATCACTGCCGGGGTTCCACTGCTTCCCGATGCAGTCACACCACACACTTAAATCAAACCATTTGTATCACCCTGCATGGGCTTTTTTTCGGAAAACGAACACCTGGCTGCGTAAAACTTAGTTAATTGAACTCTCATCTTCATCTCACAGTGGTGATGAATGGGGACAGCCGAAAGTGTCTGTGTGTGCCAGCACCCACGTGGGCAGCACGATCTCAAACAACGAGAAGAAACATCCAAAAATATCTTATTCTTTTCCCTTCATTAATTTAAGGAGAGATTTCTTACTATTTCCAATGACTTGAGAAATGCTTTTCAAAAAGCAAAAGTAAGGAGTTTGCAATGGGCAGATCACACTACTGTATATAAAATAAACAATAAGGACCCACTGTGTAACGCAGGGAACTATGTGCAACACCTTGTAATAATCCATAATGGAAAAGAATCTGAAAAAGAATTATGTATATAAAACTGAATCACTTTGCTGCACACCTGAAACTAACACAACATTGTAAATCAACTGTACTTCAATAAAAATAAAAAATAAATTTTAAAAAATGGAAAAAAAAAGATGCAAAGCAATTAGTTGCCTGAATCTACTTACATTGGTACTCAACAAATGTTTCTTGAATGCAAAAAAAAAAAAGGCAAAAGTAATACGACTAGAAATGAGGAACTGTACATTTTTATCGTTGGGAGTTTATGTTAACTGAAGCTCTGCCATATTCATTTCTAAAGCAACAGCTTAATGCTCCTATTTGTGCATCTCCTATCTTGCTTTTACTTGTAACTAGTAGACACACATCTGCACACAAACACATGTCCACGTCCTTATTTATTAATTCCTGAGGTCTCTAACCTGTGAAGTGTAGCTTAAATAAATGAAATTACTGATTTGACTTTTCAGTCTTTAAGCCCTGATTTGCTGAGCATGAACCGTTCAAGTGTGGAACTCACTTTGAACTCAAAGATGCTGGTTCTCTGAGGCTCTAGCCCTGACTCCAGATTGTGGGAGGGGTGTCCACCCCGTGACAGCCCCAAAGCAGAGGAGGGAAATGGGAGACCGCCAGGAAAATGGCAGGTGGGACCCTTCCTTTGGAGCACACAGACTTCACCACATTTCCTTCTGAGCAAAAACACAAAATTTATCTGGACACTCAGGGTGAGCAGTCAGCTGTCCTTACCTCCTACTGCAAACGGTCTTGAGAGCTGGCTTGGACTCCTGACACCACAGTGTTAATCGAAAGGGGAGAAATCAAATCAACTGGATTGGATTTCAGAGGTCACTTCTTGCAAAAGGCAGGTAGGTCATGTACCAAAGCCAAACTTCAAGGAAAATGCCAAATCTATGTTTGGCCCCAATTCATTAAGTTAACCTGAGTTGAACTCATGTTACCTGTGCTCTCTGGTCTTTGTTTCTTCCGACACTCTTATTTGTTTGGTGTTTGTTTTCTTTTGCCTTTTTCCATTTCGTTTTTTGCCATGACACTAAGATTGGCCAGGCTCAAAGCTGAAAAGCTTGTTGTTTTAGGGACAGAAAGAGAACTCTCTCCACGTAGGAAGGAATGCCGTGGGGGCCTTAAAAACCGAGGCTGCAATGATGAATAGACGCACTTCTTACAGCTCCCGCTTCATAAAGAAATGAGGGGGAGGAGGTGGGGGAGGGATGGCGTGGGAGTTTGGGATTAACAGATGCAAACTATTACATATAAAATGGATAGGGACTTCCCTGGTGGCACAGTGGATAAGAATCCTCCTGCCAATGCAGGGGACACGCGTTCGATCCCTGGTCCGGGAACATCCCACATGCCGCGGAGCAACTAAGCCCGCGAGCCACAACTACTGAGCCTGCTCTCTAGAGCCCGTGCTCCGCAACGAGAAGCCACCGCAGTGAGAAGCCCACGCACCGCAGCAAACAGTAGCCCCTGCTCGCCGCAACTAGAGAAAGCCCACGCGCGGCAACGAAGACTCATTGCAGCCCAAGATAAATAAATAAATAAAGTAAAATGGATGAGCAAGGTCCTACTGTCTAGCACAGGGAACTATATTCAATATACTATGATAAACCATAATGGAAAAGAATATTTAAAAAGAATGTATATATATGTATACACTACCAAATGTAAAAGAGATAGCTAGTGGGAAGCAGCCGCATAGCACAGGGAGATCAGCTCGGTGCTTTGTGACCACCTAGAGGGTGGGATAGGGAGGGTGGGAGGGAGATGCAAGAGGGAGGACATATGGGGATATATGTATACGTTTAGCTGATTCACTTTGTTATACAGCAGAAACTAACACAGCAGTGTAAAGCAATTATACTCCAATAAAAATGTTTTAAAAAAAGAATGTATATATATATATATATATATGTATAACTAAATCACTTTGTACAGCAGAGATTAACACATTGTAAATCAACTAAACTTTAGTAAAAAATTAACTAAAAAAATAGCCAAAAAACACCACCAGGGCAAGTTGAGACTGTGGAAGAAAGGAACAAGCTTGATATTTTAAGACCCTTAGCGCTTTTTTCTGCTTTGTGTGCCTTTTCATTGTGCACTGGGAAAGAAAGAAAGAGAGGAAGGGAGGAAAGCAGGAAGGAAAGGAGGAAGGAAGGGAGGGAGAAAGGAAGAAAGGAGGGAGGGAGGAAGAAAGGAAGAAAGGAGGGAAGGAGGGAGGAAGAAAGGAAGCAAGGTGGGAGGGAGGGAGGAAGAAAGGAAGAAAGGAGGGAGGGAGGGAGGAAGAAAGGAAGAAAGGAGGGAGGGAGGGAGGAAGAAAGGAAGAAAGGAGGGAGGGAGGGAGGAAGAAAGGAAGAAAGGAGGGAGGGAGGGAGGAAGAAAGGAAGAAAGGAGGGAGGGAGGGAGGAAGAAAGGAAGAAAGGAGGGAGGGAGGGAGGAAGAAAGGAAGAAAAGAGGGAGGGAGGGAGGAAGAAAGGAAGAAAGGAAGAAAGGAGGGAGGGAGGGAGGAAGAAAGAAAGAAAGGTGGGAGGGAGGGAGGAAGAAAGGAAGAAAGGTGGGAGGGAGGGAGGAAGAAAGGAAGAAAGGCGGGAGGGAGGGAGGAAGAAAGGAAGAAAGGTGGGAGGGAGGGAGGAAGGGAGGAAGAAAGGAAGAAAGGAGGGCTGTAACATTCAGAGTGATTCCGGCAGCCAGGGTGCATCAGCCTGGGGTTGTGAGGACACAGCCCGAGTGTGTGTGGTCTGAGCCACCTCCGCACGTCTCTGACTCCTCCTTCAGGGGAAAGGAGGGTCTTCCTGAGCTCAGCTTGGACACGAAATGAGGCGGAGGGTGGCCGCTGAGAGCTGGGAGGTGCGCTGAATGGAGCGGGGTCCACTGACATGGCTTCCATATCGAGGCACCACAGTTATAAAACCTGGGGAAGCCTCCAGTGCTGATGTTCTGAAAAAAAAAAATCCTTAAGCTGGAGTTTGTATGGTTGGAATCCTGAGCAATTTGAATAGACTTTATCTGAAGTTAGTATAATGCAGGAGAAACGGGGGCACCGCTATCTCCCTCCACACGCAGTATCAACACGCAGCCTGCCCCCATCCCCAATCTTCTCCTAGGGGGTTATTTTCTACGGTGGAAGCAATGTTTTTCGCAGGGCAGGCTGGAGATTTTCCCCTCTCAGAAGTCAAGTGATAACGTTGCAGAGCGATGGAAGCTTCCGACATTGCACGCTTCTTAGGGGAGCTTCTTAGAGGAGCTCTCTGCCTTCCAAACAATTAGACATCATTCAGCGCTCCACATCCACGCTGGGAATAACATGTGAGACTCTACATCACCTTGAAATGAAAAGTGAATGGTGCCGCTTCCCGGCGATAAGATGTCCATGACATGAATTTTCCCAGAGAAACCTGACACTCTAACACCCAAGGTTGGCAGCTAAGACAGAAGCAGGTGGAGTAGACTGCTGGCTGAACCCTCCGAGAAAGCCCCCTGTTTTCATGCTAACACACAGTTTAGAAATAGAGGTCAAAACCATTTCGTTCAAGGTGTTCTGGGATTTTTTTTTTTTTTTCCAGTGTGTGTGCATGTGTAGCCTGAGTGTAAACACACAGACAGAATGCCAGATGAGATGAGTTAAGAATGATTAGGCTCCTGACGTGGCGATTTTGCTCTCACGCCCAGCAAATTCACCACAACTCCAAGCAGTGCTTGCTTCAGTCATCCTGTGATGCCAACCAGAAGCATTCATCAAATATGGCGGCATCATTGGAAAACAAATATGGCGGCATCATTGGAAAACGGGCTTTGCATAGGTGTTTATAACCATCTGTTGCATGGAGCTATTTATGAAACTACAGAAGCCTTGGGTACTGTCCAGTTCCCAACCCTGCCTGCAGGCTCTGGGCCATCAGCTGAGTACCAGTAATTCTGTGGTGCTATTCTGGATCCACAGACCCTGAGAATGTAGGGGCCTCTGGGACCTAAGTCCTTTACATGGAGGCCCCACAAAGCACAGGATTCATTGGTTGTCAGGCAGCCCCTGGTGATTGAACTTGGCCTCCTGGCTGCAACACCCACATACTGGCAAGCCCCCGGGCTGCACCCTCTCTTCCTGGAGGGGGGCCACCGTGAGCTAACCTCCTCTGCTGCAGAAGGGAGAACGATAGCTCCATCCAGTTCCGACGTATTTCAAGATTCAAGGGATATGCCCACCAAGCCAAGCCACCTACCAGCCTTGAAATCCCATGCCTTGAGAAGGGATATGTTTAAATCAATCAATTGAAGACGCAGTCTAAGATGAGAACCTGTTATCAACCATAGGTTTTACACACCAGGAAGAATCACTCTGCTCTCAGCACCAATCCCGTGGTGCCACCTTCCATCAGGGCAGAGAACTCTCCGCACCCCTTCCCCAGGAGCCAGGATGACCCCAGTATTCAACCCCCAGCCACACAGATCTGAAGTCTTCCTCCTCAGAGAGGAGACGCCCAAGCATGGCTCCTGGCTTAAGGCGCTCTGAGTTCTGAGGATAAGGAGATTTGGAGAGGCACCAAGTCTACTCATGAGATATACCAACCCATTCGGCTTTAGGCAGTTTCCTTGTTTTCGTTTTCCTGATTTTTTTTTCTTTTTTTTTTCGGTACGCGGGCCTCTCACTGTTGTGGCCTCTCCCGTTGCGGAGCACAGGCTCCGGACGCGCAGGCTCGGCGGCCACGGCTCACGGGCCCAGCCGCTCCGCGGCACGTGGGATCCTCCCGGACCGGGGCACGAACCCGCGTCCCCTGCGTCGGCAGGCGGACTCTAAACCACTGCGCCGCCAGGGAAGCCCCTGTTTTCCTGATTTTGCTCCATCCATTCCCCTGGAGAGATGGTGTGCTTTGCCATTTACTCAACGTGTCTGAAGCCCAGGCAGCGAGGAGGAGGCCCCCGCAGCCAGGAGCTTCCGGGATGTGACCGAGCCGAGTCAGAGGTCCAGGCTGCAGGGCTTACGAGGGCGGTGGGTCGTGGACGGGATGGTGCTCTCGCTCTCTAAAAATACAGCGAAGTGAAGCGGTGAGACTCGGCTTCTGAATGTAGCTCCTTCTATGAGAGAGGGCTGCAAAAATGCTAAAAGAATTCGGGGGGCTTTGACCAAACCCCCTGAGGGATAACACAAAACACACTGTTAATTCCGAGATCCTATCCTACTCCACACCGCAGGGTCAGTTCAGGCTAGCACGATTTATTTTGCACATTCAGGTCTTTTTCACCTAATTTCCTTGTATTTTCTTCAGTTACCCATGTCACCGATTCCCCCAGGACTGGGAGAGTAAGGCTGCGACCAGCAGCTTGGTGTAGGAAGGTGATAATTAGGGGCCCGGGCAGTGAGGGCTCTCCGAATCCAGGGGCCTAGCCCTGCCCGCCTCTCTCCCTGGGTCCTGGGGCGGCTCTGAGAGTTGGGTCCAGCTGTCACTCCCCACTGTTCAGCCCTGTGCCGTGCCAGCTCCTTACATGGTGAGATGCGCTGGACTTGAACCTCCGTCATTCTTCTTGGTGTATAAAACCCTTGGTGGATAACAGGTCCTCATGTCAGACTACACCTTTAATTGATTGACCTAAAACATATCCCTTTCAAGACAAGGAATTTTAAGGCGTGTAGGTGGCTTTGATTGGAAAGCATACCCCTTAGCTCTTAGGAGTCTGCCTAAGATGAGTGGAGGGGTTGGTAAGAGAACTGCCATTAAAAACCCAAATGGAGCTGAAACGTGTAGTCCTGGCCTGGTTTGGGGAGCAGTGCACACACCTGGAACACTGCTCTCCCCCGAGTTCAGGCAAAAAGTGGGCCAGACGTGCGAGCATGCCCATTGGCATCTGCCACACGCAGGCACAAGAGAAAACAATACCAGCTCAGCCCACCTGTGAGAGAAATCATCGAAGCCAGTCTGGTGTTGGACAGAGGAAATCCTGGGGGGTTTACTGGAAATCTTGGGGGTGTTAGCTGCCTTCGTTTATTTATTTGTATCCCTCTTGCTCCAAAATGGAGCTAAAGCAGTGTAAGAAGTATTAAAGCATATTCATTCATTCATGTGCCAGCACCTGTGTGCAGGGACAGAGGGACAGATCCCTGTCCACACAGGGCCTACATTCTGGAAGGGGAGAGAGTGGATGGATATGGCCGTTCCAAAGAGTAGTGAGTGTTTCCACAACAATATAAAGAAATCAAAACAGGGTGGCAGAAAAGTCACCCGGGATTGGGGGTCGGATACGGAGGTCTGGCAGCTCTGGCAGGGGTCGGGGAGACCTTTCCAGAAATGAATGATGGAAGCAGGGAGAAGTAAAGATCTAGCTGGAAACAGATCATGTTCCCAGGGAGGGGGGGTGAAATCCCTTACCGCAAAATGCCCCGGGGGAACATTCCAGTGCTCTGACCACCATTTCTCACACCACAGCCGGCTTGGGGGGTGGGGGTGGGGTGGGGGTGAGGGGGTCTGAGACCAGAGAGACTCAGAAGGGGCTCAGGGCCTGGGGCTGAATGCTGCACCCACTTTCTTATTTTATTTTATTTTTATTTATTTATTTATTTATTTGCACCCACTTTCTTGAATTTGGAAGGATTCTATCTCTGAATTTGTGTTCGGCAAGTGAAGTCTCATGGAACAATTTTGCATCCTGCCAGGGGCTTGGGGCCTCGACTCACACCTTCTGCCCCCTTCCCAGGACTGGTTCCCAAAGGTCCCTTTTTGGCCCCTGATACGCAAACGCCACCTGCCAAGTTCCAGGGCAGGTGCCAGGCATCTCTGAGGGTCTATACTGCCTGAGAGAATCCCCGTACCCCCAGGGAGCATGACATTAAATGGAAGGTATAAAACACTCTGGCAGGTCCAGAGAGAGACCACAGAAGAAAGGAAAAAGCTTTTTTTCCCCTGCTTTTTGAACAAGCAATGTGGCATCTTCTGTAGGTGGCCCTGGTCTTGCTAAGTGCCACCCCAGGCTCTGTGGAGCAGGCAAAATGCAGTTTTCTTTCTGCTATAACTGTCTCGCTCCGCAGTCTCCCTCAGTCATTCATTCATTTACTCATTCGTTCACTGTACGCGGAGGTCGGCTAGGTGCCAGGCCACCCCTGGGGGTTTGAATTAGGACATTTGCTGTCCTCCAGGAGCTGACATGCCCCTACATGTCACAGTCGGCCATGGGGGCCAGATCGATTGTCCTCTGTCCCTCTGCAAGGATCCGATCAAGCATTAGTTTTACGTTAAGTGTCACACATTACATAAATCATGGGGAAAAGGAGAAAACAGAAGTTTTTTTTAAAAAAATATGCATTTTCTAAAGCTGGACAGGCTTTAGTCCTACGTCACCAGACCATATTCTCTGAATCTGACTTTTCATTCCTCAAGATTAGTAGTTAATTCTCTTCTAACCATATGCCCTTGAAGGAAACCCTTTCTGGTGGATTTTTGGCGAGCACTGCCAGGATTGCCCAGACGCCACCGATGTGGTCCTCTGAGCTTCCCAGAATCTGGCGTAGAAATTTCAAGGAACCTTTTCCTCGATCATCTGTTCACCTCAGTCAAGCCCACTGGGTTCTGTGATTAGGGGCAATTTCAACTTTTTTTTCAGATTCGCCAGGGACACTGTGATATATACAACAGACACATTTTTATAAGGAGTGTCACAGCCCAGCTGAAAGAAAACTTCAATTTTTTAATCTCTAAAATGAATTTCAGAAGGGGCTCTCACCATGGTCCGGTGAAAATGAAGACTCCCATTTGTACCATTATTACAACTGCCCAGATACAGTTCTTGATTTTCTGACTGGGTACTCGGGTTTCTCACACAATATTTGGATTTCTGACATGCAGTGTGGATTTTTGGCGCGGTATCTGGACGTCTGGAGTGGCACCTGGATGGCTGGTGTGGTACCCGAAGGTCTGACGGTGGTGCACCTACGTACGGATGGAGCATCGGAGGTTCCCGCTCCAGGCCCGCAGTTTGGCTCTCAGGGAAGCTGGTTTTCCTGAGCTTTACCAGGCTCGGGAGCAGCCACCCTGATGAAGGGGTGTCTCTTTTGCAGGGAAACAGCTCGGGGAAGCCCTGAGCCTGAACCTAGGATGTTGGTTAAAGGCAGATCGTCCCTAAAGAAAAGCAACCCCTCAGCCATGGCCTCTTGCACCTTCCGGTGTCCTCACCCAGAACACAGGTGACTTTTTGTGCTATTAATGTTGTACTAGAACATTGCTATTTCCTGGGGTCCCATCTTGGATGGAAAGAATGCCGGAGCCTTCCAGGGGTGGGCGATTAAGGAGACAGTGCTCTTAGGAGGTGGGCGACTTGATTAAAGGCACCCAGCCAGTTGGAAGAGACGGCGAGCCTCTTGACCTCTAGGCCGGCCCCTCCTCTGCTCCTTTCCTGGTCACGTTGTCTGGCTGGACGGACTCCATGGAGCCGCCCACCTGCCCTCCCGCCGCATCCCCGCGTTCCTTTGTCATTCTCCTCTGATCTGGACCGTCTCCGTCTGCTTACGGACCTTTTCGGGCCCTGCATTGGCCACATCCTGTGCTCAGCCATCTTCTCGGGCAGCACTGTGGAGATCTGACGCTGGAAGCCCTGGGTGCGGGGCAGGCGCCTGGACTGCTTGTCTGGAGGAGCCCTGGTCTGTGCTCGGGCCAGGAGGGAGTGCCTCACAGTAAAGATGGATGACCTTCACTCCTCGTGCATCTCAGAGAGCAGGGCTGAGACGCCGCTGAGTGGAAGCAGTTTGGCAAGGAGTGAGCCTGAGACGGGATCAGAGCAGCTGTGCTGTCCAGAGCTACTGTCACTTAAGGTGATGGACACAGAGGGGTTACTAGAACCCAGCCGGGCAGACAGAGGCCACTCGGGGGAAGCAGCGTGGACCTGCATGGAAACGGGTTCTGTTACTAGGCTTTCTGTTAGGGAATCCTACCGTGTGGCGTTCCAAGTGGAATGGATTTGTTGCAACGTGAAAAAAAAAAATGTTTAAAAAAATCACACAACTTACAAAAACATTTTTATAGAGAGAGGCGTTTTGGGCTGTTTGATAAGACACAGTCCCCTCTGGTGGAGAACGTCCCAGTCACGGGGTGACACCATCACTGCCATCTCGTAAGAGCCCGGGGAAGCGAAGCGCCTTGTCTTAGTGATACTACTGGGTCCCTTCGTCTCAAACCCTCTGAGTGTGTGTGCCACATTACTCAGATTCTATCAAAAATAATTTTTAAAAGGAAACATGACTTAATCCTCAGCTGCATGGGAGGAAAACACACAGCCATGGGTAGTGAATCACTCATGAAGAATTAAATAAATCCACCCACAGCGGGAAACAGCACAACAGAATGTCGGTGTTGGCTTCACACTGGAAGGAAGCCAAAAATAGATCCTGGAAACAGTGACGCCTCTGAACCTGATCACGCTCCCATTGGGTGCCTTCGGGGTCTCCAACTTCATCTCGGCCACACGCACTTTGCAGCTGGGATTTTTTTTTGGAGGACTCTCGACAAGAGGTGAGCAGAGTGGTACTGGGGTGTCCATGGTATCTAATGAGATTAAGCAACTCGCCTTCCCCGCCCATCAGTTCTGCAGGTAGAATACACCAGAGCAGGCTCCCAGAACCCTTTGCCAGGATGGATTGCAAAACAGTGGAGAAAGGACCTTTGGTTTGTTAGCTAATCGCCTGCTTAAGTTTTAAAATCAAGACCCACGGATTCCCAGCTTTTACTTCCCGCATATACGTAAGCGACATCACAGAAAGAAGAAGATTGCTTTTCCAATATTGTTTTCCAGGAACAAAACCCTCTTTTACAGGTTCCCGCTTCTTTCGGAGGGCTGCAGGAGAGCAAATACAAGTAAGAGAGAGAAGGCACGAGAAAGCACCAAGACAGCTGCTTCCTTTTCAAAGCAAAGATGATAAAACCGTTACATCGCAGTGTACAGATTTCATCCCAGAAGGGAAGGCAATGAAGGTGACAGCCCCCAAACACGGAGGATACGCAGCAGTGGTTACGTGAAGCGCATCTCTGCTGTTAACTCAAAACCCAGAGAAGCACTGCCCCCGATCACAGAACTTTATGTCATGAAGGCACCTTTAAAAAATCCTTAGAGGGCTCTTTATGTTTTAAACAAAGAAGGTGTGACTCAGGGCATGAAGGGACACGTCCAAGTCATTCAGCTTTTTCTAGAACTAAACTTGATTTCTGACCAATCCTTGTCTAGGCTACTGTGCAGAACACACAATCAGAACTGCTAAAGAAAGGACTCAAATATCGGCCCTGCAGGCAATATTTCCTGAAATCAGAACTAAGATCTACTGCTGCATTTTTCAAGACCTGGCACAGTCATAAGCCTGCAGGAGACGGCTGATAAACGCCGGGCGAGCGACTGCACAGACTACTGGCCACGCCGAAAGGAAGCCTGGCAAGCGTGTGGGAAGAGATTAGAAAACTGGATTCGGTCAGCAGGTAACATGGGGAAACAGTTTGGAAACCTGGCCAAGATCAACTTAGGCGATCATAAAATTGTTCCCCAATATAATTATTTACCAGAAAACTGTTTGCAGAATCCACAGGATATGCTCTGACTTAGTAATGAGCTCCACTACTTTCATAACAGAAAAATCACATTTTCCATAATGGAAAATGCATTGTTGTGGGTTTTTGTTTTTTTTTTTGGCAGGTCTCCACCTTACCTTTGGAGGTGGTCCTGAGACCTGACTGGTTCTTAGGTTTGAGAGGAACGTGGGCTCGGTGCAGGGAACATGGGGACCTGTGAGCCCCGTCCCACCGTACTCTCAGCCCTCCGTGCCTGCCCAAGTCTCCGTCTCCCCATCTTTATGGCGGAGGTGAGAACGCACGCCGAGACTGCGCCCAGGTGCCAACGAGGCCCAAAGAAGACAATGAACTGCACATGAGTTATCAGCGGTGCCATTTAGGTTTTCAGCATAAGGCATTTACAACGTTATCTGGCAAAACAGGAAATAGATCAAGTCCTGCTTTTGCAAATAATAATTTCCACCAACATGACGTTTTTTAAAAAAATTAACTTCTCAGCAGCAACACGGTAGCTTTAAAAATATTTACACATATGTAACACCTGAACACAAAATCTGTACCACTTCTGAGAGAAGATCGATCTTGGGAGAGTTGTTTGAAATCAGTTGAATACCGTCAACATATTTTTTTAAAAGTTGTCTGAATTCCATCAGCCCCCATCATGAAATAACACAAATCCAAGTTCTGGTTTTAGCTTATGTTCATTTCGATTCAAAACAAGGAGAGAAGCTACTCAGAGAATCCATTATGTGACACATTTTTGTTCAGCAATTCCACAGGGACCTTTCCTTTCCCAACATTTTAAATAGTTTATAGCAAACTCTGCATCGCAATAAGCAGTCTTTAAAAAGTCACTCCCAGTTGGCAATTTTGGAACAGAATGCACCGAGTCTCCTGCTGGCTGAATGTCCCGATTCACACAGGGACGTCCTCCGTGGACGGGACTGCAGCTGGGGGAGAGGTCCCGTATCCAGTGGGGACTGGTCCATGACCCTTCCCTGTGGTAGCAGGACTCCTTCCTGACTCTGTGGCCCAACGGGTGTGAGAACGGTCTCTGTAAGTCACACACCCAACGGTTTTATAAACATCTTGTCTTCTTTCCCCAGTGTGAACGCTGCCTTTAGCCAGGCAGTCGGCACAGATCTGCAGCTGACGGTGCCATCTGTCCCTACAACGTCAGTTACACAGACGGCACAACCTTGCCCCCAGACTGCGGGCCCCGCCCTCGTGCACCCAGACACCAGCTCCTGGAAAACCAGCTTGCCGCCCGGCCGCCTAGGTACCTCCCACTTTCTCAGTGCGTCACTTTTAACTAAAATGCCGTTTCACAAATCTAGGTGCTAAGGAAAATTAAGAGGGCGGTTTTGATTATAAAAATCGAAAATGTCCAAGTTAAAATGGGTGGGATTTTGATGTGTCGTCCAGGCAACCCAGGGCCCCAACAATAGCTGGGGATTGTTTTCCTAAAAAGCGAGCCTTACTTGGCTTCCTGGCAGCCCCAAAGCAGACCGCTCCTCTGTACCATCCCCACGCACCACTTGGCCGAGCCGTGGTGCATTGAACAGTTTCCTGAAGCATGAGTACCAGATTTCCTGCCCAGGGCTCCGCAAAGTTAACCAAAGTGCTTTTGCCAGTGTTGCATTGAACGGATGCGTCCTGATAATATTCTCTAACCCAATTTTGAAATACCTTAGGAATTACATTACATAAAAATAAACCATGACATCAATCCCAAAGGACAAGAAAGGCTCCCCTTTGAGTTTCCCTTTACCTCTTGTCCTACGGGCGCGACGCTGGGAAGCCATCCTGGCCTGAGAGGACCCATGGTTTCCTGTCAGCAGGAACAGGATTTCTAGAAGAAGAATTCCAGCTCTGAACCGGGTCTGCCGGGAGCTCAGAGATGAGACGCGCGTTTATATAGGAGAGCTATGTTCCTATTTCCTCTAAATGGAAACTCTGACAGCTCAGTATCCATGCCTTTGCTATGTGACAAACGATTACTTATTGGACGCGTTTAGGAGGTACTTCTTGGAAGAATGTTGAAACTTTCCTGGGGCAAAATGGACATGAAAATAAATGAGGGATTGAGCCGTTCGTCACCGTCAGATCCAAAGGCATTCTTGCGACTGGCTGTCAGTTTCTGCTCTCAGTTTGCAGGAGAATAACTGCTTTGTTGTTGGGAGAAACGCATTTTGCTTGGATAGACAGGAAACCCACGCGGTCCATGCGTGCTCGTAAAACCCCGAGGACGCGGCAAAGGAAGGAAACGGAATCACATCTCGTAGAAAGTTTTCACGTCTCCCGTGCTCTGCCCACCAGGCTTTCCTGTTCTTCCTACAGATTCAGAAACCGGGACAGGACATAGAACACCTGTTCTGCCAACAGAAATGCAACCCCAGCTGAGATGGGCCGAGTATTCAACCCTCCCTGGCAGAACAAGGCCCCTGCAGTTGATTTAAAAACCTTCAGGTTCCTTATTTTTTTCCTCTCTCCCATGGTGACTGTTCAGACCAACACCAAGGAAGAAAAATGACTTGGAAGAGGAAAATCACATGTATTGAAACTGACAGAGTTGGAATCATAGATCCTTACAGAGGACAAGGCTAGTGAATGAATATTCTAAGTTACTTTTAAAATTAAATTCACTGTTATTTAACATTAGCACTTTAATTTGGTTTTCTTTTACTCCTTGGGTATTTCCATGAACCAAAGTGAAATCGTCAATTTAATTTTACTCACTGGTGGATACGCTTTGTTATAACAACGTAAGACCTCAAAGAGCCTGGAGAAAATATTTAAACCTTAATTATGTGTCTTCCCTATATTCTTAATTCTGAAATTCCACTGCATTTTTTGAACACTAGGCAACCAAGGCCCACAGAGTTGCAGGCATTCCCCAGTTGAGGGAATTTCGGTCGTATCTGATGATCGATATGAACTATGGTATTACTTCCCCAATCTATTTTTAGATACTGAAACAAAGAAGAAGAAAAATATGAGAATGGGTGGTTGTACTAAAAAGACTCCTCTTTCTCCAGTTTAAAATGGACTTTTTTTAAAAGTCAAATATTAACACAGAGTGTCTTTTGTTAAATGAAAAATCAGGGATTATTTCTAGACAAGGATATGCCTTTAAATATCCATTATAATACAGCGAATACATCATTACCCAGTTCAACGCCTTCTTTAAACACTGGAAACGATTTTCATCATTTTCTGATGACGGGGACAATAACCATTTTACCAAATGCTTAGAATTTGGGTTATTTCACTTAAATGTCACAAGAACCCTAGGAAGAGCGGACACCTGAGACGCCGGCATGTTCACTCCTCCGGAGCCACTGCACCGAGTGTGGACGGTGGCCTGGGGTGGCCCCCGACCTCAGGGCATTTACTCTCTCCCGATCTGCCCAAGGTGACCTATTTATTTCGTTCTAACTGACTCAAAAGCAAGTTTCCAACCTCACCAATTAAAAATAAATTCCTTTCTATTAGCTGAAACCCTGACGCTCTGGAAGGAGTCTGAAATGTGTGGCAGTGAACTTGCCATAGGCTAAAAGACCTACAGTTCCAAACAAAGGCAGCGCCTAAGGTAGCCACGGTTGGGGAGTTCATGCTTCCAACACACTTTCCTCACTTGGAAGAGAAAGACTCTGGAAATCAGAAACGCTCTTAGTCTAAGGACCGCTCCCTAAGCACAACTTTACTTGCCTATTGAAAAGGAGGCAAAGGAAAGGGCCAGGTGGAAGAGACGCTGCCTGAAGCCGGTGGCTGCCAGGCTCCTGCGGGAGAACCAGGGGTCAGAGGTCGCCTCCCGGACACAGGCTCGGCTGCCTTTGGACGGCGCATGAACTTCTGAACGCGGGGCTGCTTTGAGACACTGGCGGCTAGGGGCCCCTAGGAGCACAGGTCATGGGCTCACTCAGCTGAGAGCGAGGCTGACCCAGGCATGGCCAGGCAGCAGGTCAACCCGCCAAGAGGCCAGGAAATCCTAGAGCAGGTGGATGGCACCTGGGTGTGGAGGGGCCAGTGCTGAGTCGAGAGCTGAGGGAAGCAAAGGTCAGACACTCCTAACGCGTCATAACCTGCGCCTTGTATTTCGGAAGGAGGTGAGTCTGCGGGGCCTGCCCTCAAATGTTTAATTTCAGCGTGGTCAGGATCCACTGCTTTGGAAGGCAGCAGGTCTAACATCCATTTCACCCCACACGAGCGAGCAATACCTCTCACTTGGGATTCTGAGACAAGAAGGCATTGCAGACTTCCTCTAATTAAGTCTCCATCCCATTAATATCATTCCAGTAATGACCCTTCTCTTTGATCCCACCGTGACCATTTGCCCAAGTAAAGTGCACCGCTCAGAATCATCAACATCCAATAATTATAGGATAAAGAACGTGGACAACACAATTAGTTGAGTAGGTAGGAAATGGAAGTTTTCCTCTTCTCTGTCTTGATAAATCTTTGACTATATTTAGCACTTTTTGAGATAAGGAGAAACAGTCTGTACAACCAAAATGACCTTGATCACACCAGGAATAACCGTAAGCGCTGATGCCCAAACGAAAGGCACAGCCCCGAAAAGAGGGGCCAGCCAGGGCCAAAGAATCCACCCATCGGCCTTCGACTAATTCTGAACAGAGTCAAGGTATTTCAAATAAGGTGATTCCTTTGAGAAACGCAACATCTCGGCGGCCCACATGCTGGTTCACTCACGAGAGGTGCCACACAGGCCAGGGCAGACCATGTGTTACACAGGCTGCAGCCACTTCAAAAGCTTTTAGATGGTCTTCGCTCAATTTCCTTAGGAAACTTCACAGCATTAAGTTGATTAAGCGAACACAAAAAAGGCGATGGTGTTTCTTTTACTAAGTACTAGGACCTGGAGGCCGTGGAATATTGCCTCAAAAGGTAAAAAATTATGGAATGCCAACACTGTTTTTTTTTTTTTTTCACTAAAAGTGCAGTCTGGAAAAACTCCTCTTCGGCAGTTTTCCCCACAGCAGATCAATTTAGGAAGCAATTACCATCAACGCAATTATGTGGCACTGCGATAAGACAAGGCCGTTTCAAAAGTAAGGACAAGTCAGTGAGGGGAAGGCGTGTGGAAACTGTGTTCTCAACAATACATTTCAGGATTCTGAGCAGCTGAGCCAGATTCTAAATGCCAAAAAAAAAAAAAAAAAAAAAAAAAAAGATGTAACCAGAGTGTGATATGAGCCTGTCCAAGCCAGTTAAGACATAAAATTCAAATATAACACGCTGACCATATGACCTTCTTTCTCTAGAAGATAATACTTCTCAAACATTGAAAGCCCAAACATTTTTTTTTCGCTAGTTAACTACACATCAGAGAAATATTTTTTAAAAGTTTTGTACTTACCAAGGGAAAACGAAGGCTATAGTCTGAAAAAGAAAGAGAAAAAAAGAGAGGGTCAGTTTTCTGGTTTAAAAAAAAAAAAAAAAAAAAAAAAAGTGCTTGTTCTAGCCACTGCTTTTTCTACAGCACTAGTTGAATGTGACCGTTTTTGCCTCATGATTTGGGGTCTTCTTGAGGCCTTTTAATCTCTGTAATAATAACTTATTTTTGCTGCCATCAGCAGCTTTCAAAAGTGTTCTGCCCCGAATGCTCCTGTAGCCTCCGGTTGACGGCTGAGCGTGGCAGCTGCCCTGGATCTGAAGTGTTGGCCTCTGGCCCCTAAGGTGCTCCGTCTGTTGGCGGCTCCTTCTGTGACCTACAATGTCCCCTCTCGCCCCCAGCCATCCCTTCAGCCCAGTTCCCCACAGACAGCCTCTTAAAACCCACACAGGGCACCCCCTTCACCCCAGTTTTCCAGCTCATTCGGCATCCAGCTTGCTCGTTCCCCATTCATTTAGCTTTCACGCTCTTTTGGTTTTCAGCAGCTTTACTGAGATATAATTTACATCCCATAAAGTCCACCTGCTTAAAGTGTACAATTCAATGGTATTTAGCACCGTCACAGAGTTTTGCCCCCATTCTCACCATCTAATTGTAGCACATTTCCATCATCCCAAAGGAAACCCCTGCCCATTAGCTCATGACTCCCCCAGACCACCCTCTCCCCACCCACTGGCCCCTGCAACCACTAATCTATTTTCCGACATGCATTTGCTGATTCTGGAAATTTCATATAACTGGGATTGTATAGTATGTGGCCTTTAGGGACCAGCTGGTTTCACTCGGTATGTTTCTGAGGTTCACCCATGTTGTGGCCTGTTACCAGGACTGACTCCTTTCTGTGGATGGACACTGTTCCATTATACGGATGGACCACCTTTTGTTTATCCATCCCGCTCAGGTGACAGACATGACCTTGCTCTTGTGGGCGTGGCCAGTAAGGCAGCCGTCTCCCCGTGGCTGGAGACCATGCGCCGTTGTTACCACGCCTCCGCCCTGCTGCACAGTGGGATCATGTTTTGATGTCACTATTTTTAACAGCTACTGCAGTTCACCGCATTTTCCACCAAACAGACTACTTATCTTAGCTATGGTCAGGCTACAGATAATGTTAAACCAAAGATTATCCTCTACAGCACACAAGTATAACAAGTGGTTGCACTAATTACAAAGTTGACCTGGGAAGCAGGTTTGAAGCCACGGAAGGAGACGAACTCGTTCTTCTGTTACTGAGGAATCTTGAAATCTACTTGGGCAAATTTACAGCTAACATTGTTCTTCACAGGGGAGGACTGAATGCTTCCCCCCTAATATCGGGACAAAGGCAACAATGCCCACTCTCACCACTCATAGTTATCCTGGAAGTCCCAGTCAATGAGATTAAGGCAAGAAAACAATACATAGAAATTGAAAAGAAAAAAAAAACAGGACTTTTTCTTTATGCTCAGATGACAAGATTCTGGATATAGAAAGTTCCACCAATCTACAAAAAAGCAATGGAGGACAAATCTGTTGAGTAGCGTATAAAGTCACAGAGTTCCCAGAGTACAAAGGAGGCCAGTATCACACAAAGCAAGTGGGGGAGGGTAAGGGGAGCACTGAGTGTTGGGCGACAGGGGATCATTGGGGGTGTGGGAACCACTTTTTCGTAGAAATAACTTACTTCAAGAGTCCACTCCTTCCAATCCCCCCAGAGAGCTTGGGAAGATGCTGGAAAGGGTGACTTGTGGTGTTTGCCTGGGGCCAAGCATGGGGACAAGCCAGGAGTGCAAGGTACCCTTAATATTTCAGGAGGATTCATAGAAATGCTCAAAACTCCCTTCCAACGCAATGCTGAGTCATTTTAATGTAAAACAAAGCGCAGCAATAGGCGGAAGCAGGGCTGCAGCCCTGAGTCAAACCCAACTAAAAACCACAAGGCAAAAAGAAACCAGTCAACGGGTGGTTAAATAAATGAGTAAAAGCACCGTGGACTAAATCCCAAACGAACCCGATTAATAATTTTCAATTAAACTTTGAAGTGATTTTTTTTTTTTTTTTTTTTTTTTGCGGTATGCGGGCCTCTCACTGTTGTGGCCTCTCCCGTTGCGGAGCACAGGCTCCGGACGCACAGGCCCAGCGGCCGTGGCTCACGGGCTTAGTTGCTCCGCGGCACGTGGGATCTTCCCGGACCGGGGCACGAACCCGTGTCTCCTGCATCGGCAGGCGGATTCTCAACCACTGCGCCACCAGGGAAGCCCTGAAGTGATTTTTAAAGCAAAGCAAAAATTCATGAAACAGTGGGCTCTACAAACAGATCACAGATTATATTGGCTTGGGGCTCACACATGTTCACATGAAACCACAGCCATCATCTTCTCTAAAGTGCAGAATTAGAGCAAAAATCAAGCAACCAGCATATCCTCTGAAGTCAGCCTTTATCACATGAACACTTCCCTTAGGCCAAGGCCTTCCTGCAGATGGCTACTGTAAGGTTGGGCGAACAGCTAAAATGGCGAAATAAGCACATTAAAAAGCAGGAGTGGGGCTTCCCTGGTGGCGCAGTGGTTGAGAATCCGCCTGCCAATGCAGGAGACACGGGTTCGTGCCCTGGTCCGGGAAGATCCCACATGCCGCGGAGCAACTAAGCCCGTGAGCCGTGGCCGCTGAGCCTGTGCGTCCGGAGCCTGTGCTCCGCAACGGGAGAGGCCACGACAGTGAGAGGCCCGCATACCGAAAAAAAAAAAAAAAAAAAAAAAAAAAAAAAGCAGGAGTGGGGGAAACTGGTCCCCACGGACAGACCCACGTTCCTCTGGAGGGGGGTGTCTCTGAGGAGCTTGCACAGGGCAGTGCCACAGCTGGAAAGGCTCCTGGTCTTACTAGAACAGCACCGTCCTCTAAAAAAGGAAACGAGAGAAGCTACGGATTCACTGGGCCAGTCGAGTGCGTTGGTGGCTCCTGTGGCATCTCGCCCACAGCCCACAGCCAATCCTTAGGAGGCAAGATGAGACCCATTTTAAGGATGAGAAGACTGAGGGTCGGTGAGCTCCTTGACCTGTGTCACACAGAACAAGGAAGCAGGGCAGCAGGGATGCTAACTCAGGGATGCTGAGACCAGCCTACAGTGTGGTTTCCTCTGGTTTGCTTGTTTTCTCTTTTCTTGTCTCCATCTCCCCAGCGAAGCTGTAATTCCTCCGGAGACCGTCTTCCTTTTCTTCACATTCCTAGCGTGTGGGGCACTGCCTGCCAGGAGGAGGGCCCACAAGAGACCTTCTGTTCAGGGCGACATGCATACTGCAGAATTTCGTAAAGTCCCTTCTAACCCTAGAAGGAGCTCCACTGTGGTCTATGGGCTGGAAAGATCTAGAAAGGCCCAGGCTGGCCACATACTTCCTGTGGGGAGAAACAGCCCTATGGGAGCGGCTGGGTTCACAGAAGCCCCTGGCCTCCTGACCACGGAAGTGTGGAGGTCTGGCCCTGGGGCCTACAGGGGCAGCCGCTCTGCTTCCAGGGAGGAGGAAGGAAGATGCCCAGCTAGACCCTGGGAAAAAGGCCAAGCGAGGCCACGGAGCAGGGGAAACCCACCCTGGGGGCGGGGAGGGCAGCCAAGGTCAGGGGGGCAGGCACTCCCACAGGAAGTGGCTGCGCTGCAGGGCTGGTCCTGATCGCTCGCGAGATATGGAAAGACCCAGCCACCTATTGTGCATCCAGACCTTGCTAAGCAGAGAATAAAACTGCACCACGTAGAGTCAATCCATCGGAACTGCTCTATTTAAGGAAAAAAATTAAAATGTTTCTGACTTGTCAAGCGCTGAGATGGACAGAAGTTGGTAATCTTTCCAAGCTCAGACAAAAGTAAAATGCCTTTTGTACACACCCTGGGCCTGAAGCATTGTAAACATTCCAGTGCGTGGATTGTATGCTGCCTGCCGAGGGTGTATCGACAAGCTTCTCTTTTAAATGGGCAGCAGCATTTTAAACATTTTGGAATGCTCATCTGCATTTTACTTTTCTTTTTATATACAAATTTATTTATTTATTTTTGGCTGCGTTGGGTCTTCGTTGCCGCACGCGGGCTTTCTCTAGTTGTGGAGAGCGGGGGCTACTCTTCGTTGCGGCGCGCGGGCTTCTCATTGCGGTGGCTTCTCTTGTTGCGGAGCACAGGCTCTAGGTGCACGGGCTGCAGTAGCTGTGGCTCGTGGGCTCAGTAGTTGTGGCGCACGGGCTTAGTTGCTCCGCAAGATGTGTGATCTTCCCGGACCAGGGCTTGAACCCGTGTCCCCTGCATTGGCAGACAGATTCTTAACCACTGCGCCACCAGGGAAAACCCTGCATTTTACTTTTAAATGTTTATATACGTATTTCTACACGTACAGGGCACCTAAAATGTGAACTTTTAACGATGGGTTAAAATCTTAAAAAGCAAGGCCACACAAATAAAAATCGAACGCACGTAATTAGACACTATGGACCCTAGACTTGAAGTAATCTTCCTGGGATAATGAGACCGCAGACTGAGGCTCCTCCATCGTGGCGGCACTCTCCTGGGGGCCCCCGTGCTCCCCAAGACCGCTTCTCCTGATCCACTGGTCAGAGCCCTTGGAACAGCAGGAGTGTCATTCACTCTCAGTCATGGTGACACTGAAGCACAACGACTAGGACGACTGGGGGTCCAACGAGCAGGAAAGTCACTGCACATGGGAAAGCAACGGAAACCCCATCACGTCCACCCACGGCAGTGGAAATGGATGAAACCATCGCTGCTTCAGCATCGTGTCCAAGCAAGACCAAGTTTACCCTGCTTCCTGCGGCTGATTCAAAGGACGGGGAGGAGGCAAAACGCCTCGGAATCATCCCTTCGGGTCCTCACTGATCTCATCCTCTGCCAAGTCTCACAGTTTCCTTGTTTACCTTCCAGGCATCGGCAAAGCTGTTCATTTCTGTATTTTCTAATGCATGAAAGAAAGGCTGGAAGGAAACCTCTCTGCATGATGGGCCGTTTGGGAGAATCTCTTGCCCATCCTGGAAAAGGGGGAGGGTCCTTAAAACGATGTTGCCGGCTTCCCTGGTGGCGCAGTGGTTGAGAATCCGCCTGCCGATGCAGGAGACACGGGTTCGTGCCCTGGTCCGGGAAGATCCCACGTGCCGCGGAGCAACTAAGCCCGTGAGCCATGGCCGCTAGGCCTGCGTGTCCGGAGCCTGTGCTCTGCAACGGGAGAGGCCACAACAGTGAGAGGCCCGCGTACCACAAAAAAAAAAACAAAACAAAAAAAAAAAAACACGATGTTGCCAAGGCTGAAAAGAAGTCCATTTTCCCAGGCACCCGTTCTGTGAATCTGTGACGAACAAGCTGGACTTCTAAGTATTTGGCAACTTTTAAAAATTATTCATGGGCAGCTACTCAGAAGATCCATGTGCGTCGCTGCCTGCTTCTCCAGAGTGTTTTCTGAAGCACAATCCCCAGCCCCCAAAGTGCACATAAGGGCACCTCTCTACCCCACAGTTGGGGGTCCCCCCTTTGGACTAGGAAACCATGCAAATTAGCACGCCAAGGACTCCATTTTTGCAAGTACAAACGACTGCTCGTTTCCACTCTTCCATGTCTGTCTATGCCATGATTACTGCCATGGAATTTAGGAACACAGGACATGGATTCTCTGTGTTCCCTTCTGAAGCCCCAGAGGGGAGGGTGGTCTATCCTGGCTCCCGTCTCACGGGCCATTTGTGCAGGCTGCAGGTGTGGGTCAAGCACATGCCCCGCCCCCTGCCCGGTGCCAGGGCTCCCTGGGCTCGTCCTCCTGCCCCCAGCTTGGGCGTCATTAGTTCAGACGCCCACCTCTCTCATTCGGCACAAACGCTTCTTGGTCACTGTCGCCTTTCAAAAAGTGTTTTCGCCACGAGTAGCTTCTTCGTGGGGGCTCCAGTGCTTGAGGGCAGGGATGGTGTGAACATCTCTGGAGAAAGTATCAGCCCTGAGGACAGGTATCCTGCCAGGTGCTCACTTAGCCAGACATCCTGCTAAGTGCTCACCGAACCCTCTCAACACCCTGATGAAGAGTCTGGTTTAGACCCACTTTGCAGATGGGGAGACTGAGCCCCAGAGATAAAGTAACTTTGCCATAAGGATCCGTCTCCGGGGCCCGGGCACAGGCTTCCTTGCCTCCTGGAGTTCTTGGGAAACGGAACCGGCTGCACTAAGTACTTAAAAGGCACAAGGGCTCTTTGCCTGGGCTGTGAGGTTTTCTGGGCTGTGGGGTCTGTGCATGTCCCTAGGTGGGCCTACTGCTGTGAGGCCCACCCGGGGCTCTGAGCAAGGCCTGGTACCCACAGCACACTCAGCTCAGCCTCCGCTGGGGGAGGTTATCAGGCCCAGAGGGCAAGAGGAAGGCAGGTCTATGAGATCCACAGCTCACCTCTCTGGCCCCTCCCCTCCGCTCTCTAACTCATCACAGAGCCAGGCTTGGTGGCAGGTTTAGGGTCCTACTGTGTGCACATGTCCTCCTGTGTGCACGTGTCCACCTGCCACTTTAGTGATGCTCTTTCCCTCTCATTGTGCAGAGCTGGGCTCAGAGCCCTGCAGGAGATTCGGAGCATCGAGAAGCAGGTGAGGCGATTCAGAGGATGGGAAACGGGAGTCCTGAAATGCACCTGTTCCCGCATGTAAGGCACGTGCCCTCCCACCCCACCCAGCCCACCTCGAGGAACCCAAGAGGACTACAGCGGGCCTAGTCCCGCCAAGATGCAGCCCCCGGGCCCTTGACTCCCCCTGGAGGTCACTCCCGCCCACGTGTAAAATCCAGTCCCAATACCAGGGGTCCAGCTTCCCCCTCTGCTCTGTTATCTTTGCCTTGGAAACTGCCCAGGGCCCGTAAGTCTCCTAATGTTGGGGTAGGGGTGCAGATTTCACACTCTCCCTCAAAAGCTTCCAAGAGGGGTGCAGCCACTATGGAGAACAGTATGGAGGTTCCTTAAAAAACTAAAAATAGAGCTACCATGTGATCCAGCAATCCCACTACTGGGCATATATCTGGAGAAAACTCTCATTTGAAGAGGTACATGCACCCCAATGTTCACTGCAGCATTATTTACAATAGCCAAGACGTGGAAGCAACCTGAATGTCCATCTACAGAGGAATGGATAAAGAAGATGTGGTACATATATACGATGGAATATTACTCAGCCATAAAAAAAGAACTAAATAGGGCTTCCCTGGTGGCGCAGCGGTTGAGAGTCTGCCTGCCGATGCGGGGGACACGGGTTTGTGCCCCGGTCCGGGAGGATCCCACGTGCCGCGGAGCGGCTGGGCCTGTGAGCCATGGCCGCTGAGCCTGCGCGTCCAGAGCCTGTGCTCCGCAATGGGAGAGGCCACAGCAGTGAGAGGCCTGCGTACCGCAAAAAAAAAAAAGAACCAAAAAATGCCATTTGCAGCAACATGGATGGACCTAGAGATTATCATACTAAGTGAAGTAAGTCAGACAAAGACAAATATCATATGATATTGCTTATATGTGGAATCTAAAAAAATTGATACAAATGAACTTATTTACAAAACAGAAACAGAGTCACAGACGTAGGAAACAAACTTAGGTTTACCAGCCAGGAAAATGGAGAGATAAATTGGGAGATTGGAATTGACATATACATACTACTAGATATAAAATAAATAACTAGTAAGGACCTACTATATAGCACAGGGAACTCTACTCAATACTCTGTAATGACCTGTATGGGAAAAGAATCTAAAAAAGAGTGGATATATGTACATGTATAACTGATTCACTTTGCTGTACAGAAGAAACTAACACAACATTGTAAATCAACCAGACGCCAATTAAAAACGAAAACAAACTTCCAAGAGGGAAAAAACTGGCTATTGTTGGAAACATACGAGTACTGGCAATCCTGCCTCGTAAACCATGGTTCTATCTCTTCTGCAGTAGTGGACAAACAGACACTTCTCATCGACAGGAAACCCAGGAGCCCTTCGGCTTGTCAGCAGGTGACATTTCTTCAATCGGGCCACCTCCTTGGAGGTCCGCCCCTCCTTACGGGTCACGTGTGAGCCAGCTCCCCCTTCACCCTTGTTTTTAGTTACACGCCTGTGACCAAGCCTGCTTCACTTTGTACACTCTTCTTATGAAGCAGGGTCCCACCCTAAACTCTGGCCGCAGCCCTCTTGCTTCCTGGGTGCTGGCTCTTGTACCCCCATCCCCTCCCACTGCACCGTAGTAAACTGAGTCACGCTCAGCCGGGTCCCAAGACAACGCTGGCACCTTCTTTCCCCTGTGCCCGTGGACCTCAGGGTCCTGGTCTGTAGGATGTGGGCACCCAGGCTCCGCAGGTTGGGTCACAACTTTCTACTAAAAACATCAGACGTCAGCATCACTTTCCAGTTTACAGAGCGGTAAGATCAGTAGATTAATTTGATCGCTTCACTTTTTCTCCACGACCAATCACTCATCTCCTGGTCACTTCTACCTGGAATAAAAGGACTGAAATACAAATTAACCCTTAATGGCCCACCCCTCACTGGTTGAGCTGCTCCTGGGGTCCCCAGAAATTCTGGCTGGGCCACATGCAGGCCAGATATTCTCTGTGACCAGAGATGTCCCTCAGGCAGAGGGAGACACAAAGCAGCCCCCTTCCAACAGGACTGTCTGCAGGGGACTTCTGGGTGGCCTGGGGCCTCTGAGCACAGCTGTTTGCTCCACCCTCAGGGCTGCTCTAAAGCAACAACGCAGAGTTGGGGAAGAAGGGCGACTTTGGAAAGTCCAAGTATGACAGCGCTACCTTCAGTGCATCACTCACAAAATACTCCCTGAATCCCCGTGTTATGGACCAAAGTTCTCCAGGTATGCACAGCGCCGTCCCCCACACTGTAGAAAAACCCTCAGACAGAATTTACAGCAGGCGTGGTTCTTCCTAAGGACCGAAGAGCAGGAGGAAAATGGGAGAGCGCACCCACCGGCGGCCAGGACACCTCACCCCGGTTTCCAACACATTCAACTCACAGACTTCCTTTTATACCTGAAAATACTCAAGACTCCCCCCAAGCCTTTAGGAGCAGCAGAGGATGGGGCCTGAGATAGAGAAAAGAACTGCAGCCACGGGCTACAACCTTTAAAAGGCTCTGAAAGGGGGCTGAACGACAGGTGCTGGAACACAATGACCTCCTCGTTAAATGAGACTTTATCTTTCAAACGCACGCCAGGACCCTCATACACTGCTGGTGGGACTGTAAAGAAATAGAGCCACTTTGGAGAACAGTATGAGAAAGGCTAAGCACGGAGTTACCACAGGATCCAGCCATTCCACTCCTAAGGAGAAACCCAAGAGAATGGAAAGCACATATCCACGCCCGAACTTGCATTATTTATAACAGCCAAAAAGTGGAACCAGCTCAAATGCCTATTAACAAATGAATAAACTACCATTTATCCATACAATGGACAATCACTTGGGAAGAAAAAGGAATGAACTTCTGACGCACTCTGTAACACTGCTGAACCTAGACGACCTTGGGCCAAGTAAAAGAAGCCAATCACAAAAGGCCAGGTTCCATTTGTATGAAACGTTCAGAGAAGGCAAATGCAGAGTACTGGTTGCCTAAGGCTGTGGGGGAGGGGGTAGAGGGAAGAAAGGGTACAAGGTTTCTTTTGGGGGTGGCACAAATGTTCTAAAATTGATTGTGGTAATGGATATACAACTTGAAAAACATACTAAAAAACATTACAATGTACACTTTTGAAAGGTGAATTGTGTGGTATGCGATGAATATCTCAATGAAGCTGTTATTAAAAAACAAACAAACAAAATCCCCCAATTAACCATTAGTATAGAAATCAGAAACCACAGTGGGTTTCTCAGCCTGTTTTTAGTAGACTCACGTGCTTGGAGACGTGATTTTATGATATATACACAGGGCCATGATTTTTCCTAGTGAAACTAGAGAAAAATATCCCACATGATGAGAAGGGTGCCGGCCCAAGGGAGGTATCCACAGGCCTTGCATGAATTTCATGAGCTCTGAGGGAGAACCAAAAATGCTGTGATTCTAAACTTTCTGCTGCCCCAAAATGTCTGAGGACCGTTCTTACCTTCCAGGTGATTCTCTAAAATCGAGTTACCCTCCAGGTTGGCTCTAGGGGCCAGGTGTGTATAACGTGGAACCAGCAGAGTATGAAGGGGTCCCAGTGACCATCCCTGAACACACCTCAATGTCTCCAACCGGGTGAGGCAGGGGAGAAGGTGGGCTAGACAGTCAGCTGAGGGTGGGAGTAAGACCTGACCAGAGAACAGCCTACTCTGCATGCCCTGTGCCTCCCTGCTCGCCTGTGCCAGAGCCTTGATCACACTTTACCTGATACCCCGCTCTTCTGCGGGATGGGGCTGCAGAGGGGCATGCCTTGAGAGCAAGGCCTGTTTCACTCCTCCCACTGGGCTCAGGCTGCGAAAGGTACTCAGGACGGGCTTGGCTGGTGATGGTCCTTACACTCTGCTGTAAACAGCAGCAAGCTGCAGAGGCCAAGGGCAAAGCCACGTTCCCCAAGGCAGTGCAAGGGATGAGCCACGGCATTAAGTAATTATTCAGGAGGATCATTATTCCCGTGGACCCAGAATGAGAGGAAACCTACAATGTGCTTAGTTTTAAAATATCAATTGTTGGGCTTCCCTGGTGGCGCAGTGGTTGAGAGTCCGCCTGCCGATGCAGGGGACACGGGTTCGTGCCCCGGTCCGGGAGGATCCCACGTGCCGCGGAGCGGCTGGGCCCGTGAGCCGTGGCCGCTGGGCCTGCGCGTCCGGAGCCTGTGCTCCGCAACGGGAGAGGCCACAGCAGTGAGAGGCCCGCGTACCGCAAAAAAAAAAATAAATAAAAAAAAAATAAAATAAAATAAAATATCAATTGTTGCTGTTAATTAAAATGCCAGTTACCAACAATCCTATACAAATGGCAAAGGGACAAGTAAAATGTGCCACTTTGCTAGTATTAAGAGATGCAATATTATTATTACATAATTATAACGATTGTTACTGAATAAAGACAACAGCATTTCTGCTCCTCAGACTGGCATCCATGAGAAAAGTCGAGTATGTCGGTAAACAACCCCCTGGATTGCTCAGCACAGCCTGGAAGTTCCCGGGGAAGAGTCTCGGGATGTGGACAGGCCACAAGTGAGCAGCACGTGGTACCCAGACACCCTCCAACTTGGGGGGTCCCCTTCCTGCTTCTAACGCCAAGCTCCCCTGTCAGCAGCCCCTCCGAAAGCCACAGCATGCTTCTCGAAACATTGCCCAGGGCGGAACTTTCCAGAGGCTCCTCACCCACAGAAACTGTGTTTTACTGTCCTCCAGACACATCAAGGTCCTCCCCACATCATCACTTCCCTCATGCTGCTCTCCGACCCAGAAAGCTCCCCCCAACCCCCTCCCCCGCCCACCAGGTGCAGCTCAAGCCCCGCCCTCTCGTCCAAACCACCAGGCTACCCTGGTCTTATCCCTCCTGCTGCTTCAGAAGCACAAAGCTGTCCTCTGCTGCACCCTCTGTGTCATCTTTTTACAGCCCCACCTTCATAACAACAGGATATAGAGGACGGGGGACTGAGATCGGGCCACCTTTGCCACCGTCTCGGCTGCCCTATGATGCAGGCACACACGCACAATCTACATTTTGCAGATGACGAAAGCAAAGGTACACTCACCGCCAAATCCACGATCTGTGGCCAGTTTGCTGCTTCCTGAACAGAAATCCTATTATCTCTAACTTGAACTTCTTTATCATATACAAAGTTCTGTGCACTTACCAGAAACTCAGAAACTACTAGTTGGAAGAATGAGTAAGTGCTTTAAATCAGACGTTACTGGTCACTGAGCGTCTACTGGTCACTGAGCGTCTACTTATGTGCTAGCGTCATGCCAAGTGCTGAGAATTTAGAGACTAACAAAGTACGTGGACGGAAGCTCCGGGTCTTTACTCTAACGGAGTCCAATGACAGGCTTATCAACAAATCACTGAAAGGCAGGGGTGAGTGTTCTGATCCCGGCAGCCCAGGGGCTGTGAGAGGTGGGAGGGGCAGCCCCTAACCCGTGTTGGCCGAAGTCAGGGCATCTTTCTCACGAATAAGACCCCCAGGCAGATGACAAAAAGGCTAGGAAGCTGGGGGGCTCGTGGAACATTCTAAAAATGGCAGAGGATTTGAATCCTGGCTTTGACCTTGGAACAAGTCACTTGAACCTTTTTGAGCCTTCGTTTCCTCCCCTGCGAAATACGGATAAGAATCCCTACTGTTCTGGGTTAACAAATGAGGTAAACCCACATACAGGATCCAGCACTGAACTCCGTAGATACCCAGCGAGTCACTAACACGGATCTGGAATGTGAGATGGGCAGGGCCTGGGAAGCTGCAAAGGCATTTGGATTGGGGGTGTAGCCATGAGGGGGCTGCAGAAGTCTGGCAGCCTGGACATCCCTTTCTGCCCTCTGCAAGGAAGGTCACTGTGCTGGCTGCGGAGAGGTCAAAGGCTGGGGTGAGCTGAGCGCGGCCAGTGGGTCGCTGAGGGTCCAGGTGAGGGACGGGGAGGTGCCCCTGAGGGCACTGGCACTAGGGATGGAGCCGGGGGGAGGAGGCTATTTACAGATCAATGCGGGAAGAGCCCACCAGCCTTGGGAAATGGATGTGAAGAGGGAAGAAAGGGAAGGAAGAAGTCAAGGTAACCTTGGACCTGAGTTGGGCACCCAGGTGGAAGGTTTGCCATTCCTGGAGGTGGGGTCCTAGTCTCAGAGCCGCCAGGAAGTGAGGTGTATGGGAATCCTTCACAGACACCCAGAGGATGTCACTGAGAGACTAAGAACACATATAAGCATCGTAAGAAAAGGAGAAAACCTTTTTGAAAATGGCGCAGTTCTTTTTCAGGAACACTGCCTCCAGAGCAGAGCAGTCTGTTAGTAATAACGAACTTGGAAATAAAGCCTTCCAAGAAAGACTCTGAAAACCAGTAAGCCAGATAACGAAGAGATCTACTAATCAACAAGTTATCTGGTCCAGAACCCCTCAAACATTTTATGATTCTTTCCCCACCTGAACTGGCTGGTCTGAACCATCTAAACCAGTTCATTATTAAGAATCCGTGGAAAATGCTCAGAGAAGAGGCTGGTTTTAAAACAACGAGGGCAAAGACCATCTTGAACATGAAATGTGTTGTCCTAAAGAGGAAAAACTGAATGTCGCCATTTGACAGAGAGCTCACGATGGAAGGTGAGCTTTCGGGGAACCCGTGCATCACTGAGCCGTTCACAGAAACGTTGCGCTGCTGCTGAGGACAGGCACCCACTTCCGCCTGCCCCGCCACAGGAAAAGTCCTGCGAACTTGTAAGGAATCCCTCCCCCACAAGTAAGAAAACTGCAGTATTCATCTGAAGACAAGAACAGCATTATAACACAAATATGCGGCGCTCCATTCGGGAACAATACGCTGCAACAGAAGTGTCACGATTGACTGGCATTCTTCTCTGTCTGCCTAGAAAGGTCAGCCCTCCTCTTCCACCGGCAGGCAGCGTACCCCTCGTTCTCAAAGAAAATGATTTTCTTCCTTTACCGCTCAGGGAGCCACATCTGGAAACGAGTGGGTTTGAGCAGCTGCCGTAAACAGTCGGTGCAGTCCCAGGCACTGGGGTGAACGTGGAGATGTCAGAGGCCAGAAGCGGAGCGCGGAGCCCAGCGCCCTCCCCGGCCCCGCGCGCGGCCGGCGGTCTGCCCTGTGACCCGAGTCTGAGGGACAGGGATGGAGGGAGAAGCAGCGCGTTTGCTCCGCAGGCCGGGCCCCGCCACTGCTGCCGTGGAGGGCGGGTGACTTTCCTACCTAGGCGACCTTGGGCAGGTCCCACATCCTCTCTGTACTTCAGTGGCCTCTACACACGAGGTCACAGACGGCTTCAGAGGAGGATCCAAGCACACAGCGCTGCACGAAGGAGCTTGTGAACTGTGAAGGTGAGAGGGGAAGGTCCAGGTGAGGGGCGGCTCAGGACAGAGAGGCCACTGCTTGCCCCCTGGGGGTGGCAGTGGGCTGGGGCCATGTGCACAGGGGTCAGAGGGGCACTGATGGCCTGTCAGGCTCAAGGCTGCACACCCCCAGTACAGTGGCCTCTCTGATACACACGACAGCCTGGAAGCCAATTGCACGTGGTCAGAAAGAGGTCAGGCCTGAAGCAATATCCAGCTGGAGGTGTGCTCCCCGCCCCTGGGCAATAATACCACCGACATTGGAGAACCCTGATGCTTTGATGCCCCGGGCCAGGAATCGCTTCCTGGGAGACAAGCTGCATACGAGGAGCGGGGCCACGGCCGAGGAAGCAGTTGTGACCCAGCCGGCCAGAGGAAGGACACTCCGGAGATGCCTCCCCAGCCACAAAGCCCTCGTTTCCTTAAACGGCCACCGTTTACGGGAAGTGCTGCGGCCACAAGGACACCAAAGAACCATCTTCCCACCTAAGCCCAAACTCAGATCAATGATTCACGAGCAAATTCAAAGAACGTTCAGCTCTTTTAAAACAGAGCTGGGTCTCCAAAAAGGTAAAAGCTCTGGAAGTTGAATTTGGGAAAACTGCCCAGAGCTCAAGAGCAGGCCTGAACTTGGCAGGACCTAAGGGCACCGAACAGGCCCTGTCTCGGCCCGCTGGCCACCCCAGCAGGTGTCCCCCACTGGCCCGAGCGAGCCCGCCTGCCCCCCTGGCCCGTATCTTTGCCCAGCGGAGAGCTGGGAGTCTCACTCCAGAGCAACCAAGTTTCTAAGGAACCCCCTTCCACTTTAACTAAACTGGAAACCACGGGCTCTTGGGACCCCGTCCCAGAAGCATCTTGTGAGGGAGAAGCACTCAGGGCAGGGCTGGATGGCACCCACCTTACCCATCGGGTCATTCTATCTGAGAACTGAAATCACCGTGACCGTGAGAACAGCAAGGCCGGGCCGCTACGCACGGGCTCGTGTACCCCGTGGCCGCGCTGCGTGTCAAGCCCCGGGCAGGCACCTCCTCCCCAAAGCCTCCCCTTAGAGCGAAGGGCCAAGGACGACCCTCGCCATGACCGAGGAGGAAACAAGCTCTGAGACATGGGTGACATCCATCCGTGAGGACAAACCTCACCCTCCACCCCCCGAGGCTGTTAGTGTAAGAGCCGTGTTCCCAACAGTTCCCCGATCCTTTGCCCAGGGCCGGAGCCCCTGTGCCCACCGGGGCCCTTCTGCGCAGTGGACTCAGCGGGCCCTGAGCGCTTGGGTGACCCTCTGTGCAAATGTGCCGGCCTCAGTGACCGCCACGTCCAACGGCACGTAACCCTCGCGACGAACGAAGCTCACACCGCGGGTCATATTGGGGAGTTTGGGACTGACACGTACACGCTGCTATATTTAAAATAGATTGGGCTTCCCTGGTGGCACAGTGGTTGGGAGTCCGCCTGCCGATGCGGGGGACGCGGGTTCGTGTCCCGGTCCGGGAGGATCCCACGTGCCGCGGAGCGGCTGGGCCCGTGAGCCGTGGCCGCTGAGCCTGCGCGTCCGGAGCCTGTGCTCCGCAACGGGAGAGGCCACAACAGTGAGAGGCCCGCGTACCGCAAAAAAAAAAAAAAAAAAAAAAAAAAAATAGATAACCCACAAGGACCTGCTGTAGAGCACAGGGAACTCTGCCATATATTCTGTAATAACCTAAATGGGAAAAGAATTCAAAAAAGGATAGATACATGTGTACATGTATAACTGAATCACTTTGCTGTACACCTGACACTAACACAACACTGTTGATCAACTAGACTTCAATATAAAATAAAAATTTAAAAAATACACATAACACAAAATTGATCATTTCAACCACTCTCAAGTGTACAGTTCCGTAGCGTTTAGTATATTCACGTTGTTGTGCAATATGCAAGATGAACTTCTTCATTTTGCAAAACAGACTCTGTACCCATTAAACAACAACAACAAAAAGATCTTCCCTAACATTTCAGTTCCGTGTGACATACAGGCAGGCCCTCTGCGTGGGACAAAGGACACAGCAGCCTTTGCTGCCGTGCGTTAGACAGGCAGCCCTCTGGTTCCGTGACAGATATGGGTCGGGATAATGGTCCAGTTGACTTTGTGTCAACTAATTTTAATGGCATAGAAGCCTTTCTGTCCAACCACTAGCCCCAGATAAATTTCACCTGGGGGGATGGATTATTTTTAAGATGACTAATCGTTCATAATTAAAACAAAATGGCCTCTCTCCAATAAATGGTTCTTATGACTCGAGTAGGAATATTATCCACCTAAAATCTTCAACACGGAGGGAAACATCAGGTTCTCTCGTTCATGAATGCAGCTGTAATGAAAACTTTAGAGTCCGTTCGTAAACTCAGACTGCTGTAGGATTAATCAAAGAATCGTCAAAATTTTCAAGCTTCAGAGTTTAGAATTATAATTTTATAAAGTATTTTTAGGAGGTTGTAGGATCGTTCCATCTGTGGCTATAACATGCAATCAATTGATCAGCAGATATTTCTCGAATGCCTACCATGTTTGAAGTATCTGGTGAGACGCTTTGGGCTACACAAAAAACTACAACAGATGAGTTGTCAACAGTGGTGAAGGAAGGGTCCTCCCCAACCCCCCCGGGACAGGCAACGAGGGAGGAGAGATGGGCTGCCCCTAAGGACAGGAATCTGGACTCTGGTCCTGGGTGGGAGGAGGGCAGGAGGAGGGCGCTCCAGGCCTGTAGCTCTGATTCCAGCTAATTCTGCAAATGCAGACCTTTCCCCTGCAAAGCTGTGGTTACGGTGATAAGGCCCCTCACTGCCCTTCCCTGGCTTCGTCAGCTCCGAGGTCTAAGGCACTCTGGCTGTCACATAGCAGCTCTGTTCTCGAAGGCCCTGGGAGGACGGGTCCCCAAGAACCTCGCCGTGCAGTGGCCCCTACCTTTCCCAGCCCCCTCACCTCTGCCTCTCTTGGTTCAGAGTCTGCATGTGTGTGTGGTGGGCTCCCAGGCCACTGCAGTCCAGGAAAACACCTTGGTTACACACTGTTCTGTGTGTGTGTGTGTGTGTGTGTGTGTGTGTGTGTGTGTGTGTGTGTGTGTGTAAGTTCCTCTAGGAGAAAAACAAAGAACTCGACTGCAATGTTTTGGGCAAAGGAATCCAAATTCTTGAGCTGCCGGGCAGGGGAGGGAGACACCCACGCTTCCCTCCGCAAGGCTCCTTGCCCTGGACCCGGTGCCCGTGAGCCCAGGGAGCAGAGCCCACCACAGGCACCAGCACGTCCACAAAGGCTAAGGACGGCGGCACCGCTCACTCCGGTCTTCACTGACTAGTTTACACTCGCTATGACTCTACAGACCCCTAGTGCGATTGGCTCCTGTACAGATGCCGACACCAAGAGACCACCGGGCGCGGGTATGGACGTCACCTCCTTCACCCGCACGGTGACCCTGGAAGGCTCCAGAGCACTGGGTGAACCCAGGGTCCCCTCTAGTTCCTCCAGACTTTACGCTCTTTTGCTTTATGTTATTATCATAAGATGCCATGAAAAAGCGACGGTGAAAGAAATGGAGAAACAGAACTTACTTAATCCTATGCCAAGGTATTAGCTTTCCATACTTAATTTAGTACTATACCCTCAGATCAGTATTTCTTAAATTAAGGGATTAATACATGCTGTGGAGATAGAACGGGGCATTCTCCACCTTCTGGAGAAAGAAAAATCATTGTTGCAAACACCATCAACTGAATGACTCAGGCTTGCAAAAAAAAGCTGCCTTAGTAGCACCAGGAAAGTGTTGATGCTTCCTGAAAAACTGGGAACATTCTTTTAATCAGACTAGAACAATACGAACCATTGTGTTTCCGTTTTTGCCTTGTCAGCCAGGAAGCTGAGGACCAAATTTAAGGTACAACTGCAATCACAACTTATCTCCAGGGAAAGGGGGCTGGCATTTGTGGAATGCCTACTAGTGCAGGGTGCTTCCACCAAATATTTTTAACTGACTTCTTGTGACCGCCTGGTTCTTAGTGCAGCTTCACAGGGTAGAAACGCAGAGTTAGAGATGCCGACTCAGGAGCTCAAGGCAAAGGCAGCAAAAGCAGAGCCCAACCCACCCGAATTACGACCATCCCGACACAGTGCAGCCTCCCTTCCCTAAGTTGCCCCAAACCCTCCTCAGGGGCAAAGAGCACAGATTACCAAGATGACACACCGGTAACGCCCGTCCCCAGGATGGAATCAATGGGCATTTCCTGCCCCGGGCTCTGACCCAGGCGCTCTGGTCGTTAGAGACACTCCCTGCGGGTGGCCAGGGTGGGCGAACGTTTCGCTGGGTGGAGCCGGGGCTGCCCGGGGACCGCCTGTCGAGATGGCTGTGCCTTCACTGGACATCAGGTCTGTGGTAGCTGCCCTGTAAGACGACGTCTGAAGGCTCCTCCCCTCCCTCCTCCACCCCTCCCTGGCGGCTGCCACTGTTCCTCGTCCTAACTTGCCCGCTCCGGCCCAGAGCAGGTGACCGCAGCGTTCCGAAGCCTTCCCAGCCCCCCAGAGCCCAAAGTGCTCTGCCGACTTCCCACTTACGCCGAATGCTAAACCATCGATTCACGCGGTGGCGACGCCTTCCGGGACACACACAGGCTGTGAGCTGGTCACCGGTGAGCACGGCCTTTGAGGACTGGCCGCTGAGACGACTCCGTGACCTACACAGGGACACACGCGTCCATAAGAGCCAACTGGGATGCCGTCAAAGCCAAGTCAAGGGGACTCACCGAGAAACTGCACAGCGCCTCGCACATCGTAGGCTTTCACAAAACATGGAAAAAAGGTGTTACGTACTCTATGATTCTATTTACATAAAGTGCAAAAGCAAGTCAGACGAATGGAGGGCTTAGGAGTGGGGAGAGTGCTTGCCCCGGAAGGAGGAGAGGAAGCGGGGATAAAGCAGCAGGAGGCTTGCGTGGCAGCTGGGCCCATGTTGTCCCTCAGCCCTGCTGGTTACTCAGCAGCTCGCTTTGTGCGTATACCCACGTCGGGAGGGATGCTCAATAGTAGTAATTTGAGCTACTATTTTGGATCATTGCTGGTATTGCTTTTTACCCTGTATAAATAAGCAGACAAATTAACTAATGTGTCTTTAGCTGAATGGATAAAGAAGATGTGGCACATATATACACGATGGAATATTACTCAGCCATAGAAAGAAACGAAATTGAGTTATTTGTAGTGTGGTGGATGGACCTAGAGTCTGTCCTACAGAGTGAAGTTAAGTCAGAAAGAGAAAAACAAATACCGTATGCTAACACATGTATATGGAATCTAAAAAAGGAAATGGTTATGAAGAACCTAGGGGCAGGACAGGAATAAAGCCACTGACATAGAGAATGAACTTGAGGACATGGGAAGGGGGAAGGGTAAGCTGGGACGAAGTGAGAGAGTGGCAGGGACATATATATGCTACCAAACGTAAAATAGATAGCTAGTGGGAAGCAGCCGCATAGCACAGGGAGATCAGCTCGGTGCTCTGTGACCACCTAGAGGGGTGGGATAGGGAGGGTGGGAGGGAGGGAGATGCAAGAGGGAAGAGATATGGGGGCATATGTATATGTATAACTGATTCACTTTGTTATAAAGCAGAAACTAACACAACACTGTAAAGCAATTATACTCCAATAAAGATGTTAAAAAAAAAAAGCAATTTGCAAATATGGTCAACTAAGAAACACCCTCGCTTTACCTGCTCCTCACCCAACAGGGCGACAGATGACCGTTAGCATCAAGAGACTTAAAGGGTCGAAGGGCCCAGTACCCCTGGCCTGACTGTGCCCTTGGCGTGTTTGCTTGGTCGCCATCAGAAGCCCGATTTCTTAGGGAACAAGCTTGTTTACCTTTAGGGACGAACTTTATTTGAAATGACTTTCTGACTTTTACTTGTTTTCAGAAGGACGGGAACCTTCAATCTGCATGTAACTCTTTTTATGATATTGACCGTACGGGTAACCTTGACCCTTCAGTGGTGGGAGGGTTTTGCCTTTCAGGGGCTGATCAGGCGCTATGGTCAAAGCACACGGATTTGGATCTGTCCTTCTGCCAGGGGAGGAAGGCTCCCCTTTCTGAGCTGTGGGGTTTCAATGTACAAAATGAGGGGAGTCCCCACCCCTTTACCCTGGGAAAGTCGCAAATCTGGTGACCGAGTAGCCCAGCTTGCCCCGGACCTTCTTGTCCTGCACTGGAAATCCCACGGGCCGGTGAAGCCCTCACTGCCTGGAAAACGTAGTGGCTGTGGCCGCCTTGTAAAGATGTGGGACGTGCCAGGTAACGTTCATCAGGGAACTTCTACGGTGTCTGGCTCAGGCCACAGGCTTAACAAATACTGACTTTTTATCATAACCAGGACCACGACCTTCTCCCAAAAGTTTCCCTCTGTGTGTATTTCGACTGTAATACCTGTTGACATATTATACCTGAGACACCTCCCTTAGTCCTACCTTTCCTTCAGTTTCCTGACACACTTTAAAACATAAATGATGGGTAACCTTCTAGCAGTTCCTATCAGAACACGGACATCCAGCTCTAGAGACAGCAAACCCTGATGACACAAGATGCAGCGCCTGGACCGCCGAGCTCCGCCCCTCGTGGAGTGGAACGAGGGTGAAACGCCCGTCCGCTTGTTCAGGTGTCGGGATGCGCGGTCACGGCCCGGCACAGCTGCGCATTGCCCTGTTCAGTGGGTGTGGGAGCTGGCACTGCGCTCTGCCGGGGCCGCCTGCGGACCAGCGACCATGCAGAGGCACCCAGGGGCCAGCGGTGCAGGCAGAGGGGCCAGCGGGGAAAGACAGGGGACCTCAGTGTCCAGGGGTATGGTTCACGGCCAGTGAACAAGGTGAGACACGGCCCCAACCCCGAGCTGGCCATGGTCTAAATGCTCCAGAGTGGGTGCCAGACAGAGACAAGGTTTCTGGGCTCAGAGCCTCACTGTACCCAACGAGGGAGGCCCCCTTCTCAGCTCAAATTAAGCCAGTTTTATCATCTAATGTCTGGCCACTAAAACACATTTGTATTTATGTTTTCATATAAACTGTAAGAGGAATACAAAATGAAATTGGTCACCTACTTATGTTTTAATATAAACAGTGGAAGAAATACAAAGGGAAATCGTGACTTCTCCCCACTTAAAGGAAATGTAAACATTCCTGATTGGGATCTGGCTCTTACCTTCTACTGCAAATACCTGGGGAAGAATGAAAAGAACGTGGTTTATAACAGAAAAACTCCCCAACTCGCAGCAGAGTGGACGAACTCAATCCATGCTTTTTTCACATTTCCACAGGGATATAAATCAATTTAAGTACTTAAAATAGCCACAGAAAGGGTAAAAAAAAAAGATCAACCTCTATTAGTTACCATGGGAATTACTAATTGAAGCACTTCTTTTGTCTTTTCAACATCCTTGCCATTCCTGTGACATTTAGAATGATAAAAATTAAGGGAGCCGGCATCTATTTCCTTCCATTTGATGATTATAAAAATATCGTTATGGAAGTTCAAATTAAAGAAGCTTCTTCAGAAGTAAAACTCACTTATCCTTGTAGTGACATGCTTATTAAGGAAATCCATCTTGGACCGAATTTCACATGTAGAGTGCAGGCTCTTCATAGGTTTATGAGATTTGGGAAAAGAGACATTTAAAACCCAAACGCTTCCAGGACATTTCAGTGGGAGAAGACATGAAAGGCTGGCTGGCTGGACCCTGTCGCTCACCCAGACCGCAGTTTCCTGCAATCCAGAGCACTCGCCAATCTCCCAGCAAAATGCCGACATCTTCAAGATTGCTGCTGAGCCCGTGTTCTGAAAATTAGACATCTGATCGCAAGTGCTTATTGAAAATGAAACTCTTCATGGCGTTCATTGGTGCAGAGTGCTTTTCGGGTTTGTTTGTTAAATCATTACTTGCAGAGAATTTGCATTCCCCGAAGTATTCAATAATATTCTCGAATGTTACCAACCTGTGTCTTTGCAGGAAGGATCACCATGTAATGCAAGTGCCCTTGGAATATGAAAAGGGTTGCTGTGGCACTCAGGTTTATGAATAAAGAAGTAAATCTTTCCCTTAAAATTGAGAATTGTCTACTGTTAGCCACGGGAATGAGGCATTTATTAATTCTTATAGATGGCTAGAAGTATCACCTATAAAAATAAATCCCTAAAAGTTTAAATTTAATAAAGGAAAAGGACACCCTGGCAACCAGGAGGAGTAATGGACTGCAATTACACTGGGTTCAACTTCAAATGCAATTAGCTTTGCAAGGAGTGGCCTCAACAGGAAAGAGGTTAGACAACACCAGGAGGAAGATTTTAAAACCTGGGGGCCAGCACTAACCCTGATGCTTGCTTTACGAAAATAAGCCTGAACCCCTGGACCAAAGGATGAGCAGTAAGAGAGATGGAAGGTATGGGGCCTGCTTTCTCCTCCAGGAAGGAGAAACCATCTTTCCATCTCAGCACAGAGGGCAAGGCAGCTGGGGCACAGGGGCTGGAGACCCTCGGCCGGAGCAGACTCTGCTTCTTCTCTCTCACAGAGGACCTGGTACCCAGGTCCCCGGGCTTTCCCAGAAGGTGAGCATGTGCTGTGGCCTCAGACTGCTGGAGAACACCCCCGGCCCAGTGGCTTCTGCACACACACACACACACACACACACACACACACACACACACACACACACAAAGAGGCACACATGCTGCCCCTCTAGGTGAGGCAGGGGTGGGGGGAGACCTCTCCAGGATTGGAAGCGCTCCCCCTGACCACTATGGATTTGTCAACTCGATTTTGCCATACAAGTGATGCAAAGAAGACTCTTTCTCAGTTATCAAGGACAAAGTGCACTCATTTCTGAAACATTTTCTGAGTGCCTACTATGTGCTGGGCTCTGAAGATATCACAAGGGGCCAACTCAGAAGCCCCTCTGGCTCTCAGGCAGCTCACAGGGTGGCGGGGGGGAGACAGATGGGAATCACGTGTTTACATTAACAAACAGTTCTTTGAGAGGATGCAACCTGACCCAGACTAGTAGTCAGGGAGGCCTTCCTGTAGGAAGCGACCTTGGCTGAGAGCTGAAGGAAGTGAGGGAGTTAATTAGATGCAAGGGTGGTGGGAGAGAGCATTCCAGACATCGCATCCAGCCAGTGCATGGAGAAAGGGCCCACACCACAGGCCTTTGGCTGAGCCTGCTCGCCCCAGCCCCTCAGGGGCAGGTGAAGGACCCTCGGTATCTCGGTATCTGGGTTATCTGGACTTTCACGTGCCTCGGTGGGGACGGTGTCTAGCTGCCACCTCCATGGCAGGTGGTCCCCCATGGACCCCCTTCCTCAGGCACATCCTTTCTCCAGCCTCAGCCAAGGTTTCTCAGCCCAGGCGTCCCCAGCCAAGGCCTCTGGATGCACAGTTCCACTTCCATATAGGAATCTGAAAATACCCTGACTAGGCAATACAGAGACCCCACCCCAGCTCCTCTCCCAGGCCCTGGTTTCTGCGGATGGTAAGATCCCTTCCTACCAACCTAGACATTACCTTAGCCTGGAGGTTCTCTGCTTTGGCAAGATGACATTTTGGACCAGATAACCCTTTGCCATAGGGTCTGTCCTGGGCATCGTAGGATGTTCAGCAGCGTCCCTGCCTCTACCCACTAAACGCCAGTAACACCCTTCCCCCCACCTTTCCAGTCACGACAATCAAACGTGTCTCCAGCAAATGCCCCGGGGTGGGGGCGAGAGAGAACCACTGCTGCGCTCCTGACCCACGCAGGGCATCTTCGGCTTCATCCACCCCCTGTGAGGCTGCTGAGAGCCACCTGTTCTCTACCACCTCTGGGCTCAGTTTGGCTCTGGCTGCTTTTGTCTGGATCCAGTCGGAGGCGTCACCATTTCCAATTCACCCTCCCAGCGCGGCTCAGCACAAGCCTTGGTGTGTAACCCGTGCTCAACACACGTCTGTTTGTGTGATGAACAGACCCCCGCAATAGCGTCCCAAAGGGTGTCCGAGCCTCTTCTCCACTCTTGGCTATAGGTGTTGTCTTTTACGGTGCAGATCTGGCCACGCCACGGCCTTGCTCTAAAACATTCTGTGGCTCCCCACGGACGCCTCAAATTATCAGGCTGGCAAAAAACGACTTTGCCAACAAACCACCTTGACTCATCCCCATGCTTACCCTGAACTGATCTTAAGCCCAATGAAGCACTGCTTTTTCACAAATACACCCTGTCTTTCTCCCAGTGGTAAATGCTTGAGATCCCGGAGAGCTCAGGAGGTGGCCTGGAACATACTGATGGAGGGGGTGGATGGGAGAGTGGGAGAGTGTCTGGGAAATCCCTAGGATAAAGCTTTGAGGTCCTTTTGAGGCCAGGAAGATAATCCTTAATCTGTGGGGCTGACCCCAGAGATGAAAGCTTCACCCATCCTAACCAGCCACGTAAGGGAAACACTTGCCAAGAACACTCTCTCCGCCTCGACCTATTAAGTGGTCCAGCTCAGGCTCTCACAGAGGCTTTTGGCCCCAGAGATCAGACTGTAGGAAAAACATCAACCTTTTTATAAGGAGCATAATTAGTCTCTCAAGGACAGTGACGTGAGCAGTCGGGGGCTTCTCGGGACAGGGCTTTGTTCCTTCTTCCCCTGCAGAAGGTGAAGAACCCTAACCCTGAGCGCACCCCCCCCCGGGCGCTGGCGTGGGCAGGGATCCCAGAGACGGAGCCCCCTACGCCTGCCCCAGACCACACCCACTGCTGTGCCTTGAACAGGGCATTTGTTCTATCAACATTGAAAGTTGTTTGACTGCAGCTGATTAAAAATGCGTGGGTTGTACTTCCCTGGTGGCGCAGTGGTGGAGAGTCCGCCTGCCGATGCAGGGGACGCGGGTCCGTGCCCCGGTCCGGGAGGATCCCACGTGCCGCGGAGCGGCTGGGCCCGTGAGCCGTGGCCGCTGAGCCTGCGCGTCCGGAGCCTGTGCTCCGCAACGGGAGAGGCCACAATAGCGAGAGGTCTGCGTACCACCAAAAAAAAAAAAAAAAGCATGGATCTCGTTCTGACAGTGAGCTGTCGATGCCGGGGACGTGGAAGTGCCGGTGAGAACTGCAGGGCTGCCTACGGGCTCGGCCAGTCCCCAGCCCCGCAGACTCTGCGCATCAGGGCACAACCCCTCCCCTCCACGTGACGGTGGCCTCTATTCACGGGCGTGGGTCTGTGCCTGGCAAAGTCGAGCAGCTGCAGGCAGAGGATGTAAAAGTGGACCTGGGCTCACTGTCTGGTGAGCAGAGACAAGTCACCTGACCCTTTGGCCTGGGCTCCCTGAGCGGCCTCTCTGCTGGCCTCCCTTTCTCTCTGAGAAGGACACACGACCAGGCACGGGGCCTGTGCTCCGCTGGTGTCAGCCTTCCTGCAGCTTTAGGAGCAGTACCTGGGGGGGAGCCTCTCCTGCTGGGGGGGGGGGGCAGAGCCGTGTGCGCTGGGTGGCCAGACTTCCCTTGACCCCTGGGCCCTGGAGAGCACGAGTGACTGGATGTTTACTGTGTTTTCCCTGTCGTTACCTAAAGTTTAAAAAAAAGAAAGATAATGAAGGTTTCTTGTTCAATGAAATTAAAACCACCCAGTGATCCATGAAGGAAAGTGCGAGTCTCTCTCCCATCCACCAGCGCGAGCATCTCCTGGGTGGTCGTGACACGCCAGGCATCGTCCAAGGTATATTTCATGTCTTCTTTCATCTGTTCATTCATTCATTCATTCATTCATTCACTCCACAAGCACCTGCCAAGTACCCGCAGTCATGCCTGGACCTGCCCCACCTGGGGACAGCATGTGAGTAAGAGGGTCTTGGCCCTGCTCAGCGCTGCTTGCAGTCAGGAGGCCTTGCGGGTGGAGGACAGCGATGAGAACAGTAACACGCCAAGACACACACGACTACCCAGTGCAGGAAGGGACAGAGGCCGGTGGACAGGGTCACACGGCTGTAAAGGGCGGCCACCCGAGGAAGGGGTGCCTGCCTTGGTCAAGATGCCTCTACCCTGTACGCCCGCCTCGTTCGTTCTCGGGTGCCAGGCCACCCCGCAGCCTCCTGGGAGAGTGCCCCCCACCCACCCGATCACTGTCGTGCTGCACTGTCCCCAGTCCTGGGCAGGAAGAGGGGCATCTTCCTGGAGGGACATGCCAAGGCTGCTGTTGGCCTGTACCACGCTTCCCCCCCTTCCAAACACACCCTCGCCCCACCCCGCCCCAAAGAGAGGCCTCTAAGGAAGCATTTTCCATTCTCCACGCCGGGTGCCCTACAAACGGCTCCCCAACAAGCCAACACTGTTCTCACTCCCCTCCCACCATCCCAGCTCCAAAAAGGGGAGGCTGTCACTGATAATGCTATGAAATGATTAGACTGCAGCTGGGATATTTTGCTGAATGTCTAATCGTTTTCATTTGTGGGAGCTGAAAAAAGCACTTATATGCCCCGGAGGAGGCCATACACATGCGGGACACGTTGGGGAGGAGGAGAGGCCCCTCTTAAACCCAAGGCTCTGCCTCGACCAGCAGAGTCGCTGGCATCATCTGAATGTGTGCTCACAGCCAAGAGGAGGGGCCGGTGGGAACCACCTGTTCCCGTAGAAGAAGAAGTCTCACATTTGGGGGCTAATGGAACCACGCGCTCATAAATTCCAGCAAGCTCTGGGTGATGGTAAATTCACACACTGATTGAGTTAGGGGTCCAGACATGACTTGGACCCATTCCAGGCTGCAGGGACACAAAGCTACAGTTGTGAAAAGATGTGTGTGTGGGCGCACACACGCACACGTCTGTGTCCCTAGGAGCTCAGGGTCACAGGGGACCAGGTGAAGTCACAAGTGAGACCCGACCCCAAGGAGACTGGAGCTGGATGCAGATGAACAAGAATGAATCCTGCGAGGCCTACGTTATAGCAGGGAAATCACCCAAGGGCCCAAGGCCAGGAGAAGTTAATAAAGGAGCTTTTAAATGTGCAGATAGGAAATCATGGCTCTTAGCAAACAGAGGAGGCTTTCCCCTCTGTGCTTTTTCTTCAACTGTTCTCTCTCTGTGAAATCCAACTCGGTGCCCACATACTATGTGTCTGCTCCATGCAGAGCACAGCGTAGATGCTGTGGGCTGCAGGGGGGCACGGTCCGCTCTCCCATGCGCATCCCTCCTGGCCCTCCAAAGGCCACTTCCGATGCCCCCATCTGACCATCCAGCGCCAGGCACCCCGAGTCCACCAGGTACTACGCACACCAGCAAGCCTCGACCACACCAGGGGAGGGGGTCTCCCTTCTGACCAGCTTCTGCCATGCGTTCTTTTCCCCTCATCTCTGATCACTTTCCATCTTCTATAGTAATAATCTTCACTCTGTCCCAGCTTCCCAAGCAACGGTATTCTCTGTGAGGACAGGCACTTTGCATCCCCTGTAACACCGAGGAGAATCTCCATACAGCTTCCCTCACTTTAATAAGTACAAGAGCGATACCATTGGCAGCCTGCCAAGCCTTGGGCTAGAAGCTCTGTGGCTTTATTCCATCTATCCTCACAAGCGGCCTGCAAGGTTGGTATTACCACTTGCGTTTTACAAGTGAGAGAAGGGAGGATTAAAGAGGCAAGGAGACTATCCTAGGTCTCCCTCCTGGCAAGTGGCTGAGCCAGGGTCACTCCAAGTGGGTCTGACTCTAGCGACGCCCTAAACCCCTACGGAGAACGTGCCGAACTCCATTTGAACAGCGTGTGGTTTAAACACAAACATCTTCCCAGCAATGGACTTACGCTTCTGTCTTGTCTGGCAATCACTTTGTTTGCAAATTCAGGAAGACTGCCTTTTATCAAGCTAATTTCAATGGTTATTACAAAATACAGACTAACTAAATCTAAATTATTGAAGATACGCAGTTACACTTTAGAAACCAAAAAAGGTAAGGAATTCAAGAAAAAGCAGAGGAAGACCTAAGAAATGCATAGGCTGTCATTTTGACGCAGGGCTTGCTCCTATTAAACAAGTTTAGTAGGTGCCTGTTAAATGAATGAATGTGAAAATGAATGATGAATGAGTGAGTATGCATGGAGTGGGTGGCCTTTTAGGATGCACATGCACTGTACTTCACTCCCCTCAAGCCCTGACCTGTAATTAACCTGGATTTCTCTTTTTTAAAAAAATTAAGGAATAGACCAGTTGAACAGGACTGTATCTATTAAAGGAATTGAAACAATAATTAATAACCTTCCAAAGCAGAAAGCACCAGGCACAGATGGGTCATTGGTATATTCTACCAAACATCTAAGAAATTGTACCAACTCTTTACGATGTCTTCCAGAAGACTGAAGCAGAGGAAATACTTCCTAACTCATCCTACGAGGCCAGCATTACCCTAATTCGAAAGTCAGACAAAGACATTACAGGAAAACCACAGACCCATATCCCTTATGAACATAGATACAAAAATCCTCAATGACATATCAGCAAATAGAATCTAACACTGTATGAAAAGAATTATATACCATGACTAACTAGGATTTATCCTAGGTATGTAAGGCTAGGTATGTTCAACATTTTAAAAATCAATGTATGTAATCCATCATATGAACAGGCTAAAGAGGAAACATCCCATGATCATGTCAATTGAAAGAGAAAAACCATATGACAAAACACAACACCCATAAATGATAAAAACTCTCAGCAAACTAATAGAGGGGAACTTCCTTAACTTGATAAAGAACATCTACTAAAAAAATCTACAGCTAACAATACTTAATGGTGAGAAACTAGAAGCATGCCCACTAAGATGAGGAAAAAGGCAAGGATGTCCCCTCTCATCACGCTTTTTCAACATCATACTGGAAGTCCTAGCTAATGCAACAAGACATGAAAAGGAAATAAAAGGTATACTGAAAGGGAATAAGAAGTAAAACTGGTTTTGTTCACAGATAATAGTAATTATTTATGTAGAAAATCTGAAAGAATTGACAACGGGGGAAAAAAAAAGAATTCCTGGAACTAATAAGCAATTATAGCAAAGGTGTAATACACAAAGTTAATATTAAAAAAGTCATTGCTCTTCTATATACCAGCAATGAACAAGTGAAATTTGAAATTACAAACACAATACCATTTATACCAGCACCCCCCAAAATGAAATAGGTATAAATCAAACAAAATAAATTTCAAAATCTCTCTGAGGAAAACTACAAAACTATGATGAATGAACTCAAAGAAGAGCTAAATAAATAGATAGTCCATGTTCATGTATAGGAAAACTCAATATTGTCAAGATGCTAGTTCTTCCCAACTTGATCTATTGATTCAATGCAGTTCCAATTGAAACATAAGCGAATTATTTGTGGATATTGACAAACTGATGCTACTTTTATAGAGAGAAGCAAAAGACTGACAAGAGCCAGCACAATACTAAAAGAGAAGAAAAGTTGGAAGACTGACATTATCTGGACTTCAAGATTTACTGTAAAACTATGGTAATCAAGACAATGTGGTATTGGCAGAAGAACAGACAAATGGACTAATGGAACATATCAGAGAGCCCACAAAGAGACGCACATCAGTACGGTCAACTGATTGTTGACAGAGGAACAAAGGCAACACAACAGAGCAAAGACAGTCTTTTCAACAAATGGTGCTTGAACAACTGGACATCCATAAGCAGAGAAATGAATGTAGGCACAGATCTTACACCCAAAAATTAACTCCAAATAGATCACAGTCTTAAATGTAAAACTGAAAACCATAAAACTCCTAGAAGATAACCTAGGAGAAAATCTAGATGACCTTGGGTATGGTGATGACTTCTTAGATGCCACACTGGAGGCAGGATCCATTAAAGAAGTAATTGATAATCTGGATTTCATTAAAATTAAAAATTTCTGCTTTGTGAAAGACAGTGTCAAGAGAATGAGAAGACAAGCCACACACTGGAGGAAACTATTTGCAAAAGGCATACCTGATAAAGGACTGTTATCAGTAATATACAAAGAATTCTTGAAACTCAACAATAAGAAAATAAACAGCCTGATTAAAAATTGGGCAAAAGAGCCAAAAAGATACCTCAGGGAAGAAATATACAGATGACAAGCATATGAAAAAAATGTTCTACATACATGCCACCCTCCCCCACATCATTTCCCTGAGCTCCAGGAACACTGAACTTTGGTGACCCACCGCCAACCACGTTTTCCCCATCCCGGTTACAGGGTGAGGCCGTTTGAGTTTGTATACCAAATGTCAAACGTCAGGGACTTTTCCTGAGTGTATGTGGTCCCGTACAGATCTGTGATAGCCTGCACACCTTTGTCCCTGCCCACAGTTAGGGTCGGACAAGTGCTCACAGGTGCAGGCTCTGGGGAGACGACAACACGTTGGTGTATCTTGTTCTTCTCATTTATGAAGCGTCGCAGACACTCCACCCTGTCAGCCCCTAGAGGTCCAACGCATGCCTCTGAAGGGCGGCATTTTGGTCTATGATGCGGAAGTGGAAACCGTCTTTTATCGACCTTTCCCTATTGATGGGCCTTTACATTTTTAATTTAATTTTATTTTTTGCCACAGTAAACATCTTTGTGCACATGTGTTCTTACTCACTGGCCCTGAAACGAGGGCAGAGAGTCTGATTTTTCATCTCTTTCCTCCTACGGCCTTGAGCAGGTTTGGCCACTTAGGAGGTGATCAGTACCCATCAAACAATATAGGCACAAATGGCCACTCACCCGCCGTGAATTCTGACACGTGTTTTCTTTGTGTTTAGGCCCTGTGGCAGAGTCTCCAATCAAATAAATGAATTATTTAATTTGATAATGAAACTAGGTTGATACATACATTTATTTTTAATCACTTGAGGATTTCAATGCATTCTATGTATCTATCTTTTAACATAAATATGGAATCATTTAGAGAAGAACCATCATTTCATTCACACCCCTACAATGTGTCCCAGGGACAATTTTCCCGACATAGAACACCAACTACGTTACCGCATCTTTGGGACGGGATATCGAGAAAATGGAAATTACTTTGAAGCAAGATATGGAAAGTTCAAAAAATAAAAGTGTTATGGTGTGGGTTTTCTCAGAATGAGCTGAGCTTGTGGAATCTTTCCTTTTTTTAACCTTTTTATATCGGAGTATAGTTGATTTACAATGTTGTGTTAGCTTTAGGTGCACAGCAAAAGTGATTCAGTTATACATAATAGAGGGGAACTTCCTTAACTTGATAAAGAACACCTACTAAAAAAATCTACAGCTAACAATACTTAATGGTGAGAAACTAGAAGCATGCCCACTAAGGATCTATGAGATCCTTTTTCAGATTCTTTTCCCCCATAGGTCATTACACAGTACTGAGTGGAGTTCCCTATGCTATACAGTAGGTCCTTGTCGATTATCTATTTTCTACATAGTAGTTTGTATCTTCTAATCCCCAACTCCTAATTTATCCCTCCCCCAACTCCCTTCCCCTTTGGTAACCATAAGTTTGTCTTCTGCCTCTGTGAGCGTGTTTCTGTTCTGTAAATAAGTTCATTTGTATCTTGTTTCCCATGTAAGTGACATCGTATGGCACTTGTCCTTCTCTGTCTGACTAGTAAGTCAGTATCACTTAGCGTGATCATCTCTAGGTCCATCCACGTGGCTGCAGGTGGCGTTATTTCGTTCCCTTTTATGGCTGAGCAGCGTTGCAGTGTGTACACGTCCCACATCTTCTTTCTCCATCCCTCTGTCGATGGGCACTTAGGTCGCTTCCACGGCCTAGCTCATCTTTCTAACTGGACCTGGACAAGAGAAGCCCACCAAGCGCAGCTCAACTACTTCGTTTGGAAGGTCAGCTGGGGACCCTGGAAGCCGTCTCTGACTGCCTCAGAAGTGCTGAGGGAAGCAAGCATATTCCTGGAATAACGGGGTGAGAAACAAGGAGCTCCCTCTTTCTTCTGTCACAGCGATGAATCATCAGCGTGGAGAAGCCCCCCCCTCGACCCCGGGAGGAAGATGCCTCGCCTGGCCTGTCAGACCTCATGAGCCTCCCCGCAGGATCTGACGTCCTTCTCCAGCCTGCACCCTGCTCCATCCCGGCCATCGGGGGCCGCCCTCGCCTCCAGCTGAAGCCACCGCAGAGCAGACCTCTCTCAGAGGCCCGAGGAGACACCCCAGCTCAGCACATGGCCCCCAGAGGTGACCCAACAGCACCCTCTTCTTCAGCTCCAGCGTCGGGCCAGGGGCAAACGCAGGGCTCAGGAGGGAAGATGGATGAACCGGATGACGCGTTTCTGTACAGGCCCACGAGGAGGGGGTGATGAATCTCGGGAAGGAAATGCCTCGCCGACAGGAAAACAGAATGGCCACGGCCCCCACCCTCGGAGCTCCGAGGGAAAGCCCGGCTCAGCCCAAACATGTCACCCTCGATGGCCTCTGTGACTGCCCTGGGCACACAGGACCTACTTCCCTGAGGATGTGTCGGAACAGCGCGTCTTTGGTTAACGGCCAGGCCCCGCTCTTGCGGAGGGAGACAGCACGCGCTCCGTCCACAGTAGCTTCCCCCACCTTCAGTGTTGGCGACATCTGTCGTGACCAAGGGGCCTCCTCACGCAAGTGCCGAGAGCGGGGAGCGAGGCGGGGGCCTCCGGGCGAGGACCCGAGAGTCCGGCTGGCACACGGCCCGCGCTCGAGGCATGCGGCCAGACACGGCCACTTGGCCCTGGAGGCTTCTCCGTGTTGACCTGCCAGCTCCTCAAGTGACCGCGCTCTGCCCCGCGGACGTGTCACGGATCAGAGGGGGAGGCTTTCAGAGATGCTCTGATCCCAGCTCCACGTTCACTAGCGAGCCCACCTGCAAACGCCCTGAGCTCGGCTCTGGGGATGCAGGGCAGGAGCGAGGACGATACGGGGCCTGCCGTCAGGGTCCTGGAGAGGAGGCGGCTGCCAGAAGATCAAGGCCACCAAGTCCGCAGCGCCGTGACTGTCACCATAATCCCTCCTCTCCCCAAACCCGACCCTCCCCCTTTCCTGCTGCTCCCGTGGAAGGTGCTGCCGTCTCCCCAGCTGCCTAATCGACGGGGGGTCATCCTGGTGTCTCCCACTCTCACCCCAAACATCTAAGGCGCTGTTACCTGAGAATCATGCTTCCGGAAATTCGCGGAATTGGCCCACTTTCTCCGTCCCGTCGATGCCGACCTAACGGCCGGGCACTGTTCTCTCTCTCACCGCATCAAGCTTCCGACTGGTCTTTGCTTCCATCGGCCTCTTAACCACATGGGGCCAGCAGCGCTCTTCATACGCACAGATCTCCTGCTTGCACTCGGTAAAGGGCTTTCAGACTATCCTCAAGCTCCTCACAAGGCCTTCATGATCCGATCTTTGCCTACTTTTCTAGCATCATCAACCTATGCATCCAAGGGTAATTCACTCACCTACCTATCCACCTACCCATCCAATCAATGTCTACCTCCCAGGGCTGCTCACCTGGCCCCGACCTCATGGTGACCATACTGTCATTATCACACAGCAGCTAAGGTTTTACTCTTAATCCTAAGTCCTGCTCTGTCCCCCAGTGTGGCTCCCGAATCCCCACCAGGCCCTCGCCCACCTGGACCTCAGCCTTCTCGGCAGGAGGGCCCCGATCCGCTGCCGCCCTCCACCCCGTCCACTGGCTCAAGTGTTTCCCCGATGGGAACACCTTCGCCTGCTCTTGAGTTCCACAGCGCTGAGCTCGCCAGCTTGCGGGGACAGCCCCAGTGCTTCTCATGAGACCCTGCAGCCCCGGGGCCCACGCGGACCTCTTCTCCTCCTTCCCCAAAGTCTACAGCCAGAGCAGCACTCCCCCTCCACGTGCGCACCTGCCCCCAGCCCCACCGCCCGCGCCAGCAGGCAGGCCCAGCTCCGGCATGGTCAGTGCCGGTGCAGTCCGCCTGTCCAGCTGCCGAAGAGCAGGCCTCCCCAGCTCTGTTCCGGCAGATGGGAGGGCTGGGAACGCCCCGGAATTAGGAGACATGGGAGGACAGACAAAACCCCTGTGGGAAATGCTGGCCAACTGCAGAATAAAGTGGTACAAGTCTCTCCAACCCCATCTGCCTGAGAAAACGATAACGGGTGCAGCTCTCCCGCCGCCACCGCCGGGGAGGCCTCCAGACCACTCCAGGCAGCGAGACTCCGGATGCCTGCGGCCTCAGTCGGGGGGGTGGGAGCGGGGGTCCTTGCATGCCTGCAGCCTGGCCCCATGTGGGAGGGGCCTGCCCCGCGCTTCCTCCGAACGGGGGGCTCTGAGATGGGCTGCTCCCAATCCCTGCCCTCCCTTCCGTGGGCGAGAAGGCAGGGCAGGGAACTTCAGGAATCGACGGAACCGCGACCAGAACCGGAGGCATCCCCAGGCCCTTGGGCCTAATGGGAAAGAGCGGCTAAGAAGGGACCAGCAAGGCGTTATTCCTCAGTACAGATGTCCCAGAGGAGAAGAGACCGGACAGGAGAAAGAATGAAAGCATCTTGATATGGTCTCGATTTTTAGAGATGAACACATACCACTGCAGTATTCAGAAAAAATACATTTCTCAAAAGTTGATAGAGACATGACCGCATTTTACTTGGGAGGGCACACGTAGGGAAGGTTTCCTTAAAAGACCTCTTTCTAGTTTAATGAACCTGATTGTTTTCGTTAGGACAGGATGTGGTGATACCTGGCAGAGTTACAAGAGAAGGATAAAACTGAGAAAAAAAAAAAAAAATCATTGAGGTTTCTGTTAGACCGAAGAGGGAAGAGGAAAATCACTCAAGAATCCCGGGCTGTGTGATAAAGATGACCTCCAAGTCGCAAAGACGTCTTGGCCTTGTGATCACAGACGCCACCCTCAGGTTCCTGCTCTTGCAGGATTCTTTTCAAAATTGTGGTAACGTATACTTAACATAAAATTTACCATTTTTACCCCTTTTGAGTGTACAGTTCAGTGGCATTAAGTCCGTTCACAGGGCAACCTTCACCACTAGCATCTCCAGAATTTTTCCCAAAGTGAAACTCCACCCCCATTAAACAACTCCCATTCCCCTCCCCCAGCCCCTGGGAACCTCTATTCTACTTTCCATCTCTGTGAATCTGACTATTCTAGGGGCCTCGCTTGAATGGAATCACACAGCATTTGTTCTCTGGCTTTATCTCACTGAGCACAGGGCCCTCAAGGTTCATCCCCGCTGTAGCTGGGTCAGAACTTCCTTCCTTTTCAAGGCTGAATCATACTCCACTGTATGGATGGACTTTGTTTTGTTTATCTATTCATCCATCCATCGATGGCCACTTTGAATGCACTGGTTTTGAGCTCTAAAGACAAAGGGTCAAATTGAATTCGATCAAGTTGACCTATCAAAGGCAAGGGCTTGTTAGTTAATTCAATGTTTACAATCAAAGCTATCATATAATTCAAACAAAAATTTTATTTTATAAAATGTCACTTTAGGCAGATACACAGCACCCGATCCCGTGACTTCCTCATTTCCCCACTTCTCTTCCAGCCCTAGTGGGTCTTACAGCCTCTGAGCTGCTAGTAAGCACACGGAGTGAAATTCCTTGGTTCCCTGTCCTTAAAATGCTTTCCTGGGGCTTTCCTGGCGGCGCAGCGGTTGAGAGTCCGCCTGCCGATGGGGGGGACGCAGGTTCGTGCCCCGGTCCGGGAGGATCCCACGTGCCACGGAGCGGCTGGGCCCGTGAGCCGTGGCCGCTGCGCCTGCGCGTCCGGAGCCTGTGCTCCGCAACAGGAGAGGCCACAGCAGTGAGAGGCCCGCGTACCGCAAAAAAAAAAAAAAAAAAAAAAAAAAAGCCTCCCTGGAATGTAAGGCTGTCTTTGCATTTCCGTTCATTCTCATTACTTCTGGCACGGTGATCCCTGGCATGTCAAGGGCAGCATCTACACACTCTTGATTGGACTGCACGAGAAGTGGCCTGCATTGGGGGATGCTGACCTACTTTCTCCCTGTGACATATTATAAAAAGACACTCAGCTTTGCAGCTCAGTGTCAACATCTTGCCCATTTCCTTTGCCTTTTCCCCACTGGTGACACAGCACTCAATCGCACCACTTGGCCCAGGGGGAGAGCTGGGCTGCTTTACCACCTTACTTGTTCCCCGCTCGGCAAATCACCTGTCTGTAGGTAAGGGCCCCCAGGCCTGCGTTCATGAACCAAAGGAGCCTGGATATAAAGACAGAGCCTTCAAGGATGCCCATAAGGACTTGGCTCGAGTGGTTTTAGCAAGATTGAGGAGGCGGAAAGGGCAGAGGAATGGATTTCGGGAGGTAAAGAAATGAACGAAGAATGCATCGGTTGGGGTGGAAAGCTGGCTGCCCAGAGACCAAATGCAGGCAGGAAACAGCCTGTTTAGCTCACCTGGTGTAAAAGAATATTTTATTCAGTTGTCCACATTTTTATTTTATTTTTAATTTAAATTTATTTATTTATGTTTGGCTGCATTGGGTCTTCGGGGCTGCACGCGGCCTTTCTCTAGTTGAGGGCAGCGGGGGCTACTCTTCGTTGCGGCGCGCGGGCTTCTCACTGCAGTGCCTTCTCTTGTTTCGGAGCACAGGCTCTAGGCACATGGGCTTCAGTAGTTGTGGCTCGAGGGCTCTGGAGCACAGGCTCAGTGATCGCGGTGCACGAGCTTAGCTGCTCCGCGGCATGTGGGATCTTCCCGGACCGGGGATGGAACCTGTGTCCCCCGCGTTGGCGGGTGGATTCTTCGCCACTGTGCCACCTGGGAAGCCCTGTCCACACTTGTAAATTGTAGCATTTCACACACAAAAAAAGATGTCCAGCATCTCTTGAAAAATCAGACGTGCCCACCCGGGCTGCACTGGGCTGAACCTGAGTGGGGGGGCCCCTCTCAGCCTGGCTCTGCTGGCCCCTGGACCACACCTGCCTGGCCTGCGCCCTGTGACCCTCCTGCAGCTACGGGGCCGGGCACAGAACAGAACGGGCACACAGGGAATCTGTGCTGTTCCTGCTGAATGGTGGCTGTCCAGGAATCTGGGGATTCCTGGACAAGAAGGAGATTCTAGTTGGAAAGAAAGTTTAATCTGAAGTTCTTGACTTTAACATTTGGAGACACTCAGAATCAGTGCACCCTCCACAGCCTGGTGCAAGCCCAGCCTTTTCAGGGGTCCTGACCTTGACCTCTCAGACACGGCAGGACCTCCTGTTTACACCAACCCTACTGCCCCTTCCCGTCTTGGTCAGCCTTGTTCCAGGAGTGCCTACGGACAGACGTCTGCCTTGGCCAGCTCAGTGCCCCCTTCCGGCCGATGTTCTGCTCTGCATGGGCTCACGTGGGACGTCCTTCTTCTGTCCGTTCCCAAGCACATGCTGGGTCCCCTCTGGGTACCGGAGCGCGCCCGGGGAACGGCGGGGTGGGAGGTGTCCAAGCTCAGCAGGGGCCTGGTAGGGGACTTGTCCCCGGGACTAAGCAGATGGGATTCCTGGAGACCAGGAGCCTCCAGGGTGTTGAATCAAGGAAGCACCGAGGTCAGGGCAGAGTTTTCAGAAAGGTGTTCTGGGGATGGGTGTACGGGATAGACCAGAAGCCCGGTGGCCTGCCGCCGGCTGCCTCTCCTTTGGGGCCAATCTCTTCTCTCTGCTCCTCCAGGTGCTGTCCCCTCCCTGGCTGTGTGGAATACGTCTCCAAGGTTGTTCTCCCCACTTCTCACGTATCTGAACTGCCTTCCCACCTGGACTGGAATCCCAGTGAGGGCCGGGCCATGCTTTCCCTCCCCTCGTATCCCCTACGTGGAGATATAGTGACCTGTGCTCAGCTGAACCTTCAAAATGTGCGTTGCAATCGCCAGTGATCACAAACAATTCTGCACCTGGCCCTCTTCTTTTTTTTTTTTTTTTCTGGAATAACTAGACCTAAAATGTAAGATTCCTTTTTTGGGAAATCACACACTGCAGTCATCTTCCAAAGACAAAGTTTAACATGTCCTGGGTGTTTTTGCTACAGGAGGCTAGGATGTTTGAAAAATAAAGAAAGATGAAAGAATTTTTCAAAAAAAGAATCCCAAGAAGAATTCTATAATTGATGGAATGAGTCCCTTTTGTTCATAGGAGTGAAAAGTTCTAAAGTCATATTTTACTGAAAAAGCTATAACGTGAATCACAAGCAAGTGATTTCACTTGCCGAAATATCTGGAAAAGCATTTTACTGGATGTTATTATGCTATTTAAAGATAATGAACGCTGGGGATTAGTTCATAGCCTTTGTTTCAGAAAGGCATTCACACAATTTTTTTCCAAGAGAGGGAAGCATCCCTCTGTGGTAGCAGGCTTTTGCATGTCGGGTTCCTCGAGTTCTTCATGGAAGGTTTGATAACATGACATCCTAACTCACACCAACATGGAGCGCCCTGGGATGTGCAGGTCCAGGCAGGGTCAGAGGGCACCTATTTGGGGCTTGAGGATGGACATAACGCCTTGACAAAGGTGACTGGTTCTGTTTCTGTTTTTCCAATTCCAAATGCAGAAGCAATGATACTAATTTTTATCAATTTACATACTTCCCACTGGTAGCAAAAAAGAGTTAAGAGGTAATATCATGTGAAATGTATCATAAAGCTGGGAAAAAACAATTTAAAAAGTAATATCTATCCAGCAAGCCCAGTTCTGGGTAAATATCCAAAAGGAATGAAATCATTATCTCAAAGAAATGTCTGCTCCTCCATGTTCACTGCAGCAGTATGACCAAGATACGGAAACAAACTAAGTGCCAACTGATGGACAAATGGATAAAGAAAATGTGAGACACACACACGCAAATATATATTTTATATATATATATATATATATATATATACATATATATATAGAGAGAGAGAGAGAGAGAGATGATGGAATACAACTAGCCTTAAAAAAGACAGAAATCTTCCCGTCTGCAAAAACATGGGTGAAACTGGAGGGCAGTACGCTGAGTGAAATAAGTCAGACACAGAAAAACGAATACTGTATGATCTCACTTATGTGTGGAATCTAAAAAGTGTCAAATTCATAGAAGCAAAGAGTAGACTGGTGGTTGCCAGGGACTGTGGGTGGGGAAATGGGGAGACGTCATTTCATAGAAACTTTCAGTTATAAGATAAATAAGATCTAGGGATCTAATGCACAGCATGGTGACTATGGTTAATAACACTGTATCGTATACTTAAAATCTGCTAAGAGAGTAGACCTTAAGTGTTCCCACCACACAACAGGTAATTACTTGAGGTGAGGTGTATGTTAATTAGCTGGATTGTGGTAATCATTTCATAATGTATACATATCAAGTTGTGTTCTACACCTTAAACATATACAACAAAAAAGTAATATCAATTCTAAAAATGTTCTGGATTGAAGAAAGTATAAGATTCCTTAAAAAATGTCCATTTAACCAACAATTAGTCATGACTGAGCTGTGCTCCATGATTACAACTTAGAGGATTCCAGCTCGATGGCACACACCCCCTAATTAAGGGGCTGCCATGCTGGCTTGTTCACAACTATCATTTCATTGAGAGATTTTGTTTGTCAATTCCCTTCACAGTGAAGAAACTGAGTCCCAACACAAAAGCAATTTTGCACACAACAGTCATGGCGGGACTTGGCGAGTATAGCAGGGCTCCTGACTTTTAACCAGCTTTGCACCCTACTAGGCTGCTATTCGGAGACATAGGGGAATGAAAGCTTTTTTTAAAGAATATGAGATAGTATCATCTACTTGAATATTAGTCATACATCTTTATTAATATCTATAAGTAAGAGCCATGGAGTTTACACACACATATGTATACACACAAACTTACAAGAAGCTTATTTTAAAAAGGCATATGCCAAACTATTATTTATAGAATGGATAAACAACAAGGACCTACTGTATAGCACAGGGAACTATATTCAATATCTTGTAATAAACCACAATGGAAAATAATATGACAAGTAATATATATATGTATAACTGAATCACTTTGCTGTACACCAGAAACTAACACAACATTGTAAATCAAGTCTACTTCAATTTATTTTAAAAAGGCATACTCATGGAATTCCCCCTTTTTTCCCAACTGAGATATAGATTCTACCTGGGTGAGAAACGACCCCGGGACCTCTGTTTCCTCATCAGCGAAATGCCATCCCTGGTTGGGCAACTGCTAGAACCTCCTTTCAGCTCGGAAAGTCCAGGATTCTAATTACAAATTACACTCGTGGTTTAATTTGGGCAAGTGCAGAGTTGCAAATCACCCGATTTTCACCAATTCCAATATGAGTGAACTGTACAGGGTGCTGGAGAGGAATTTTAGCCGAATGGTTCATGACAAAGTGCCTTTGATTTCTTCCCAAGGTGGGGAAAAATGCAGATATTTTTTCAAAAGGCACTGTCATCTGAATAAACACAATTTAAATCACATATTTAAAACCTGAATCCCATTAATAAAAATTTTGCAGCCAGATCACTGGAATTGGCACCTTGACTTTTGCATTCTGTTTGCTTTCCAAGCCTCTTCAGGAATAAAAATATCAGAGTTCTGTCTCCAGGAGAACAGAGTGTGGAAGGCGGAGGACGTAGATGTGGGGATGAGGCGTCTCAGCTCTCAACACCCCTGTCACTTCCTACACAGGCCGCCTTCACTGTTTCAAGAATAAATATTCATGCCTTTTACAGGAGGACAGCAACCAACCCTTGGCCATCTTTGAGCTGAACTGGAATTAGAAATTCTCAGCTCATTTTTGCAACTAGATCAGCCAGGGAATGATTCTGCACAGTCAGCAATTTGAGTAAAAGCCGTTTGGGTGTTACGACACACCCCCCCCCCCGCCGCCTGGGTGTCAGAATCAGTCCTCTCTTCAATAGGGTTAATGGTCCAGGCAAACTCAGACATGTGTGTGTGTGTGTGTGTACATATATACACACTGGCCGCTATTAATTAAATACCACAAATATTGAATAAACAGCTCAAATAATGTCATTTCCAACTACATTTCTTAAAAAGATAAACCCTAAATCCGTCCCCATTTATGAAACAGTCTTGACATGAACTTCACTATGGGATCATCTCTACTGTGCTGTGATTGGTGAGGTTTGTAAAATTGTTTTTAAGTATCACGGAGGATACAGTACTGTCACCGTTTAAAAGATGACATCGGACACCCCTGAGTTATCTTACAGAGAGTAATTTTCAAATTTAAGTAAGAAATAAGAGGTGGGTTGTGTTCAGTGAAACGTGAAGGGCTGGGCAGCGGTCTGGGGAGCTGAGGAAAGAGCGTCCCTTCACGCACACGCGCGCACACACACACACACAATGCTCTGTCACACCAGGACGGTGTGCCCCAGGGGCCGCATACCTGAGGCTCAGAGGCGTCTGCCACCTGCACATCAAGGAGGAAGGTTACTGCCTTAGTAAGAAATCACGTGGCTTCAAGGCTTAGTGTAATGACCAACACCAGGTGCTCCTTCCAGGAGCTTCTACCTTGGTGAGGCCCTTGCGGGAAGTCTCTGTGACCCTCTGGACTCCTAGGAGACCCTGTCTTGGGCACTGGAGGGAGACCACAGTCCCCGAAAGCCTCCAGCCTGAAGCTGCCAGGGAGCTAGACCTGTCTCCAAGCCAGGGTGCCCTGCAAAACGGGTCAGAGAAGGTGCCCTTGGGTGGAGACGGGGTGGGTCCTGTGGGAGAAGGGGGATCCCCAGGGACAGAAATGGGAGCAAAGGACAGAGCGGCAGATTTTAGACACCAGCTTGCGGGGAAGGGCCTGTGTCATAAAGCTTTGTATGGGGGCGGGGGAGAAGGAGGGGAGCCTCACCCCCAACAGCACCCAGAGGGCTGCTCCAGGGGGAGGGCGGCACCGTCAGTCACGTGTCCCTACTGCTGGCCTCTCCATGGAAACCGGAGGAGAGAAGGGCAGATGAAGATGGGGGCACCCACTAATTAGAGGGTTTGCATGAGGTACGTGGGGGCCGGGGCGGGGACAGACGGGGAGGGCAAGAGGGGAGGGGGGCAGGGCTGGCAGGAAATGCCCTCTCAGGAAGGATGCTCACTGCGGGACCCCAGATGCCAGCCCCACGCTCAGCGCTGCCAGTGAAGGACAGAGCAGGCCCCTCCTCACAGGTCTAAAGAAGGAGGCCTCCAGCGGGTGCTGCCCTTGGCCACAGCCTCAGAGACACCTGGCTCCCTCCCGAGCCTGGGTCCCTAGAGGACAAGTGTCTCCTTCCCCATGAAAGCACACATGGGACGGAGGTGTCTTGTTCATGCTGCATATGGTGTCAGCTTCTGAGTTTCCTAAACCAAGGATGAACTAGGGAGGTGAGGAAGGGCCAGCCCGTTTCCTACAGATGTGCTTATCCCTGGGAAAAGATGCAGAATTCCGGGAAGCTCAAATCATCCCCAGGCTAGCCACGGAGCAGATTAGGGTTCCCAGTTTGGAGAGACAGCCAAGCTCAGTTTGCAGACAGTATCTTATTTCTTGAGGATGGATTTCAAAGACACGTCCCAAAAGGCAAATGTGTGTGACTCTCTCCAAAGCAAATAAAATTCTAACACACTGAAGGACAGGAATATCCTCTTAACATAAGAGCTTCACACTTGGGCTCTCAACAGGGAAGCAATGACATGGAGACCAGGGAGCTAAGGACGGACCTGGTACCCTTCCCCTCAATGAACCCACTCTAGTGCTGAGAAAAAGGGAAGGTGAACCCCAGCGTTTTTGTTTTTGATTCCAAGATTATCCCCTGCAAAGAGCCTTCATTTGAGAAACCCCACCTCCTCTATACTGGTTCCAGAATTTGTCAGAACGAGTGTGAGAAAGCAAGCTGAGTGACTTTCGATCACTTGCGTTCTCTCTCTCTTTGGTTGCCTAACTAGTAGGTGTCTAACTTTTCCTAATTCACAAATTATTTTCTTAGACGTCACTTCATTAAAGTCTAGTCAGGATTCTTATTCCCAGATGGTTAACACTGAGGCTTGAGAACACAGAACTTGCCCCAGATAGCCCGGCCAGGAGGGGTGGGGGAAGAAAACAGAATCCAAATTCTCTGACCGCAGCCCCTGTCCTCCACCACATGGGGTAGATCTGTCTTTCCCAGGTGACAGAGGTTGTCCTGGGAAACCCCACGGAGGAAAACAATGTGTGCTTAGGATTACTTTTTCTCTTAAATGCCAGGGGACCTCAGATACATATTAGGATATTAGATGATATTATAATTAACTAGCTTTGTAATATTAATTTGCGGTTACATTGAAAGGAAATTCCTAGGAAACCTAAAATATGCCACACACATTTGAGCACATTTCCATCTATCCTACTTCAGAATTCTCCCAGAGCTTAATTTGGCCCATGGTGTAAACAATTCCTCATTTTCATCCAGAATGTGTGGCATGTTGCTATGTTTTCAGGAAATAGACAAATCATCTTAATTTATGTAAAGAGTATTCCTAAAGATATGATAATGGAATCTTTGAGGCATAAACACCGAATGTGTAAATATCACAGAATTATCTCTGCACATATTGTCTCCGAAAGGGAAACGAATCCCTTTGCTGCAAACAGTCCCTCAGGAGAACCTGACATTTTGTTATTTTGATGTTGATGTGCACGTGCAGGGGGCTGGGAGGCAGAATTCTAAAAATATCCCCCAGATTCCAACCCATCAAACTCTAGTCTAGGTGCTGCTGCTCGGAAGGGACTTGGCAGGGATGGACCTGGAGTCTGTCCTACAGAGTGAAGTAAGTCAGAAAGAAAAAAACAAATACCGTATGCTAACACATATATATGGAATCTAAGAAGAAAAAAAAAAAAGGTCATGAAGAACCTAGGCGTAGGACGGGAATAAAGACACAGACCTGCTAGAGCATGGACTTGAGGACATGGGGAGGGGGAAGGGTAAGCTGGGACGAAGTGAGAGAGTGGCATGGACATATATACACTACCAAACGTAGGGTGGATAGCTAGTGGGAAGCAGCCGTGTAGCACAGGGAGATCAGCTCGGTGCTCTGTGACCACCTAGAGAGGTGGGATAGGGAGACGCAAGAGGGAGGGGATACGGGGATATATGTATATGTATAGCTGACTCACTTTGTTGTAAAGCATCAACTAACACACCATTGTAAAGCAATTATACTCCAATAAAGATGTTTAAAAATATATATATATCCCCCAGATTCCAACGCATCAAACACCAGTCTAGGTGTTGCTCCAAAGGGACTAGGCAGGGGGGGTACGGTTCCTAACCAGCTGACTTTCAAAAGGGAGCACATCCGGGATTATCCGGGTGGGTCCAGTGCAGTCACGCGAGCCCTTAAAGGCAGGAAAGGAGCAGAGGGTGTGCACAGATGGTGGGAACAGGGGAGGGACTCCCCCCACCCTGCTGGCTCTGAAGATGGGGGAAGGGGGCCGGGAGCCAAGGAGCCTCTAGAACCTGAGGCCCACCCTCCACCTTCAGCCAGCATAGAAACGGGACTTCGTCTAAATGACCTTGGAAGAGGACACTTCCCAGAGTCTCCAGCAAGGAGCACAGCCCTGCCAACACACTGATCTCACCCTGTGCGTCTCCAAGCAGTGAACCAGCCAGAGAGGAGCTGCGGCCTGGGCTCCTGACCCATGGAAACTGTGGGATCAGAAGTGGGCATTGCTTTAAGCTGCTAGACTGGCAGGAACTTATCACATCAGCAATAGGAAACTGATAAGCACGGGTGGGAGAGTGGCCGTGGGCACACACGTGTGCATATGAGCGAAAGTGCCTTTTCCCACCCTCCTTTCTCTAAGAGAAAAACAGAGAAGTGACACTAAAAACTACGGTGATTGCGCCCACGTGAGAGTCACAAGACTTGACTCCTCCTTCTAACTGTCCTTGTCACTTTACCTGTGTGGCTCTTCATTTCCCAGAGGGATTGTGCACAGCTGGAAGGTCAGAATGTATTTTTATGTCTCTGATTTCCCAAACGATAAGCACTTAACATATATATACATTTGCATATGCTAAGTGCGCCAAATATAAAATGTAGGGCATCTATTTATCACTAAAGCTCACTCTAAAGCAATAACTAACACATGGCAGAGCTCTTCACCATGGCACGATTTTTTGCGTGTTGCCAAATTTTCAGCACACACAGTGCATTTACTTTTCTTTTCCAATTTTTTTTTTCCTTCCAATGGGGAAGAAGAGAATCCTATGTAAGGCCTTTCATTGAATTAAAATATTATGGCACAAGTTTCTGTACCTTGTATCTTCCTTATATTCCTTACTAGGAGGACCACAAAACGGACACACCGATCATAGATAAGCATATGGTTCCTAAAATCATTAGCCACTGAAGATGATATTGACCCATAGATTCAGATACGACTGAGTCAGTATTTAGCTGCCCACTTAAAGAGTCCACAGAGGCTTTAAAAAAATAGCTCCACTAGATAAAAAAAAAAAAAAAAAACATTTTTGCTGGGAGATGAGTTCTGTTGTGATGAAAAAGACAGAGATCAAGGCAGAAAAATATGTCAGTCTGCGGTGCTGCGGAGATAATCTCAAGCAGTGATGAAACACACACACTTGTGTCCTGCCTTAAGAAAGAGCTCTTAACTTAAAAGGTGGAATAGGACCATTCTCCTGGAATATGTTGGTTCACATTTTTCCTGCAGTTTAGGATTCCTTCCTTTTGGGTAAAGAATCAAGGACGGCTAAGGAGTTCCATAAATAAAAACAGAAGAAATGCTTTACAGTTCACCAAAGACGAGGGTGGCATAGGGGATCCCGCCCACAGTTGAGAGTGATTTTATGAAATCCTATTTAATGTACTCAGAACAGAAAGAAAGAATGATGGCATGGTGATGTGTTCTATTGTGGGCAAGCTACTACCTTGGAAATGGTGTGGCAGTCAGTCTTTGAGCAAGGTAGCTCTACCACAATAAAATGCAAAAATGTAAATAATAAAGATATTTTAAAGCTAGTGTGTCTCCCAAGGGTTCTTAATCTTTTTGGTGACATGGATCCCTTTGGCCATCTAGTGAAGCTTATTCTCAGAATAATGTTTTTAATTGCATAAAATAAAATACATAGGACTAACAACCCAATATTTTTAATGGGCGAAATATTTGAACAAACACTACCAAAGAAGAGGTACAGTTTGGCAAATAAGCACAGGAGAAGTTGCTCAAAACCACTGGTCATTAGGGAAATGAAAATTAAAACTGCAATGAGCTACTACTACTCACCTATAAGAATGGCAAAATTAGAAAAGTAAACAACAGACAACAGTAAATGTTGGCAAGGATGCAGAGCAACTGGAATGCTCATACACTGCTGATGGAAAAGTAAATAGTACAACACTGCGGAAAATGGTTTGAAAGTTTCTTATAAAGTTAAACATACATGTGATTCAGCAACCCCATCCTACTTACTTATCCAAGTGTAACGAAACTAGATTCACACAGAAACTTATACGCACATGTTATAGCCATTTTATTCATAAGTGTCCCCAACGGAAACAACCCAAATTCTCCCCATCTGGAGAATGATTAACCACAAGTGAGTACTTCCATACATGGAATACTACTCAGCAATATTGATACACACCACAGCAAGAATGATTCTTAAACCCATATGCTAAGTGAAAGAAGCCAGACTCAAAAGGCTACATATTGTATGATTCTATTTATAGAACATTCTAGAAAAGGCAATCACTCTAGGAATGGAGAACAGATCAATCGCTGCCAGGAGTTAGGGGTGGAGCTGGAGGGTCTGACTGTAAAGGAACAGCATAAGAGTAATTTTAGTTGGGGAGGCAAAGACTGTGTCTTGATTGTGCTGGCGGTCACACATCTCTATGCACTTGTCAAAACTCATGGAGCTGTACACCAAAAAAAGTGACTTTTAAATCCTGAAAAAAAATTTTTTTAATTGTTCGTAAGTGAAGTAAGCCAGGCAGAGAGAGACAAATATCATATGATATCACTTATATGTGGAATCCAAAACAAAAGATACAAATGAACTTATATACAAAATAGAAATAGACCCACAGACATAACAAATTTATGGTTACCAAACAGGAAAGGTGGGGGGGAGGGATAAATGAGGAGTTTGAAATTAACATATATATCACAGTACTATGTATAAAATAGATAACCAACAAGGACCTACTGTACAGCACAGGGAACTCTACTCAATATTGTGTAATAACCTACAATGGAAGAGAATCTGAAAAACAGTAATTATATATGTATAACTGAATCATATTGCTGTACACCTACACCTGAAGCTAACACATCATTGTAAATCAACTAGACTTCAATTAAAAAATAAATAAAAGCTAACCATAAAGTAAAAAATATATATATATTGTTCCCACCATAAAAGTGTTTTAAGGGATGAGGAATACAGGATGACCAAGGAAGCCAGTTATATGAAAATAAAGTGTAAATTTTTTCCCCATCTACATTTCCAGATCCTCTGAATTCTATCCATAGACTCCCATGAAATCTCAGGTTAAGAATCCCCGAGTACAGGGCTTCCCTGGTGGCGCAGTGGTTGAGAGTCCGCCTGCCGATGCAGGGGACGCGGGTTCGTGCCCCGGTCCCGGAAGATCCCACGTGCCGCGGAGCGGCTGGGCCCGTGAGCCGTGGCCACTGAGCCTGCGCGTCCGGAGCCTGTGCTCCGCAACGGGAGAGGCCACGACAGTGAGAGGCCCGCGTACCGCAAAAAACCCCCACAAATAAAACAAATAAATAAAAAGAATCGCCGAGTGCAGACCAACATGATCAGCGGTGTTATGAGGAGAAGAGTCTCTGTGGCCAAAACAGTTTGGAAATGCGGGCGTCCTCACCCCTTCTCAAGTGGCACCTGATGCAGCTATAGCTCTCAGCTCACCTGACCACACAGGGCACTCGGGGAGGGGATACATGGCCCAGAGAACCCCTTGGAAATACCATGTTAGATTAACAGATTCTTGAGGGCGGTGCCCACGGTTTCCTGACCTTTGGGTCCCCAGCACCTGGCCCAGGTAGAGACTCAATAAACACCTGTATTTGTTAAACAAATACAATATCCTCTTTTTTTTTTTTTACTTCTAAAAAAAAAAAAAACAATCAATTTTACCTATTTATCATACAACTCAAACTTCCAAGTAATTTACTTAAAATACTTCGTTGCTTTAATACTAAGGATATATATAATAATTTTAACATGAATCGGGATTGATAATTTTATTATTTACACAGCACACATCGTGGAAATTAACCTGAAAAATTACAGTTGACAGAATCTAATTACATAAGCCACCATGAATGCAAAGCACCTCCTAATTTTATTTTACAACGCATATTAAACTTCTTCCCCCCAAATACAATGGCTTAATGTTGTAACCTGAAATGTATGCCAATCCAAGGTTTAATTTTGCTTTTAAGATTAAGTAGCACAGTGTAATTTAAAAGTGGTTTGAAACAGCAAACAATGTCATTGGGCTTACAATTAATGTGCGTTTGACAACTGCAAACAAATTGAATGCATCAATCTATTCACAACAATCTCTGTATTTAACAGACATGTCACTTTGCATAACTATACAGTTAATTTTCATTCTCCAGTGTGAAAGCTGATTTATGGTGACCTTGACCTCCAACACTGCTCTCAGCATTTTGTTCAGCTATAAAAGTTGGGCTGGACAAAAAACACTATGAAACCAAATGCTATGATTTTTTTTTTCTTTTCTTTTCTTTTTAAAAAAATTTTTTTTGCCACACCACATGGCACGTGGGATCTTAGTTCCCCAACCAGGGATCGTACCCACGCCCTCTGCATTGGAAGCACAGAGTCTTAACCACTGGACTGCCGGGGAAGTCCCATTATTTTTTTTTTTCTGATGTGACATCGGTGCAGTCCTTAACTACTTAACACTGTGCTTTCCAAAATGTTATTTCAAAGATAGATACACATTTCCAGTGTACACCTCCAAGTCTGTACTGAGGGTAGGATGTTTCCTATTCACTCAGCCTTGTAGGTGGATTCAGCATCAGACGAGCATGCTGTCTAACCCAACACAGCAACTCTGTCACACACCCAGAACAAATGGTTCTAGGTGCACAGAGAAAAACCAGTAAAGACGTAAAAAGGGAATGGATTGGCACTGGAAAACTTCCAAAAGGAGGCCGGATAGAATCAATACAAATGGATGGTAACATGTGCATTTAAAAACAGAAAATTGCTGTATCTGCACTAAGTTTTCTACTATTTCCTTCCCGCTCAGAAATTCCAAGCTCTAAGGAAACAAACAGGCTTGTCAATAACAAACACGATTTACTGAAAGGGGGAGCACGCCAGGAAGCCAGTACACGATGACAACTGGATAAACAAAACAAGAGCGACTCGGAGGATCTTTTCTCTGTTAAATGAAAGGAATTTTAAAGTCTGTTCAGATATTGCATGAGAATGGTTGGAAAATGAGTGAAGAACAGCCAATATCCCAAATAAATCTTCTTTAACGTTTTGCTTTAACTATAAATCTGAAGGCTACCATTAATGCAATTTACGAATCTTGAGAAAAAAAGTAATTTTTTTCAGGGTTAGTGTATCTAGGAAATCAATATTCCCTCTGATAGTTTTTACAGAGTGCATTAATTTTCCTGGCCAAAAAATGATGGTGCTTTTTGTATTTTATACTGAAATGCAATATAAGATATGGAAAATCCATTTAAATAATAATAGTAATATAATAATCATAATAAACAACACATTAAAATGCACGAGATAAATGGATACTACTATTCACTCTTAAAAGCAAAATTAAATCAGGAAAGTGATTCACTCTATGTCCCACCACGGAATTGGAATCACCTGTACTGTGATATAAAGGACCAAAATAACCCACTCACAAATGTTACTTATTGTATTTTCTTTAGCCACACATTTTATTCAAAGATGTGGCCATCTCAGAACCGTGGTCTGGAATTGCAGAAAGAGGCTCAAAACAAGCTGCCCGGATTTCCAGGCGCATCCCCTCCAAGCTGCTCTGCTCATGACAACCCAGTGTGCAGGTCTGGTGACGGGCAGGCCCTGCTTAGAAAGCGGACAGACCCGGGTTGGAAGCCCAGCTCTGCCACCTTCTAGGGAAATGGCCCTGAACAACTCGGGTCACTTGTCCAAGCCTCAGTCTTGCTAACCACGAGATGGCCTGACATCTTACACGTATTCAACTTAAGAAAATTCAGCCACACGAAGTGAATCCACTGTGTCCTCCTCAGAGGGGGGCATCTTGTCACAGTGACTATGATTCCAGTAGCTAAAGGAACGTATTTGTTAATAACACGGCCTCTGAAAACAGAAGTCAGTATTTCCTTTGGTGTCAACCAGTGACACCTATGGGTTCCAACGCTGGAGGAAAAGGTAGCTGAATTAGTCTTACTGACATAGTAACCCACGTGCCACCTTCCTGCAGGTGTGTGACCTGCCCTGGGGCGGAGGCCACTCCAGTAAAGCTGCCTGTTCCTGTAACTCCGTGAGGAAAGAGACAAGAGCTATGCACACGCCTGACACATGGAGGCCCGTGAATGGCAGCTGTCATTAGTCCCTCTGTCTCTCTCTGTCTCTGTCTCTCTGTGTCTCTCATCTCTGTCTCTCTAGCTCTCTGTCTCTCTCATCTCCCTGTTAGAGCACGACGGCCGCTTCCCAACTGCTTCCCATCCCCTACCCGCTGCTTCGCCCTGCGCCTGTGCCGCCAGGATTACTCTGCACACACGGAACCTGTCACCGGTCCACGGGGCGCAGTGCCCACGTCTCGGTCTCGCTCCCCACACCCCTGCTGTTCAGGCTCCTGCTCTCAGTTAACCAGGAAACGTGAAAGCACCTCTAGGAAATGGAACCAAATATTCCTGCTGTGATGTGAAAGCTTCCCACAGAAGAAAAAAAGACTAATATTAAAGGTGAATTTTCCAAATCTGACTTCCCAGACACAACAACTATAAACGCTTATTTCTTGACTCGTTCACGGCTAAACATGCTCATATTAAAACAGCCTCATGGGTGAGAACAAAATAAAAACAAGCTCTTTAAAAATTTTAATAGCCTGTACTTCCTTCCAGAAGGCAATCAATTACAGTAGAGAAGGAGAAAATGAAAAAAAACACCACCTCAGTGGTTTTTTTTCACACAGCATGAGACATCGCAAACAGTTATCTATAAAGCTGTAACATTTCCTCTCTATGAGCAAAAGAGGAAACCTAAAAGTTGGACACTCCGCCTTAAGAAAACACAATAAAAAAAAACAAAAGAAAACACAATATATAGAGTCTTGACCTTAAAAAAAAAGGTTAAGAAGTGATTATTTGTTCCCTAAAAGGATTAGCTGCTTTACAAAAGGATTATCTACAGACTTCTAGAAGGTATTAAGCTTAGCAAGTGTATATAAACCACGATTCAAATTAACATAACTTTTCAGGAATATATTAATATGTAATACTGGGTTTACTTGGAGACAAAAATAGCCCTTGAGTTCAGTACAAACCAGGCAGCATGAATGCCTGTGTTTGGGGGCTGCCCTTGGCAGCCTCTACTCTCGCCCCACTTTCTGGCATCCCCCTTACGTGCACCGCGGGTGGTTCAAAGCGCTCCACCTCCCAGTGCAGGATCCTACCTGTGGTCCCACCTCCACACACCGGCAGCCACACTCTGGCAGGGAGGTGACGCAGGCTCCAACAATCGATCCTACCCAGGACTGACTCTTGGCGGGCGAGTTGTGTATCCAGGGATGTTCTGGAGCTGCTGGCAGAGGCCACAGCTGCGAGGGCCCAGCGGCAGCGACGTCCAGCGGACCCATCAGCCACGGACCACAGGTCACATCCTCATCAAAACCTCCTGTGGCCCGGCCTTGACTGTGGTTCAGGCCGTGAGCCTCTTGGGTTCCTTCCCCTTTTCTGAAACTGGTTCTCCAGTCTTCCATTTGATTCTAAGGACTATTCAGCAACCTTCTGTCCGTTTCTTTTCTCAATTCTGTGGTGTACAGCTAAAAGCCACAACGAATACACCCAGCATAATAAACGAACCTACAGCACCTACTCTGTGGAAAGGGGCTGGTGGTCCTTCTCTGCGTAAGTCGGGCTAACGTGTGTGACCAGTAGAATTACTGCAGAAGAGACCTTGCGACTTCTGAGGCTGAGATGCTGCAGCTTCTGCCTTGCTTCCTCTGGGACCCCTGTCTCTGGGGGAAGCGAGCTGCTAGCCATGAGGATGCCCACGTTGTCCTACGGATATGTGTCCACATGGGGAGGCACTGAGGCCTCCTGCCCACAGGCGACATCAGCTTGGCGGCCACGGGAGGGGATCAGCCAAGGCTCAGACGTACTCGCTTCAGACAGGTGAGCTGAGACAAAACTGCCGAAGGCTGCATTTGCTGAGTCCACAGAACAACCTCTTCGGTGCCCGGGAATGTGCATTTCAAAGTATCCCAGGGACTCCTCCAAACGCCTCCGCTTAAAATAGAAATGGTACTGACGGCCGAGGTTTTCTCACTTTGCTCGTTCATTAAAGCAGCTACTTTCTAGCGAGCTCAGCTGCAGTCGTACTAGATAACTTCTAGATTTAAAAATTATATATTATCAATAGTTTTTAGGAAAGATGAAAGCACTAAGATACGGGTGTCCGTGCCAACGTTTCCATGTTCTGTAACCAAATGAGACCCTACTGAATACTTCGCCCACGCCGTCCTGGTTAATCTTGCAGTTTTTATTGCTTGGGTCATTAAATACCCCCTGAACACAGGAAGGGAAGTAGGGCAGAGAGGAACATACCGACCGTAGGCCAATGGTGAAATCCTGCTGACAAACATACATCTGTCCAATCACGCATCTTGAAAACATTCCCTTGTCCTTCCTGATGAAGAAGCAGGGCTGTGACCCTATAACTCAACCCCATTTCCAGCTCAAACTCTTTCTCGATAAAAACACTTCAGAGTTTGTTCTCACGTGCTCCTCTGATTTGCTCAGACACTCAGAGACATGGTCCACCTCACACCGTGGTGAATTGTATTTTTTATGCATTTTGACACAGCATTTAAACCTCCACCCAAATACTCCTTGTACTCGTCATGGATATTTTCCAGCTTAAGGCTCCTGCAGGGAAATAGTTCCCTGCCAGCCAGGCCAGACAGTGCAGCGATCGCACAGATTTCATCAGGATCCGCGCTGCTCGTTTAAGGGGTTGAGCTCCCACCGACCAGAAATCAGGCAGCGGGAGACGAGTGCCAGGGAGTGGGCACCCCACCTGAAGGTCAGCGCCAATCCCGGGGTCATCCAGATCCTGCCAGAGGAAACAAGAAGTAACGTATGTGTGGTTTGGACGTTGCATTAAAGAAAGACTGTGACTCCAATGCTAGGGTATCTTGATAGAATTTTTCCCAAAGTAGAAACTCTCCATGGAGCCCTTAAAACGAATCCAAAATGATTTTCGAATCAGGAGCAGCTGGGCAAAATCATTCTGTTATTCGGTTCTGCCAGGCTCGTAGCACTTAGCCCTGGCTATCTGTGGTTCCTCAGGCCTGAGTCAGGGTCTCTCCTGCAGCCCCTGGGGTGGCCCCTGTTCCCGGAAGGGGCCTCCTCATGCGATGAGGCAATCAGATCTTTTCATTTTTTGGAGACTGGGCAATAGGAGGGAGGAAACAAATTTGGGCATTTCTTGAACTAGCTTTGCTATTACTCGTTTCAAAAGAACGGCACGCCGGCCATTCTGAAGATGAAGTGCCAGCTCCCGGGGCCACTGGTCTGGGCAGGCGTGCAGCAGGCGGGAAAGCTGCCAGAGGCACGAGGCCACAGCCGCTGACATATGCCACTGCCACCAGCGGGGCCGGTGTCTGGGGTCAGGGCCCCCGCTCCACAGCGCAAGCGTCCCCACCGCGGGCGGGCGGGCTCGCTCAGCGGGGTCTGGGGTTCTGGAAGAAGAGGCCCCAGGGGTGGAGCTGAGACTGGGGACACACAAGAGAGCAGAGTGGGGAGGCGGGCGGCAGGAGGGGAGCCTGGGGTGGGGGGGGGACAAGCCCGGCCACGGCCAGTGGGTGGCCCTGCCGCCCACCCTGGCCTTCGAGTCCGACCTCCTCTGAGTGGTAAGGTTAGGAAGAGAGTCGCAGGAATCGGGATTCACGACAAGATAGATGGGCTCTTTAAAGAGCGGCTGGCAAAATTTCAGTCCCGGGCGGCAGCCACTCAGCCATCAACACCCACGTGGAAATGGGGCCCCTGATGAACACACGCTGCTCCGGATCCACCGGGAAGGGAAGCGGGCACGGTTCCCGGCACGGGAGAGCCTCTCAGTCCCACGTGGATGACACCAGGACCTCGGGGCGGCCCCCTCGCCACACACGGTGCCCAGAGCAAGGCCGAGCTGGGCGCCACCGGCCTCTTAGGGGAATCCTGGGGGCAGAGAGACAGACGGACATGGAAGCCCAGGCGCCAGGTGGAGGATGCAGGGGCAGGACCCGTGGATTCTGTTCGGCACTGGAGCCCCAGCACAGAGCAGGGCTCCCGTCCGTATGTGCTGAACGGGTGAGAGAATGGACGTACGCACATGGCTACAGGTCGCCTCCGCCATCGCCAGCACGCTGCCGGGAGTCCCACCCTCCACTGTTTATTCCGTTTAGGCCTCGGCTTTCCCAAGCGGTCGTCTTAGAAGAAGCAACGCTCGAAACTGGCCCCCACTGAGCCCCGAACGCCTCGTCACGGGTTAGTCTACCCCAGAGCTCTCATTTAGGATGGAAGCGGCCGGACTGAAAGGGGAGCGGAGCACAAGCAGAGGGCGTGTTCGCCGAGGACGCGAGTCCCCCTCGACGCAGGCACTCGGCACCGGCCCCTCCCGACGACGGCTGCATTTCAGTCCTGAGAGCCATGGGTACCAGGTACCATCTCAATCCCGCTGTCGGCCCCGCGAGGAATCGGTGCCTCTTCTCCACCTGCCCAGGCAGCCACGGGGCCGCCTATACCTCCGGGGCCGCCCTCTGCCCTCTGTCACTGTGGAGAGTCCCGACCTCGTCCCTGGGCCCCTGCAAAAAGCCCCTGACGTCTTCCACCTGGCCACACATCGGGATTCCCTGGGGAGCTCCGTGAAAAATGCAGCTGCCGACCTCACGGCACGCACGATGCTCTGGGACCTGCCCGATGCACGGCCCGCTGGAGGAGACCACTGAGAGCCCCCCGGGCCCCCAGCCCAGCCCTCATCAGCCACCTCCCCTTCCTCAGAACTCCCCTTCACCTCCCCCAGCCCAAGATGGAGCCCCAGTGCCTCCTCTGATTCCAAGACCCTTCCCAGGAGGCCCAGGGGTCCTCCCATCCTGCTCCCTGAGTGGTCCAGCCTCTTCCCCCCCCCCGAAGGCCCCACCCACCCCACCCCAAGGTGATCTGGAGGGAGCTGCTCCACCCCCGACCCCTGGCAGGACACGGGCCCCAAGCCTGGACAGTCCGAAGAGGGTGAGGCCACGGCAAGCTTTGGGGACGGCAAGTGGCCGAGGCCTGGCTCATCAGAGCCAAGGAGACCCGCCTGGGAGCCTACGGCTGCACCTGCTGGAAAGGCGCTCTCCTGGGGGCATGAGAGGCTGCTGGGGAAAGAGCCCGGCCAGGCGAAGGGGAAAGGACGGCGGACCCTGATGGCAGCGCTGAGCCACTGGATCCCGCTCCTCCCGAACCTTCGGTTACCTAAGTCAAGGAGGCCTCTTGTGAACCCAGGTGGAAAGGACCGTGTCTCCACCTCTGACACCCTCAGATCCCTGACAATACACAGCCCACCTCTCCCCGTCTGCGGGGCGACATCACACCTTCCTCTGCACTGGGGCCCCCGGGAAGGCCAGGGGAGGCGTGGAGGAAGGGTCAGCCCACACCCAGACACAGACTCTCCAGCAGACCCTCCCCCAGACGGGCCCGGGGGGCTACAGCCACGTCAGGAATGGGAGCTGCTCTCTGTGCCCCGCCACGGGGACCCCCACCAACTAGCACGGTGATCAGAGGGGAGTGTGGCGACCTCAGGGCAGGTGCACACCCACCAGCTCCCCGGGGATACGTACCCTGGCTGGGGGTGGGGAACAGGGTGGACCCTCAACCAGACTCCGAGTGGAGGCAGTAAGGGGCTCCTCCCAGAAGGCAGGCCCCCCTCAGGCTCCAGGGAGGCCAAGGGACCCTCCTCATGGGTGCCTACCCGATGTCTCGTATCCTTGGCAACAGGGGTCGAGCCCCAGGGTACCAGACACCACTCACTCCACACGTTTCAATGCATACAGTTGCCGTCAATCAAGCGCATCACATCCACACAGCCAAGGAATTCCCACGCAACATCGTTCAGGCCATCGGCTCAGAAGTCGCTCCGGGAAGCATGGCCACGCTCCCCGCCTGCCAGGTCTGAAAATGGACACAGCACGTCGAGTCTGGCTGCTCCAATCTCCAAGCTGCCGGTCACTACAGAAAGCATAATCTCTGTAAAGCACTTACAAATCACTGCTATACCGACACAAAACAAAACCACAAAAAAATCCATTGCGAAGTAAACTAAACGAGGATTGATGTCACTGATTTCTGCCCGGCACTGCCTGCCCATTCAGGATGTGCGTTTCACTATAACAAACAATCAATCATTTGCTAAACAAAAGCACGCCGCGTGCAAGAAACTCACGTGACTGCCTTCGAAAATACCGCCTGGACACAGCTGGCCGGGCCGAGACCACACCCAGCCACACAGGCTGGGGAGACTCGGGCCAAGCAGACACAAGATGGAGGCCCAGCAGTGAGGCCACAGCCCCTCACCTCCGGACTCTGCCTGAGGCCGGAACGTTCAACTCCTGTCCAAACAGACAGATCAGCTAGGCTCTCGTGTGATGGAAGCAGATGAGGGGCCTCCATTTCCCGAAGCCCCAAACCTGAACAGGGGGTCAGACAGAGGAGGGAGGATAAAGGGGTCAGCCCAGCAGCTCGGTTGGCCTTGTTCTCCGCTTGTCTGGTTTTCTTTTTGCAGACGCCGCCCTGCTCTCATCAGTCTCTGGCCCGTCATCTCCTTGAGTCCTAACACCATGCCTTCAGTTAAGTTGCAGAGTTCTGATGGAGAGATACTTGAAGTTGATGTTGAAATTGTGAAACAATCTGTGACTACTGAGACCACGTTGGAAGATTTGGGAACGGATGCTGAAGGAGATTCATCCAGTCCCCTTGCCAAACGTTAATGCAGCAACATTTAAAAAGGTCATTCAGTGGTGCACCCACCACAAGGATGGTCCTCCTCCTCCCGAGGGTGATGAGAACAAAGAAAAGGGAACGGATGACATCCCTGTTTGGGATCAAGAAGTCCTGAAGGTCGACCAAGGAACGCTTTCTGAGCTTATACTGGCAGCAAACTACTCACACAGCAAAGGTTTGTGCGATGTTACCTGCGAGACTGTTGCCACTATGATCAAAGGGAAAACTCCTGAGGAGATCTGAAAGACATTCAATATCAAAAATGATTTTACAGGGCTGCCCTGGTGGCGCAGCGGTGGAGAGTCCGCCTGCCGGTGCAGGGGACGCGGGTTCGTGCCCCGGTCCGGGAGGATCCCACGTGCCGCGGAGCGGCTGGGCCCGTGAGCCGTGGCCGCTGAGCCTGCACGTCTGGAGCCTGTGCTCCGCGACGGGAGAGACCACAACAGTGAGAGGCCCGCGTACCGAGGAAAAAAAAAAAAAAAAAAAAAGATTTTACTGAAGAAGAGGAAGCCCAGGTACGCAAAGAGAACCAGTGGTGTGAGGAGAAGTGAAATTTTGTGTCTGATGCTGTAACACTGTAAGGATTGTTCCAAATACTAGTTGCACTGCTTTGTTTATAATTGTTAATATTAGAAAAACAGTCCACAAATGCAGCAGCAAATCAGTTGTATGAGCAGAATGTTGTCCTCATTGCATGTGTAGTTTCAGTTCAGATTCCAAACTTATGGCTCAGTTTCTTCTAGTGTGACCAAAAGTTCTTTCTTCTTTGCTCTGAATAAAACTGAACTTGGGTTCTCTATAGAAAACGGCATTTTGGGCTTTCCCTCTTTTTGTAAAGCAATTTCTGCCTAGTTTATTGTCCAGTTAACTTCAGTTTAGTGACTTTTAAAAGTTGGCATTGTAAATCAAACAACTTGCAAAAAATTTTCTGAAACAAAATTCACAACGTTATTATCTTTATTCATGAGTTGGAAACTGGAAAAAGGCTACTTGAGGTAAATGTTATCAGAGTGGGGTTATGAGAATGTCTTCCAGCTTCCTGGACTCCACTGGTATTGATGAGCCTGTATGTAGCAGGGCTCCCTTAATTGGATCTGAGGACGTGTTTTTGCATTTTTAATCCTCTCAGCTTTGAATATGTTGGCTAGAGGCTCAGTTACTGCTCAGTTTGTGGTCTGAGAGGACATAGAATTAGACGGTTTGCTGGCTTTTCAATTAAAAAAGACACTTGACCCGTGTGGTGTGTCATCTTTTTATAATCAGTAATCCTGTGTGGGGAAAGCCATAAACACTACTTGTGTGTAAAAGATAATTTAACCTTTAATGTTAAAATGTGTCGCAGAACGCAGAAAGCACCAGTCACGAATGCAAAGATACTTGCAATAAAAAGTAAGTTACATTAAAAACAAAGGGTGCTCAGTCCGGGTCAGGACGTGGGACCAGGAACGGGCATTGGGACCCCGGAAAGTCTCAGGCTGTTCACCTAGGGCGGGCATTGTCCTCAGACTCTAAACGCAGGGCTCACACGGTTCCCCAAACTTCTCAAAGAGAAAATGTCTAAAGCAAAAAGGTAGACTTGGCTTTGGTATTTATTCATTTATTTTCTTTTCCATTACACTTTATCCCAGGATATTGAATACGGTTCCCTGTGCTACACAGTAGGACCTTGCTGTTTATCCATTCTCTATGTAATAGTTTGTGTCTGCGAATCCCAAACTCCCACTCCGTCCCTCCCCCACACCCCCTCCCCCTTGGCAACCACAGTCCGTTCCCCATGTCTGTGAGTCTGTTTCCGTTTCGTGGATAAGTTCATTTGTGTCATATTTGAGATGCCACACATAAGTGATAACAGATGACATTTGTCTTTCTCTTTCTGACTTACTTCGCTTAGTATGATAATCTCTAGGGCCATCCATGTAGCTGCAAATGACATGATTTCACCGAATTGGCTTTGGTTTTTGGTAAACTGAAGGACTTATACGGAAAACGTATTTCTAGTTACCCAAAAACAAATGGAAAAGGTTATTGAGAAGATAACTAGAAATGAGTAAAAGCGTTTTCTTTTTTATTTGATGAAAATCAGTGGGAGGGGTGCCTCTTTAGTGCGCAGTGAATTCAGCTTCCTGAGCACAAAACCGTGGTTGCGCTGAGCCAGGTCGTATGTCCGTCCTGGGCACTGTTCCGCACACAAAGGCACCTGGCTCCATTTGTAAAATGAAGGGAGAAGATTATTTTTATTTATTTACTTTTTTGGCCGCACGGCACGCACATCTTAGTTCCCCGACCAGGGATCGAACCCGCGCCCCCTGCAGTGGAAGTGCGGAGTCTTCACCGCTGGACCGCCAGGGAAGTCCCGAGAAAATGAATTTTTAATGCAATGCAATTGGGGATCTCACCATCATTCCTGACCTCCATGACTTTGAAGGGTGTTTTACAGCCCAGGGAGCCCTCGGGAAAACTCCCCTTCCCCGGCATGGAAGACAGAACTTGAGTTTCCCAGTTGGGCCAGTTCGTGGAAATCTACAGGGAAGGTTCTCACTCCGGCTGGCTAAGAAATCAGCAAAGGCACTCAACCTCTGTCAGAAGCTCTTCCTCGGGGGCAGCCGGCCTTCTTCGCTCTTGGAAGTGTGCGTCTTTCCTCCCTTTCTGCCAGAGGGCCAGTTGCCAGGATGCTGGCCGGCCGGGGCGGGCCAGGTTGCATTTAGCATCCCTCAGACTGGGTTTTGCATAAGTGACCATGATTCTTTGAGCCCCTCCCCCAGCCGCTGTGTTCCACTCCTTTAATAAACGTCATTGCTTCCAATCTGGCTTTTCTCCACTTAAAAAGGAAACTTAAAATGTGATGCAGCAAAGCTAGACTGAGGTCTGCAAGGCAAGAGTCCTGGGTGCAGGGAGAGAGTGGGGTGACTTCCAGTCTATACCTGTCAGAGGCCAACGGTGGCCACATGCAGGTTCATGAGCCCTTCCGACCACAGTTCCTCTGAGCCGGCTTCTTTGATGACAACAGCCACCATTAAATGACCTATTTCATGTTATTTTATTAGGAATACTGTCCAATCCCCCACGTACAATGTACGCTGTAACCAAGTTTCTCAGAAAAAGAAAGATAAGCAGTTAGCAGAGTGATGCACAAACACTGTCATTACCAGTTTCAAGATGAAAAACTGTCCTCAAGCCTCGCTGGGCAGAGGACTCTCTGTAGTAGAATCACCTGCCTCTAGTCACCAAATTCCCTGGCTCCCCGCCAAAGGCACCTCCAGCTCAGCCTACGATCTGGTCCTATCATCATCCCTCAATCTTGCATCTGGTCCAGGTGCAAAGCAGTCTTCCTAGCCAAAAACCTCAGGGCCTTGGTCAGGCCAGACTCGTGAAACTGTACAAACAAACAACTGTAGACACATGCATTCTTCTGCAGGATGAGTCTATGGTCTTCCTCAGAATCTCAAAGGAGGACATGAGCTCAAACAGGTTAAGAACTGCTGGGCCATCTCACAGAACCCAGACTCTTAGAAGTGTCTGGAGGATCCCAAGCTTTTCCATCTGTCTTGTCCCAGTCCCATCATCCCTGGGCTTTAGCTGCACTCAGATACCCGCTGTTCCTCAGATAGGTCACACTACTTTTCACCGCTGGGCAAGCACACGGAGACCCCTCTGTCTGGAATGTTCTAGCCCTGTTGGCTGCCAAGAAAACATCCTCGAAAACGAAGCCTGCTCTATTTGGTGAAGCCCTTCCAGGCCCCCGCTTCAAAAGCCCGTCTTGACAGCTCTGTTCCACCTCTGCATCCACCTTTACATTTTATGTGCCCTGGGAATGATGGATTCTGCCCTCCTATGGGTGGGGGGCTCCCATAGGACAGGCACTGTGACTTTTTTGTAACACCAGTGTTAAGCCCAGTGCAAGTATATCGTAGATACTCAATAAATGTTTAAATCCCCATCTGTCCCTTCTCTACGACCTTACAGACTCTTTTAAATACTACCCACATTTGATGAAAACCAAGAACTATCCTTTGAAAGAATATCACTGGCTGGCTAAGAATAGGCCTAGCTTGGCCCAATTCTGTGGAAAATTATTAAATTTCTGGCTCTTGCATTTTTATATTGTGTTGGGCCAAAATCAGGTCTTTGCTCAAAGGAATTTAAATGAGCAGACTGATACCATCTCCAATGGAAGACTGAACTTTAGCTGATGTTCGCAACACTGGCGAAAAGTAATTTATTGAATTACTGATGCACTTAATGAAGTGCTGCCAGAAGCTCAGGAGGAGACAGTGCTGAGCCGACTGTATTGGAACTTGAAGGACAGGGTGACTGTTTCAAAGCATTTTGATGTCCAGGACTTAAATGTTCGGCTGTTTATATAACTAAGGCCACTTTCAGAGCCAGAAAAACCACCTACTGAAGAAAAGCGTTCATTACAAGGAATACTTTTACTAGTAACCAGGCAGGTTTTGAGATGACTTGAAATAATGTGGTTGCAAAGGAGAGTTTCTTTTGATTAGCCAATGTCATAGTGCAACTAAGATGGGTTTTTTTCTTTTACATGTTTAAGCAGCTGAAGTATTTTAATCTCTCTGAAAGAGCATTTATGTGTTTTCTAGTCATTAAAGCAAGTGCCCTAAGGCAACATTTTGTGAGTCCAGACTGAGTCACTGTAAATCCTTGAATGTCATAAAAGGATACAAATATCCTGACTTTTTGTTAATTCATACTGATCCCCTACCCCTGTTCCCCTGGAATTGTTGAGAAAGCTTCTGCTTCTGAGATGCAGTGTGTTTGGGTCTAAATGTTAGCTCCGTGCCCTAATGGAAGTGACAGGTCACCCCCTTGCTCTCTGAAATCGTCTCAGGCTATGCCTTGGTCCTTAACTCTTGCCTACAGGTACTAGGACCCAGGGCTCCCCTTCTGGAATGAAAAATTTGGAGGCCTCCTCAGATGACAATCATTAGAAGATAAAAAGGTTAGTATCTTGATAGTCTCCGTGTTGTGTAACAAGTGGATTAGTATAAAACGGCTAAGAGCAGGCCAGCCCTGGGAAACATTGTGACGTAAGAAAAACTGACCACCGGTGCCCTCAAAAAGCCCCTCCTGAGCCATATTTCAAACGACCAGAGAAAAGCTTTATCCTGTGACAAGAATCCAGCCAGACTGGTGACTGAGGGAGTAGAGGCCCCAGGGCTGTGACATCAAATCATGTAAGTGGGTGTCCCCCTTTGAGGCCAGCCTTTTGAACCAGAGAGGAAGAAAGGGAGGCCGGAGCTCCCACGGTTTAATGGGGTACCTGCTGGGACAAGAGCTGGCACTGGCCGGGCTCTGCCCCAGCGGGCTCCCACCCCCAGCACGCGTGCATATTGACAAAGGAGTCAAGGCCAAGTCTGCCGAACTCAGCCGGGCAGACCCATGGAAGCCCCGTCCCTGGGACACAGCCTGCAAACGCCAAGTCCTTTTGGGGTCAGAAACAAAATAACAAAGCTGAGTACAAAGGTCACTCAGAATAACACACTGTAACCAAGTAGCTAGGCGACAGGACATACAAAAATTTTAGCTGAGAAGAAAAATGGAAGTAATTTGCTCCCTAGTACAAAAATCGTTGAGCAACGTTCAGCTGGAAACGACCAAATAGATTTAAGGACATTAATAACCAAAAATGCCTGTGTTTACAGAATGGAAATGGAGTGACTTGCTTTGAGGACAAAGCAAGGGTAGCTGAGCAGAAATCAGAGCTCAGATCATCTCGAGCCTTTGATGGCAGTCCTGTCGCCCCTGGACTCCTGGACGTGCTAGCAGTACCAGTGACCGTCTGGTAAGCAGGAGGCCGTGCTCCCTATACGTGACCTCAATCCATCCACATAACAACCCCGTTTGGGAAGTGTCATTGTCGCCATCAGAAAGAGGAGGGATCACACTGGGAGACAGTAAGTCACCTGCCCAGAGTCTCAGTGTCAAGAGCCCCAGCCTGACCCCGTCACTCTGCCCCAAAGTCTGTGCCCTGAGCCCTGGGCTGGGCACCTGCCAGTGAAAAGCAAAGCCTGGGGCTCAGATCCGCTGCTGGCTTTCAGACAGACTAAAATCACTGCTGGGGGAGCCCTATGCATACAGCCTCCTCCACTGCCCGGGACAGCTCACGCTCGGGTCTGTCCCTTCCTCCCCTCCCTCCACTCCTCCACTTCCCACTTCTCTTGGAAGCCTGGATGCCCTGTGAGCTCCAGGCACCTGGAGAGGATGATGCAGCCAGTGCACCTGTCGGGGAACATGGCTGAATGCTGAACACTCATTCCGGCATGAGCCTTTCTGCCAGATCATATTTAGCATTGCTGGAACCCAGGCTTGGGGGCCAGACAAGTTTTCCTATCAATTCTTCACTCCCCACCCAATAAACAGAACAGCAAAACACTTGCCCAAAATGCTTCAGGTTTTTAGCACATAACCAAGGATCATTTTTTTCCTTCAAACTCTCCCTCTGTCCCCTGCTGGAGTTTATATTTGTTTCAGGGAGAAAGAAAACGTCACCCTTTTGGATCTCTCATCCAATATACTCTTGATTATATTTGAAACCTATGTGAAAACACACATTAAAAAAATATATTTACTTGCTTCTTATTTCGCTGGGGATCAATATAAAAGGGTATGTTTGTTTTTCTGAAAGATATTGCTAAAATTTTTTATTTCGCAAGCTTTGACAACTCCTTTGAAGTATTTGCACAGTTGAAAGAAAGACATCAGGCTCACATTTCTGGCTCTGGGCCGGGAGCCGTGTGAGTTCAAAGAGGATGCGAACCACATCAAAACTCCCCAGGGAGAACACCTGGGGCGGCCCTTGATGGACAAGGTTTGGGGAACAGCAGCCAGACTGAGAGAAGATGAGGAAGCCAGTCTGGTAACCCCCAAACTACGGGTCTCGCAGCCTGAATCCGGCAGACCCTCCCCCAGCCCCACGACAGTTCACCTGCATATCTGTTGGAGGATTTAGTAAAACTCAAGGAAACCCATTTTCCTCTGGTGCAGCTGATCTAAAACTCCAGCCACCTAGAATGTTACCCAGCACTCTGCTTTTGGAGAAAAACCCAAGTGACAGAACAGTGAGAAGTTAACTCTCCAAAAAAAGCCTTTTGGTATGTCTGGGGTCAGCAGGTAAAACTAACACCATGCTGAATACACCCATGAGCCTAATCTTACTCTGGGTAGATCTGGTACCCAGTGCAGAGAGGATGTGGCCCCTTTGACGAACCGGGAACGGGAGGCCACCCGGCAGTGGATGCGGCCGGGCGTGCGGTCGGCAGCGCAGCCTGGACCAGCGTGCATGGGTGAAATCGGTCAGCACGCTGGGGTTAGGAGGGGCTCAGAGATGGCCCAGTGCCACACGTCTCTCTTTGGAGGTAAGAAAAGTGAAGTTCTGAGGGTTTGGGGGGGCAGTCCACAGTTTCACAGCCTTTGTTTTCTAGTCTAGAAGCCATTCTCCTGACCCTGGGGCCACGCTGGCTCTGGACCACACCACTTCTCGATGTCGGGTTCGGCTCGCTTGCATCTGGCACACAGCCTGCTTTAATCCAGCCCATGAATCCAGGCTGATGCACATAAAACACTGCACCTCCGCCTGCCAGATCATTCGCACATTGAAGAGCCAATGGAGTGCATTAAAGAATGGATTTGATCGTGGAGCACAGGTTAAAATACTTAATCACGCAAATTTTACATCATCTGTAAAATTATCACGCAAAACATACAGTTAACTGGCACGTCTCACCGTATTGATTTGATCTAGCACTGTGGAAGGCACACAAAAGGTATCTATCCACTCATGTGGATTCTGAGTTTGTTCATTTATTCATTCAAACATCACTGTTTCTTACTGCACGCAATACACAGCCTCGGGTATTGGAGGGGATTAATCACAATTTACGGAGTGCCAGCCACGTGCCTGGTACTTCATATGCATCAGCTCTCACTCTCACAGCTGTCCTGTGAAGCGGAGATTATCACTCCCACTCTAGGGGAGAGAACACTGAGGCATGAATCTTGAATAACTCAGCCAAGGTCATACCGGAACCAGGATTTGAATCCATACCTGAACCCAAAGTCCAGGCTCTCGGAAACATACCTTCCACCCTGAAAACACAAATGACCTGGTAGAGGAGAGAAACAAGTCAACTGGAAATCAAAATAGATTCTCATAGCTGCTTCAGGACAGGTAACCTTCTACAGAGAGATATCTCTTACGGAGGGGGGTTAGGAAGGCTTTGTGGAGACAGGCATTTGTGGGCCTTGAGGTATGAGTAGGAGTCCCGAAGATGGAGATGAAGGGGAAGGAGATTCAGAGTAGGGAGCTGAGCAGGCTCCATCTCTGAGAATCTGGAAAGCATAGGGGTGCCTTCAGGCAGCACAGAGCCATTGGCTCACTAGGAGATGGCACGCCAAGGGAAGTGCTGAAGGCGATCTTGGAACACGCAGTTTCTTCCTAGTGATAATCAAATATTAAGAAGGCCAGTCTTTATCCTAATGGATATATTTGTTCTTGTTTTGACAGCAGAACCTCTGTAACTCAAACATTATAAATGAAAAAGACATGTCAAATAAAGGAACGGAGGGTGGCGTCCATGGGGCTCCTAACTGACCTCCAACCCGCCTCCTTGGGAGGTCATCTGGGGTCGCTCTGGTCCAGGTCAGACAGTCATTTTAGCAAGTATGTCGAGCATCTCCAGTGTGGTCCCTAGACAGACCTCTCTTATCTCTCCAGGATCCAGTTCAATCACATTAAAAAAAATAAAAAATGAGTGCCTGCCTATCAACCATGACGGACATGCCCTAAAAAGACACAGACTCCCCTACATCCGCAGATGCGCTCCTAAAATGTTTCAATTCGTCCAATGATAGCTTTCAGAGCCTCCTGTCAGGTACCTGCCTGGCTGGGCACAGAGGACACAGTATGGTCCTCGGGGAAATGACAATGCAGCCTGTCTTTCCACAGCAGGGTGGAGGCTGGTGTGATTAGACGGATAAAGAAAACATTAGCAAAGTGTTGGGCTGGGTCAGGGGAGTTCACAGGTTGGATGTGGGACATGTTGAGTTGGGGGCATTTGACATTCCAGAAGAAAGGTAGAGTGGGCACCTGAGCCTGGGAATCGCAGAGGGCTGGTCTGGGCTAGAATGTGCCTCTGACCTGGAAGGAGGGAGTTTGCTAAAGGGGGATGTGGCTTGGACTGGGATCATGGTAGCAGGAGGAGAGGCAAGTAGACCAGCCGGGGCACAGTTCAAAGGAGACCCACCTTCACACTCCAGCTTCATTGCTAGCCAACCATCGACTGCTGTCAACTCCTCACACATCCACCTTCAAGACGCCCCCTCTGCGGACCCCGGACCCCCCTCCGACGGCTGCTGCAGCCGCTCTCAGGGGTTGATGATTTGCACACACACACACATCCCAGGACGGGGAGGGGTAAAGCACGAGGACACAGAGCTCCGGGAGGCTTCTGCAGGCTTCCTTGGAGGCACTGTCCCAGGCCACCTCGGGGCCAGGTGTCCCTCCAGGGAAGTGAGAAGTGGCCCCTGTGCAGAGCTTGTGGACCTGAGCACAATACTTCACATTTCCTCTGTGCCTCCACAGGGGTCCCAGGAGGCATCACAGTGACAGTAATACGAACTCCCTCAACCACTGCCCACAACTCACTTGGCTGGGGGCGCTAAGTAGGTATGGCTTTAAATCTAAAACCATCTGGATTCATCTAACGACCTGGCCTTCTACAGGGACAAATCTAGCTCTTAGGTCTCAACGACACATGGAAAGTCTGGGGGTTTTGTGGGGAGGGGAGGGGCAGTTGCTGGTTCACAGGCAACATTAACACCAATGAACAAAGACCTCAGCCCCTGAGATCACGGTCAGAGGCAGTGTCACATCGGGTCAGGGCCTGTTCCATGTCACCACCTGGCCCTTTGCTCCCCGAAGGCTTACAGCCTGTGCTCGGAAAGCCCAGACCGCAGTCCTATTCGCACACTGAGCTCTGCCCCAAACCACGAAGGATGAGTGACCGTGGCAGTCAGGAGGCAGCCTGGGCCACCGGCACCCACCCTTTCACACCCTCCTTTGGCTGAGAGCTCTGGTTCTGAAAACGCACGGCCCTCCCGTTACCCGCTCCCTGCCACAGTTTATATGGGCATGAGTCTATTTTGCACAGGCAGGAATTCACTGACCTTTCAGACACAAAGACCTCCAGGGACCCTGGGTCAAGAGGTACTGGGGGTCAGGAGCTAACTGGACACGGGCCCAGGGACTTCTGAAACACGTGACCAGCCTTTGCCGGTTTTGATCCAGTTCTACCACCTTTCTCTCTAGAATACAAGCACACACGGAGCCGGATTCCTCTTTCCTTGAGTTTCCTGGGTTGAAACTCTGGTAGAGAGGTCCTCTTGCGAGACAGATCGATATCACAATTCTGCCAGTATAATTGTTTCACCTTTCTAGAAAGGGTTGCCATGCCAGGAAGGAATTTAGGTCAAGCCCAGCACAATCACTCAGGGCTTGGCTATGCCTCTCCATCCTAGGGGTTGTCCGGCCTTTCCCAGATGGTCCCGGGAAGCCCGCGGGCTCGGCTTTGCGCTGCCCTCTGGCCCAGGAACTCTGACAGGTCACCCCGCCGACGCCGCGGACCGGCCTGGGCCAGCGGGGCCTGCCCACTTTCCCCGCGCTCCCTGCCGCATCTCTGAGCCCCCAGCGGCATCCCCCTCCGCTCCCCTCCTGGCAAGGCAAGGGGCGCCTGGACAGCAGCGCACGCCCCTCCCGGAGTTGGTGCAACTCGGGGACGCTTCCTCCAAAGGCGCCCGTCTAGTCTCGACCCCTGCGTGCGGCAGCCCCCAACACACCCGCCTGGCACCCCTCCTCGGTCTCGCCTGCTTTCACACGCGTCCTCCAAGTCGCCGTCCCCCCAGCGCCGTCGCCACCCGCAGACACACACGCTCCTCTGGTCCGTTTACCCAGAGGGAGCGCGAGAGCTGCCAACCTGGTCGCCAAGTTGGGCTGGGGGGGCCCGGGGCCCGAGGGCCGGGGTCGCGCGGTCCCTTGACACGGGCACCGGCCGCGCCGCGGGCCGGCAGGGACCGGCCTCGGGGACCCGGCATCCCGGCGCGGCCCCTCCCGCGGCGGCGGCCGAGGCGGCGACCCCGGCCTGCTCCGGCCCGCACCCCGCGCGCGCTCACCTCGGGGGCGCCGGTCCGGTCGCGCCGATCCCGCCGCCGCGGCGGCTCCGCATCTCCCGGGCGCCCCGCCGTCCCCGCCGGGCGCGCAGGCGGGTCGTGCGGACGCGCGGAGGCCGCGGGGTCCGGCCGCCGCCCGCAGCCGCGCAGGAAATTTGTCCGGCCGCTCCCGCCGCTCCTCCGCGCCGCTCGGCTCGGGCTCCGCGGCGGGGGCGGGGGCCCGGCGCCGCGAGGAGCGGGGGCGACGCCTGGTGTCCGGCGCCGGGAGCGCACCCGGCGTCCAACCCACCTGCGGCCGCGGCTCCGCCCCGCAGGGACGGCCGGCGCGCGGCAGGCCCCCGGCCAGCCTGGACGTCAGCCCAGGCTGGTGCCCCTCGCGGAGACCCTGGCCGGGGCCCCAGTGCCCAGACCCAGGCATCATGTAGGGGGTCAGGGTGTGACAGCCACTTTTACGAGCGGGAAAGGCCCTTCCTACCCAGCCTTGGCCCTGGGCACCAGGAAGTGGCGTGGCTGGGCGCCAGCTCCGGGCCATGCAATCGCAGAGGGCAGGCACCCTGTACTGCCTCTGGTTCGGAGAAGTAGGGAGAGCCGGGAAATCTCCTGGGCCGGTATCTTCCTCCGTAAAGCGGGAATAAGGGTGGCCACTTGGTGGATGTTGAAAAGGGCTTACTTGTCGTTAAGACAATATCCAGCACACGCAGGAGGAAGAGCAACTGCCAGAGGGGTCTGGACCGGCTGTTCTGGGGGACGGCTTTCCAGGTGACCTCCTGCAAGCTGTTTAGGGCGGTTTCGGAGTCAAGGAGAGTCCATGGGGAAGGGCAGAAAGGATACATGTTGCCTCATCTTGGTTCTGAGCCTTCCTGCTGTGCCCTCCACGTTGGTCCGAGGCCCCCACCCTCATGAAGGAGAGCGCAGCCCTGTTGCAGGGACCTCACTCATTATGGCTTCTGAATGAAGGAGCCAATGGTGAGAAGGTGATATTCAGGGTATGTTACCCCACCTTGTATCAGTAGCCAGCAGACCACCTTCTGGGACCCTTGGGACCAGTTTTGGACAGAGCTGTAGAGCCCAAAGGCTGAGGAGGATGGCCACCTATGGGCTGAGACCATCCACCATGCAACTGCCTTTCCACAGGGTGTAAAGAGGGGTCAAAAAGTGGAGAACTTGAACTCAACTTTCTTGCCTTGCCCTGTCCATGCTGTCCCTGGGGGATCTTGTCCAGCTACAGGACTTTAAATATCATGTCTATGCAGGGAGCTCCAGAAAAGCACAGCTCGTCTGGTGGCTCCGATCCTCCTGTTTGTCTACCGTGGCAGACCCAGCTCTTGCTCTGACTCTGTTTCTCCACAGGCACCCTGTCTCCACCTCCCCTCCCACCTCTAATCCACCCCTACGTCTACTTCCTGTCTAGCTCCAAAACGCCTCTCGAATGGGCCCCTCCTCCCCACTCCACTGCCTTCATCTGATGACTGCAGTAGTCCGCCAACTTCTGACTCACTGTTTTTTAGGCAATCCATTCTAAGCACACCATCCAGGGGGACCCCTACAAATGGAACCAGGTCCTGCCAGTCCTCTGCTTAAAAGCCTCCGTTCCGAATAAAAATCCAAACGCGTGGGGGGCTCTGCCTGACGTCTCAGCTGCTCCTGAGCCCCTCACCCCGTTCCCTGGGCTCCAGCCCCCAGGTCCGTCTCTCAGGGTCAGAGTCCAGCTCCTCCCCACCTGAGACTCCCCTCCTTGGTACGTGGCCTGCACCTTCTTCCTGACTGCCTCTGGAAAATCACCCCGCACCCGTCCCCTCGGGTCCTCTCTCACAAGGTGTATTCACTTGTAGGGTGTCAGTCATGGCCCCCTCCTTCCCCCTCTCTCAGGGCTGTGAGCTCCAAGAGCGTCCATGCTGTGCCTCTCCCCATCACCTCTCCATCTCCAGCTCCTGATGCAACAGGACAGCCGGGAGGTGCCCAATAAAAGCCTGTGGGCTGTCAGAACAGAGGAGGGGCGCCGGCCCCAGCACCAGGCAGCCTGGTCACTCTGGAGACCAGCAGGTGGGCGGCCCCCTCCTGAGCATATGCCCTGGGGGAACAGTCCAGGTCAGGTGGGGCTAAGGTAGCCCAGTGACTCCACCCAGCTGTCAATGTCCCTGCCATGGTGGCCTCCAGAGCCAGCCTTCTGTACAGGAGACGGCGATCACGTCAAACTCTGACGAGCACAGTTTTGCTTGTTAACCCTGCAGGGCTGCAGAGGCAGAGACTGTGATGCAAGAAGAGAGAACCAAGTTGCCTTTGTCGGACATCTGCTGTTGGAAAGTAGCAGCTGGGGGAACAGGATGAGGGCAGACGGTGCCTCTCTCCGGGTGAGATCCTCTCTGCTGGACGCCAGCGATTCTTCCCGGAATTAAGCAATATTCCTCAACCTCTGCGGTCTAAAGACATTCATCACTGTCGTCCAAGAGTGTGTTGTCAGAGACATCGATCCAGGGTTGTGTTGGTGTCCATTCGGAAGCCCCTTGACCCTCCATCTCTATCTTCCTTCCCCCTCTCATGGGCTCAAGGCCCCTCCTGACATCAGAATCAATTCCCTTATTCCCCTCCTAGGCTCTGAGGACCACCCCCAGCCTCTTGCCATCCTGAACACCTATGTACTCTCATCTTTTATGACCCCAGGACATGGCCCTTCTTACCTCCACAGCTTTCTCTTTAGCCCCTGACGCACTTCCTGTTTAAACAACCATCGGTTTCACATACGCCATATCCTCCCATCTGTCTCTCACCTCCTCCTCTTCACCAAGCCATGCAGCTCCTTTCCTTTAAAACGCAGCTGGAGGCAGTGTTCCTGTGACTGGTCATGTTAACTGTAGTTATGTGTCTTGTCTTCCGTTTTACTGGAGGACCGGGCCTTTGGATTTCTCTGCGGTAAAACCCAGATAATATGCCTGGCGTGCTTTAAGGGTTCAACAGGTGCCAGTCAAAGTTAAAATGCTGAGGCCAGAAGTGTCTCTAGAAGAATAAGCAAAAAAGGCAAAATTGGTATGTAGACAGAAATCAGAGTTTGCTTTTAAACATTGTCCAGAAACATTAACATAAAATTGTCCAAATTTAGGAGATAAAATCAGAAGGTCTTGGTGACTGTTGGCTACAGAGCAGGGCAAGGAAGGAAGACTGATTTTTTTTTTCTTTAATTTTTATTTATTTATTTATTTATTTTTGGCTGCATTGGGTCTTCATTGCTGCGCGCGGGCTTTCTCTAGTTGCGGCGAGCAGGGGCTACTCTTGCTTGCAGTGCGTGGGCTTCTCTTTGCGGTGGCTTCTCTTGTTACGGAGCACTGGCTCTAGGCATGTGGGCTTCAGTAGTTGCAGCTCACGGGCTCCAGAGCGCAGGCTCAGTAGTTGTGGCGCATGGGCTTAGTTGCTCCGCGGCATGTGGGATCTTCCCGGACCAGGGATCGAACCTGTGTCCCCTGCATTGGCAGGCGGATTCTTATCCACTGCGCCACCAGGGAAGCCCAGGAAGACTGATTTCAGGACCTGTCCCCACATAGAGAAAACTCAGGATGGATGGCTATTCCAAACTTTAGAATGTGCCAGAATGAGTAACTCTAGTGGATCCAGAACTTTCCATTTTTACCTTACTCATCTATCCTTCTCCCTCGTCTTTTCCCAAGTTATGCCCAAGTATTAACATTTACTAACCAGTGAAATCATGAGGACAGACCCTTTGCTGGAATTTTCCTTTACCCTTTTTTTCTTGGATTACTTTTCATTGTTGAATAATATATCATGTATTATAGAGATCCTAAATGTACAGTTTAATAAATAAAGACAAATGCATCTATCAAGATATTGAACATTTACATCACCCCAAAAAGTTATCTCATGCCTCTTCCCAGAAAATCTCCTCCTCCTGCTAAAGGCAGCACCTGTTCTGATGTCTATTACCATAGATAGTTTAACCTGATCTAGATCTTCATATAAATGGAATTGTACAGAATATACTTTTTTATTTCTAGTTTCTTTCACACAGCAAAACCTCTGAGTTTCATGCTTTATTACCTATATCAGTAATTTAGGTAATGTATCTTTTTTCTCTCTTTGCTTCAAAGATTTTTCTCATTTGTTTTTTTAAAAATTTGATTAACATATGTCTTAGTGCAGTTTTCTTTGTCTCATCACACTTGGGATTAGTTGTACTTCTTGTTCATAATGTATATAATATAGTTTATAATATCTAGTTTATAGTTTTCATCAACTTTGGGAATTTTTCAGCCATTATTTCTTCAAAAATGTTTTCTGCCTGCCCTCATTTCTGGGACTTCATTTATAAGTACATGGTGTATCCTAATAGTGTCCCATAAGTCACTGAAGCTCTTTAAACTTTTAAGCCATTTTTTTCCTCTGTATTTCAGTTTGCCTAGTTTTTATTGCTATATATTTAAGCTTGCTAATCTTTTCTTTTACAGAGCTTAATCTTCTCTTAAGTCCACCCAGTGAAATTGTCATTCAGATATTGTATTTTTAGGTCACAGAATTTTTATTTGGTTATTTTAAAACTAATTTTTATTTCTCTGCCAAGTTTCTTCATGTTTGTTTATTGTATTCAGCTTTTCCATTAAATCCTTGAATATATTCATTATAGCACTCTTAAGTTCTTGGCTAATTTTAGCATCTATGTCATCTTTGAATGTGCATCTATTGAGTTTTTTGGTCCTGATTATTTTCCTGCTCCTTTGCAGTCTAATTTTTTTTTTAATCATTTGAAGGATGCAAAATTCCTGAGAGTTTGGATTGGTTGAGCTTTTGTTAGAATAAGTCTGTAGAAATCCTTATAGGTGAGAGTAGCCCCAGTTTTATGACAGACTTCACTGAAGTTTCATCTTGATAGTGTACAAGTTAGTGTTCTATGGAAGACTTCAGGAACTCTTACGCAGACCTCTAGAACTTCTTTTCTGCACAGATTTATTCTGCTTTGGCACCCCGTCTCACACATTCCATCCTCCCCAGTAAGCCACAAACTTTGATTTCTGTTCCTCTACTCAGACACAAAGCTGCTCTCTCTTTGGGCTTTACTTCTCTGTGCTGCAGTTTAGAAAACTTCCCAGTCAGAATGCTGGGGTCAATGTTGTAATCCTTTCATATGTTTCCTTTCTTTCAAGGATCACAGCCATCCACGGATCAAAACAAAACAAAACAAAAGCAAAAAAACTTTACCATGTGTATTTTGCCAGTTTTATACACTTTTATATGGTGGGAAGGTAAGTTTAATATCCTTACTTTGTCATGGCTAACACAGGATTTCCTATGTTTATGTTAAATATTTATTGCATTCTTTTGTAATTATCTATATGGATCCCTTCCTCCAAGGCTTGGGCTAAGTCAATTTTGCATCTTTAGCCCCTATCAAGCACCTTAAATGGTGCAGAGTGAATGATTTTTGAATGAATGAACTAATATATATGTGTATATATATGTTTGTGTGTTGGGGGGGCAATTCAAGTTTTATGTTATGTGCTGTTTAGAATTGTAATTAGTTTAGTAAAGTTATGTGGTTATGTTATTTAAATAGCAGTTAACTTATACTTTTAAAAAATAGGGCACACATATACATGGCTCAAAATGAAAAAGGTTCAAAAAGTGAAATAATGAAAAACATGTCTCCTTGCTTCCTTGCTCCCCAGACAACTAGTTCGCCTTTTTTGAGACAAAGTTAGTTACCAGTTTCTTGTCTAATCTTCCAGAGGAATATTAGGCATTTGCAAACATATGTATATATATGAATTTTCTGTTAACTAAATCGCAAGATATGGGTATTTTTCCATACTAGTACTTATAGACCTACTTCGTTCATTTTAGCCATTAGAGTCAAAATGTGGTTGCACCAGAATGTATTTAACTCTGCTTCTGTTGCAGACCACATATTCCCAGTCATTTTCTAATACAAAAACAGCTATGTGGAATATCCTTGCTCATATGTCATTCACATGTCGTTTCAGGTATATGAGTATATGTGTGAATATAGAATTCTTGGTCACTGGATCCAGGTTGTTTTTTTAAAATAGATGAGCAATACGTGTGTGTGTGTGTGTGTGTGTGATTCTTTGGAAAAGTTTTCACTATGTGAGTATGAGTGCAGTTACCATTCCACCTGTAATGACAAATAGCATTAATTACTTCTCTTCTTATATGATTAAGAAAGTTTGATTCAATCCCTTAAGTAAACTGACATCTAGAAACTGGAGTAAATACCATTGGAAGGCCAAATAATAAAACAATTCAGCACCTTCCATGATCTGCTTCAAGGGATGCATGGAATTCCCTCCTATTCCTCACTCAAATAATCATAAATGTTTATGCTTTGGCAAAAGTATATTTTTTCCTCAACTTCTTCGAGAAACTTGGAGACCTTCAATGGATTTCTGGCAGAATGAAATGACAATTTCTTTATTTTTCACCATGAAATGAGTGTCTATAATCCACAGAACATTATTACTTGTGGAATGATTTAGTATCCACGTAGGTTCTGCCTTGTGTATACTTTTGATTTGCTTCAGGAATTGAGGGAAAATGTTGGTAATAGAATATAATACAGCACTGAGATACCAAGGAAAGTCTCTTGGTAAATAGGAGATAGACAGCTATTTCTTATCAGCTATTAAAGCAGGTTAGAAATTTAGTTCTTAAATGTTTAATTTCCGGAAGTATTGCAATGTTAAGAAAGGCTTTTATGTATTAAAAGATTGCCTGTTTGAAAGATAAATATCATATGATATCACTTACATATGGAACCTAAAATACTACACAATGAACTTATCTACAAAACAGGAACAGACTCTTAAACATAGAGAACAGACTTGTGGTTGCCAGTGGGGAGGGGGTGGGGGAAGGGTGGACTGGGAGTTTGGGGTTAGCAGATGTAAACTAGTATATATAGGATGGATAAACAACAAGGTCCAACTGTATAGCACGGGGAACTATATTCCATATCCTGTAATAAACCATAATGAAAAAAATATGAAAAAGAATATATATGTATATAACTGAGTCACTTTGCTGTACAGCAGAAATTAACACAACATTGTAAATCAACTATACTTTAATAAAAAATTTAAAAATTAGTAATTAAAAAATTTTTAATTGCCTCTTTAATGGAAAATTATGAGTATGTCTAGGCAGTTTCTCTATTAAAATGATCCCAAAGTACACACAGCCTACATACATTTTATAACAAAAGTGAAAATGTACATGAATTCATTAAAAATAGTAAAATAAATCCTGTTATATTCTTTAGAGTTCTAGGTGCTGTAAGACGTATACTTGCGATTTAAAAAAAAATGTTAACCTTTAGTAACCCACATGACAAACAAAAGAAGAAATCAGCAGCCTCAAATTGTAGAAATAAACAAGAAAGCTAACAGCTTGTCCCAGTGCTTTATCAGCTAGACTAGCACTTTCCAAAGCAAGAATCCTTTAGTAACGAGATATTGTGGAGGAAGGCAGAGATGATTGTACATGGCACACAGTACATAACGGCCATTTTTAAACTTTATATATGAGTTGCATATTTATTTTCATATTGGTACATCATCTGAGATTTTATTACAAGTAGGCTATAATGGAGATAGTATCATAGTCAATTCATATTTGTAAAAATATGAATACAGAAAAAATATTAAGGAATTAGAGGTGGGAATTCACATCTGTCAAAAATGGCACCAGAGGAGCTGGAATGATGGAATTGTGGGAAGTCTGGAGCCAGGGCCACTGCCCAGGCGCTGACATGACCTTCCCCCCAGATTTTGGTCTTGTTCTCCAATCGATGGCGTCTTTGTGTTCTGGACTGTGCTCTATTTGCAGCAGCCTCTACACCCCAGGCTCTGACATCACTTTTCTTTTGTCTGCCACACCCAGCTCTGTCTATCTCAGCCCCTACTTCATGCAGGCCCTGTCCCTGGAGGAGTCCCCGGACATCTTTCACTCTTGACAGAGGGGGAGACGGTCCCCAATATCAAGCCCTCTGAGATTCCCAAACCTATAGTTGGAAAAGGTTCTTGACTTGAAGCAAGATCACAGATTCTGCTTCCCCAAACTCAAATGAATCAAAAGCAAGACCACCTTCCCCCAACTCTAAGAGATATGTGGGTGACAGCTTTAGAGCTAATAAAATGCCAAGCGATTTCTGGGGTAGAGGCCTATAATTGTTTTTTGCAATAACTTAAAGCTGAGAGGATAAAAGTTCTGGACAAGGATGAAAGTCCATGAACTCAGGAGCAGATCCGAAAGAAACATAACCAGGAAAGAGAACAAGACAGGTGACCTCGTTTGAGGCTCTGTACCAGGTTATGCATGGGACTTCCCTTACCTGAAACGTATGTGAGCTTAAGTCAACTTGATTTAGGTATTTTGTCAAAGCTCTGTACATTCTTTCCTCCTGGATGCATTCGACAGAAAAAGTGGAAGAAAGTCATCCAGCCAAAAACTGAAGCTTGGTGAAGATAAGACAAAGTGAGCCCAGATAAGGTAAGAAGAATATCAACGGAAATCACTCACAATGCATTAGAACAAAGCAATGGTTGGACAGAACCGCCCAGGTTAAGCATAAGCAAGACAAAAAGAAATGCCAAGAGGACTATGTAAACATACAGCCAAAGGAAAGAAAGACAGAGTAAACCCTCTGGGGTTGGGAAAACACAATCCAACGAACAGCTTCCTCTGCATGTGTTATGCTATGTAAAGACTTATAATAAGAAGAATTTAATAAAATAAGAAATGAATAATGAGATAATAAAACAATAGAGATGAACTGATACTCCAAACCATACAATTTCAGATTAAATACATAAGCTAGAAAAAGACTTGACTGAAAGACTAGTTATGCCCACAGAGGAAAGCAATAGTGAGTGAGTGCAGAGGAAGACGGTAAAGAGACCAATTCGAGAGAGATGGTGGATGTGGAGGCCAAAGATAACCCAACCCAAGAATGACTGATGTGCCTCAAGGTAAGATTCCAGCAAATGGGGCTCACAATTCAGAAATATGTTACAGAAAAAATGTATCTGCCATGAGCTGAGTGAACAGATTGAAAAGACAACTTAAGAATGAGAAAAAACAATGATACAGAACAATCTATACAAAGTGTCTTCAGGTCAAGCTACTGCATTTCATGAATAAAGGCTTTTATAACTAGGCTATCAGAATAAGAAAGTCACAATCAGAGAGAAGAAATAAAGCTGACCTCAGACTCTTCCACAGCAACATTCAATGTCAAAACACAAAATTTTGAGGGGAAGAAAATGCAGCAGCCATGCCGTCATTCAAGAATAAAAGCTGACTGCTTCTTCTGACCCTGATGGAAGAACAAGGACCAGATTGGCCCTCCAGTAATAAAACAGAAAATTATATATATTTTAAAAAGGGTTTCTAGACACTGGACATTAGGCAGAATCGGGCTTTAATTCCTGAAAGAAAAGAAAAAAATGAGGTTTTACTGACCACTGCACCAGGGAGTTTCCAAGGAGGAATTCACAGGCAATGGTGCAAGAGAAGAAACGAGGAAGAGCCAGTAGTCATTTGGAGTTGAAGAGAAAGAGATCAGAGTTTGGGGAAGCAAAAGTGGCTAAAATTGGTGGTGCAGAGTCCTGGAGAGAGATAGCTGCCCAGGAAAGCTCTAGAGATCTGCAGGGAGATCCCTCAAATCTTTGGTTGGGTGCTGGTCCATAAGGGTGTGAGGAAGCCATCTGAGGTCACAGGAGAAGAACCACTGGAAAGCAGTGTGACAAACAGTTCCTGGAGTTGACACAGAGCTAGGAAGAAAGACTTTGTAACAGAGAGTCCAGAAAGAGACCTACACAGTGTGGTCATCTGATTTTCAACAAAGATGCCAGATGCCAAGACAATCTATCAGGGAAAGAGTAATCTTTTCAAGAAATCAAGCTTAAACAATTGCATACCCACATGTATAAGAATGAATTTCAGCCATTACTTCATACTATATTAAGAAAACAACCTCGGGCTTCCTTGGTGGCGCAGTGGTTGAGAGTCCGCCTGGGGATGCAGGGGACGCGGGTTCGTGCCCCGGTCCGGGAAGATCCCATGTGCCGCGGAGCGGCTGGGCCCGTGAGCCATGGCCGCTGAGCCTGCGCATCCGGAGCCTGTGCTCCGCAACGGGAGAGGCCACAGCAGTGAGAGGCCCGCGTACCGCAAACAAACAAACAAAGAAAAAAACACCTCAAAATAAGCAAATAACCATTAATGTACGAATTAAAATTATAAAACTTCTAGAAGAGAGCATAGGAGAAAAATACCTTTGCAATCTTGGGTTAGGCAAAGATTCTTAAATATGACATTTAAAGCTCAATCCACAAAATGAAAACAATTGGTACTTAGACTTCATCCAAATTAGAAAATTTTTCTCTTCAAAAGATACTACAAAGAATATGAAAAGATAAGCCAGAGACTGGGAGAAAATAGTCGCAAAACATATATCTAGTAAAGGACTTACATGCAGAATGTACCTTATAAAAAACCCTTAAAACTAAAATGTCCACCAAGAAGGACATGTGTAAATAAATTCTGATTACTTCATACAATGGTAAACCTGATGTATTGGCATGAAAGGGAGTCCTATGACAAACTGTTGAGATTTTTAACAGAAGATTACGAAATTGAACACGGAGTAGAACTTGGTTTTAATACAAACGTGTATGGGCATAAGGATATGGGTATAAAAGTCGTTGCCCAAGTAAGTCGTTGCCCGAGTATGAACACAATTATTTCTTTTAGGATGAATTTTTAAATTATATTTGCTTTCTTCCTTTGTTCTGTGAGTTCCATTTGATATTTTTTTCTAAGGAGCATATATAATGCTTGTATCATGATATAAAATTATTTTCAGACTGGAAGAAGGGCTAGAAGGATATAACTACGGAAATTCTGTCCTGTCCCTAAAAATGTAGTTAAAATGAATAGACTTAAGTAGAAAAAACTAGTTTTCCCCATAGTTTTCACAATGTTATGAAGATAAAGATGCACATTCACTGTGTTAAAGGTGTGTAGTTAACTTGGTACAACTTTTTCTGATGAGCAACTTAGCAAAATGCAGAGCAACAGCCTCAGAAAACGTTCACACGCTTTGACTCCCATCTAGAAATCTAAGCGAGGAAATATTCAGAGATATGGATGCAGGTTTGTCCAGAAGGGTGTTCATGCATTGTTCTTTTTCAATTATAATTTAAAGTTTGGAGCAACATAAATGTCCACAATAGTGGAGTATTTGCACATATATCCCCGATAACCCATTCAACAAATATTTGCTGAGTGTCTGCTGTGCCAGGCTCTTTGGCAGACCCTGGGTCTAGTGGTGACCCGAACAAACATGTCCACCTCCTGGTCCATAGTCTAGTTATTCTAGTGGGAAAGTCAGACACTATCAACTCATTCCACAAATAAGTTAGGTGCTATTCAAGAAGAGTACAGGATGAAAATGTGCATATACGATATTACTTTATAGCCAGATAAAGAATATAATAAAAAGAAGTGTCCATAAAGTGCTGTGAACATCTATTTATTATCTCAAGAGATGATATTCTTGCCAAATGGGAGACTTTCTCTGAGGGCCAGAAATGATCATTTACAAACCATTCGCCACTCAACAGGGAGAATGGAGTCGCAAAGACTGAAAGCAGGATTGTTCGGAAACACTTCCCTCAGAGAACAAGAGAAAGAGAGAGGAAACCTCTCAAGTTAGAATTTAAATAGTGTGCGGGTGTGATCCAATTTCAAAGAGGAAATCTGAAAGGTGCACTTCTTTATCAAGGTCTAAAAGTAAAGGGTCAACTTTTCTCTTTCCACTCTCCAGTATCCTCAGCAAGGGCTTCATCTCCTTAGGGTTTCCTTTTGGAACACTTGTTAGGGTCAAGTCATTAACCTTGGTAGGTGGGACTCTACGTTGTCGGCTGCTAGAATCAGCAATATTTGGGGGGTACAGATCCTTTGCTCCCTCATTATTTAGGAATTCTAGTTCTCTCCTGACGTGATAGGCTGAGCTTTCTTCCAAGGCACTTGAAAAAGAGTTATAAATTCATGGTGTGATTGAGGAAGTCTTGGAAAGTCCATGCCTACCCCTTGTTCCTGCTGGTTGGCTGTAACCATAGCAACCTCTTGCTCCAGACCAAAGTTCAGCTACTGTAAATCTTTATGACCATGTTCATAGTCCAATGTTCATTAGTATGACCCTTCCTTACGTAGAGAGAGGTTTTATATTTTACTAGCGAGTGTTAGACTCCATTTCTAAATACTGGACTCCAAATGAGAAGGTCCAGAAATAATATAAAAAGGTCTTTGTTGTTTTACCCTAGGATCCTTATTTTCCTGAAAAGATGCCCACGGCAATGAAAAGATTGATGTTCTTATCCAGCTTTGTCACAAGCTTGGGGGCTTTCATCGTAATTTGTTCCATTCTTACAACTCAAGAATGGGTCAGCAGTACAGTTGTCATTAGTGACTCTTCTTCGAATGGCAGTGTGATTATCACCTATGGACTCTTTCGTGGGAAGAGTATTCAAGAATTGAATCATGGAATTGCAGAATCAGACAAAACTTTTAAAGGTAAATCACAACTCACTTGAATGGATACAGTGAGATTGAATTAACTGGGTAAGAGTCAAACCATTCTGTATTTGGGCCAAATAGCCCTTCAAAAATAATTTCCTTGTGAACTGAGCTGGGCTGTAGATATGACGCATATTTTTAATTTTGAAAATTCACTGAATCATTATTTCAGCTTCCTCGGTTCTGGTTGTGTCTATTAGCAAAACAGTCTAAATCGTTCTAGCAGAGGCTGTGCTTAAACAGCACTACAGAGCGTATTGATAGGTAAATAGTTAAGTAAAAATATGGGGCACCAACATGGTATTCTACAGCCAGTAGCGACAGCACTTTTAACTGCATTGACTGTGGATTTTTAGCTGGAGCAAGAACCTCTGTCCAGAACTTAATTATTGGCATCTACGCAAGGAAAAAAATAAAGTGGAAAATATGGACAATTTCTTATCCTTATATCTCAGGTTCATTTCTTGCACTGATTTGAATTTGCAGTCTTACCTCCAAAATATCTCATTGCTGTGGGAATTGATATTGAATTTCCATTAAGGCTATTAATCAAATATTTTACAGGAATTCCTAAATTTTTTTTTTCTGATTTCATACACACTACTCTCCTACTCTCAATGGGTGGAAAACAAAAATTCCTTGAGAATGATAAGTTGAATTTAGCTATTTGTTTGGCATTTGAAGTTGAATATATACCATTATGTTTTCTAAATTTAAAACCAAATTTGTAACTTGTTTACCACCTTAAATGGACTTTGTTTCGAGGGTGCTGCGTGCAGCTCACTACACAGGCTTTATCAGGTACGATGCAGTCATTACCTCTTTCCTTATAAACGTACATCATTTTCTGCCTTATACAAATGTAATGTTTAGCCCTCATGCCGTGCATAATGGTGGGATATTAGCTTTTGACGTTAGCTCCAAGTTCTAGCTCTAATTTGTGACTTTATTAATGAAATGATTTCCTTAAATCCAGAGCAACATAATTATATCTCCGAATGACAAATTTGCCTTTTAGACCTGAGCAAAAGCAACATCTTCCCCAGTATTTCAGCAGCGTTACACATCTGCTCCGGTACCGGCCCCAGGTCCTCAGGAAAATGAGGAATATTCTCTTTGCGGTGACTAGAAAAGAAGACTTTCAAAGATTCACTACCATTTTCAGTTCTGTGAATAGCATTTGCGAAACCAAAATTTGTTCTACTTCCTGAATTTCCAGACACTTGTAAAATTTTTAAAATACGAGAAAACAGCCTGTGAATTTTTTGATTTTCATACAGTGTCGGTTTGGAACCAGTTGGCTCCAATTTGAGATAACTGGCTTCAATGAGATCCCTGACTCCCTACATCCAGAGAAGCGCCGAGGGGGCCCGGGTGGGTCAGCGCCTGGTTCTAGAACCCCATGGGAGTGACGTGAGCACGGTGGCTTTGGGAGGACAGGGACAGCTGTGGTAAAGGATAGCTCTGAAGGTGGCATGCAGCCCAGTGGGCCCACAGAGGAGGTGGGATATTTGCATTTGCTTTGCCTGGCTCTCTATTTTTACTCTTTTCTTTTCTTTCTTTTTTTTTTTTCTCCTACTTTTACACTTTTCCCCAGAGAACCACATTCCAACTTCAAGTCACTGCCTCCAGTCACCCCAGGAGCTGTAGAAGATAAACGACCTCCCAGGCACTGAGATGCTGCACAATTGCAGGGCGTTAAAATCTGCTAGGGACCCTCAGAGCCCCGGGGGTCTTCAGTGTTGATGGTTTTAGCAGTCGTTGAACTGGGAACACTTGCAAACAGTCCTCTCGGAGAGGGAAAAGTCACGTAACCCGAGTGTAGATGGGGGTTCAGCTGGTGCGGGTGTGTGGACATGGTCCCCCTGGAGGAGAACTGCAAACGCGCAGTGAGACAGGTTCTTTAGGACCACACGGGCTTATTTCCAATCAGAAACCAACCATTGGCAGTACAATAAAGTCATCGTATAGATGCCACTTTCCTGCCCTGCTGTGGTGGATTGCCTTTTCGTAGGAGAAGATAACCATGTCAGTTTCTTAGCTAGGATGAGGTCACATTGAAATCTCCAAAGAGGAATGAACATTGCAAAGCTCTGCTACATTTCTAACATAGGATTTATCACATGGTGCCGATTCGGGGCTGTAGATTTTGAAATGAAGTGATGATGGCTGAGTTCAACTTGCCAAAATAATTCAGCCTACAGTACGCCAATGGGTGAGGAAAAGAATCAGTCCAACCTGGGGAGGAAACTCTCCGTGGTGTAGCTAGATTGTTCCGGCAGCTCAGGCTCACCAGGAGCTCTACTAGCCTCACCCAGAGACATCCCAGCTTGTCCAACACCCAGATGAAAAGTGCCAGGTGTCCACCCGTGAGCACGTTGCCTTGCTACTCCAAAGATTCTGGATATTTAATTTTGGTTCAAAAAAACCTTCCTGAGCAGCTACCATGTGAGTGAGGGGCTTGGATCCCAAGCGGAACTGCACAGAGCTGGGTGGACTCACCACCTAGTCTTTCTAGAGAAAGGCCCCGACTCCATCAGTTAAATCCATCAGCCCGCACTACTTGTAGGACAAAGGTGTGTGCAGGTCACCATGAGAACAAGGGGGAGTTTCACCCCAAATGTGCTTCTCCCTGCCCACCAGTCTCTTTTCACCACCTACCCCTTTTGTTCTGGGGGGACTCAAAGTTGTACTACTGGCTCAAAAGCTAAAAATAATGAGGGAAGTGAGTCGACAGCAAAAATCAATTAACTGCAATAATGACTGAACTGAAGAAATGAGGTTTATATCTCCAGAATTTACAAAAAGCCCCTTCTTACTTCTCCTACCTGTCCACCGCACCCCATACACATCCCCTACGTCCCCCCCACCCCGGGTGGGAGCAGCATATCATTTGCCCCCAGAGACATGAGCGCACTGGGAGGAGGAGCATAAAGGGGCAGAAAAAGCTTTTTCCCCCGTCCTTCTTTCTGAAACAACCCTCAGCCATTTCCTAGAGGCTGAAGCCATCAGCTGGGATGTCCCGGGAGGGCTCCTAGGTCACACCCTGGGATTCATGGAGTTAATGAGCCCTTCCGGGGATACACTGTGGTCCAGGGACCGAGAAGCTCCTCTGGGTCAGGCCCCCTGGCGACCAGGTGCTTGAGGAGGGGGTGGAGGCCGTTCCTCGGCGCTCCCTCAATTTCCCAGGACTTCCTGAAAACCAGAGCTAGAAGGGCCAGATGGCCAGTGGGGCTTGAGTATAAATGTCCACGCACAGGAAACCCGGATGTCCGGATGACCCCCTCATTTGTGCACCTTCCACCAGCCAGTACATTTCGGCCTCCCAGCTGTGGGGGCCGTGACCTCTTTCCCCGGGGGGCTGCCAGAATCCGAGCGATTAGTTTCAATTGTGAGGTGGCTTTCTCGATTCCGATGCTTGACCCCTCAAAGGAAGGAGAAAGAACAGAATGTATTTGCCAATTTTGTAGGCAGAGAGCAGCTGTCAGATGCTGTGGAGGTTGATTGTGATTTCATTCTTGCCAACTTTCACTGAATTTCCAGCTTTCGTTGTCTGAGTTCTGAGCCAGGAAGGGGAGGGGAGATACAGCTGTCGTACCTGTGTGGCAGGGTACTCAGAAGGACGAAATAGAATTTGGAAATATGGCAGAGTTAAAATTAAGATAAATTGTCACATTAACTCATAGAAAAGTTTGAGTCACTAGGCTCCAGATGGACTCCCTTTTGAGAACTGATGTGTAGTAGATCTTACCCGCAGTCAAAAAGAAAGCCAAACCTGACGGTCACTTTCTAATTTACTCTGAAAAGGTGGAACGTTCACCATTTGCAAATGAACATCCATTTACAGCTTTTAATAAGAAAGCTTCCCCAGGGCAATTTGGTGCCTTGGACACAGGACATTTTTCCCATGCGGAAATTTTTATTTTCTAGTTAAGGATCCAAATTTTGTCTTATTGGCTAAGGACAGAGGTCGTTTAGTCCCCAGCAAACTTCTGATTTGATGCTGGAGTTTCCTCCTTCATGCTCAGGCAGAGGCTGTGGGAGGGCGGACCAAGCCGGGGCAGTTCTTGCCAGTGGTGACTGAGTTTGGAAACATCTGCAGCATTTGACCCTGCACCTCTGAACAGGTGTGTCCTGCTTCTTGTTTCTCCTATTCTGGTGTCATCTTCCACGAGCTGCAAAATAGGTGTGTGCTACATCACGGCCACGCCAAGCCCTCACCACTGCATCTCCGGGGTGAGCCAGGCAAAGGAGCTAGAGCCTCGGGCTTGAGGGCAGGGCCTTTGGAACTGTCCCAGCCCCACCCATCCCCATGCAGGCAACAGGGGTGGCAGAGAGGACAGCATTCTCAGTTTAACCAATGCCTTTCAGAGTTCTTACCTGGAGTGCATAACAAAGGCCGCTGTGCTGAGAACTTAGCCCTTCCCGTGGGTTAACAGCAGAAACAGTGACAAGGGCTGGGCACCGCTAGGGATGAGCGGACTGGATGTGTGTGCGCTGAGCTTTGCACCCAGAGGCCCAGCTCACCGAGTGGTGAACTCACGGCCTCCGTGCTGCCGAACTGGTTTTTCCCTCTTCTGTCCTCTCTGGTCTCCCGTGGGGTTTGAAGGGCTGTAGCTGTGCTCACGGCAGACCACACCCACATTTCTTTTCTCCCGCCCCTTGTCTTTGAGACTCCTTTCTTGTCTGCTGGCCACAGCCTCCTGCCTGCGGGACAGCCCCGTGCTCCTGGCATCCTATCCCGGCTCGGTCTGGAGACGCTTCCAGCCCGGGCTCGGCCACGTGGCGTGGCCCTCAGGATGAATTCTCTCACACAGGAGGGTCTTTACAACCATATCCCCAGCGTCCAGGTGTCCGAAGGCAGATTTGCTGTGGCCAAATCTCTCTCACGCCCACCCTCTGTCCGATGACAGGAAATTCACCTCCCTCGCAAAGTACCACTGATTTAAAAAGGAAAACATCTGAACTAATAACATGTGGGTATTCAGAGGTGGAGAGAGGACGGACCCCGCACAAGTATCGTCACGTCTTATCGGGAGAGTTGAGCCTGTCTGGCCAGCACGGGTAGGGAGGTAAAGTCAGACTAAACGTGTGCAGCCGGGGCCAGGCTGGCAGGGGCTTTGGAATCCCATCTTATGAAGGACACATTGGGGTTTATACCCCTTTTCAAATACTGGGAAAGGCTCCAGGCAGGAGAGGAGGGAGTGGATTCCGCGTCGCTCCAAAAGGAGCGTTAGATCCAGGGTAAATGTTGCAGAGACGCAGAATGAAAACCCTTTGAATGACTAAGGAGACGCAGTGATGGGAAAGGCCACCTTGCAAAGAGAGGGCTCCTTGCTGCCAGGACATGTTTCAGGAGGAGGCTCCAGATCTCCTCTGGCTCCCAGGGCCCCACTTCTGAGAATGTGCCGTCCACAGCGGAACAAGAAGGCTTCCATGGCCGTTCTGGTTTCTGTTCTTTAAAGCTGTTCTGGGGTGAAGACGTGAGAGGCTCCTGCTCTCTCCCAGGGGACCTGAAAAACAGGAATGGAAAGAAGGAAGCTTTTACTTTCTCTTTCCCACCCCCATCATGGCTCTAACACCTTGTCATTCCCGATGATGGTGTTAGTACATTACTAAGGACTCTGAAATCTTTTTCCCAATTTACTTTTTTTCCTTCTGTCGCTGTGACTTTCACAGAACCTCTTGGTAAACACTTTATTGAATGTGGTAGCGATCTCCTAAGGGCCTAAAGCACAATGGCTGCTCTTGGAGATGTTTATAAACGCATTGGCTGGGTTTCCAGGTAAGTGTGGGGAGAGCGTGTGTCTCTGGTGTCTGCTTATTTTGTAAACAAAGGAGGGAGAGGGGGAAACAGACGCCCGGGGAGGCTGGCTGGTGGTGGTTAGAAAGCGGAGAATGGCAAAAGCAGGAACTGATGGCAAACGGCCCAGGGCACCTGCGTTTCATTTTACGCGCAAGTGCATATCCACATCTGGAGCTCCCCTGCACTTAAGAAGTATGCAAATTTTATGAAAAGGCTGACAGTTTCTGACCCCAGTGCCTAAGCAGGTAGAATGGGGAAGGAGGTAGAATGGAGTGCGCGAGGGCGGACCTGCCCTCCGGTCCAGAGTTGGTCTTTGCGTCTGCGCGTACTTACCAAACATTGCTTTAGTTTTAGGGACATTGAACAGTTCTCCGCCAAAGACTCTACACCTGGCGGTCATCCTGTTCCTGGTCCTCAGTTTGTTCACTTCGCTCTTGAGCTCTGGGTTCACCTTCTACAACAGCATCAGCAACCCCTATCAGACGTTCTTGGGACCGATGGGGGTGTACACCTGGAGTGGACTCAGCGGTGAGTATCGGCCGAGAGGACGTGCTCTCTGCCTCTGTCCCCCTGCTTCCCTCTCACACACGTGGGCACACACGGTCACGGTCCAGCCACGGGCATTAGGAGGGCCCCCTGTGTGCTGAGTTGCGCGCTGGGGGCTGAGGTTTATTTTTGTAAACTTACAGCATTTAGTCAGTATCTTTGGTTTGTTTTTTGGTTTTTTTTTGTTTTTTTTTTGCGGTACGCGGGCCTCTCACCGCTGTGGCCTCTCCCGTTGCGGAGCACAGGCTCCGGACGCGCAGGCTCAGCGGCCATGGCTCACGGGCCCAGCAGCTCCGCGGCACGCAGGATCCTCCCGGACCGGGGCACGAACCCGCGTCCCCTGCATCGGCAGGTGGATTCTCAACCACTGCGCCACCAGGGAAGCCCCAGTCAGTATCTCTGGAAATAAAATTCTGTTTTAGGTGCCCAAGTAAGAGACCAGAGTGAGGTGAGGATGGCGTGTTAGGTGTTAAAATATATGACATACCCAGTCTTTGCTTTGGAGTATCTGGTGTAAGGAGTTGAACAAAAAACACATGCATCCACAAAACATTCACTGGGCTCCTGCGGTGTGTGCTTGACTCCAAATTAGTCTCCGCATGATGCGTGGAAGTCAACACGTGAACACGCATGCACACACATGCATGTGTGTTATTTAGTCTACTTCTTGCCCTCATAGAACAGCAGTCAACTGGGCTTAAAATCTCAACCTGATCGTGGCACAGAGAGCCACCAAGAATGTCATTTTGGAGAATCTGGGGCCAATGCCCTTCTTGTGGGCAATCCGTGAGTCCCGATGTCGCTGGGCAGTGTCGCTAGGTTGTGTTACTTGTTTGCTGGGAAAGGTATTGCGGTGGGGGATGGGAACGAGAGCCCAGCTTGAGTCACAGTGTTTTGGACCTTCTCTGCGTCTCATGGACTCCGTGGCCACTGTGTCTGCCCAGGGGCGTGGTCATGTGGGGGCCTCGTTGCCCCTGCCAGGCAGCGGGTTTCTCCTGCTCTTTCCCTCCCTCCACCATGAGAACCTGCTCTCGAGACTGGATCAGAAGCAGCCCATCCTACTAACCGGACGGCTCTGGAGGTGCTCGCGTGTAAGCCACAGGTGGTGCATTTTTTTAAAACAATAAGTTACTTTATTTATTTATTTATTTTTATAAATTTTTTTTTTTTAATTTTATTTTCGGCTGCGTTGGGTGTTCGTTGCTGCGCGCGGGCTTTCTCTAGTTGCAGCGAGCTATGGCTGCTGTTTGTTGCGGAGTGCGGGCTTCTCATTGCAGTGGCTTCTCTTGTTGCGGACCATGGGCTCCAGGTGCATGCATGGGCTTCAGTAGTTATGGCTCGTGGGCTCAGTAATTGTGGCTCGTAAGCTCTAGAGCACAGGCTCAGTGGTTGTGGTGCATGGGCTCAGTAGTTGTGGCACGTGGGCTCTAGGAGCATGGACTTCAGTAGTTGTGGCTCACGGGCTTAGTTGCTCCGCGGCATGTGGGATCTTCCCGGACCAGGGACCGAACCATGTCCCCTGCACTGGCAGGTGGATTCTTAACCACTGCGCCACCAGGGAAGCCCTGGGATTCTGCTTTGAGGAGAAAAATACCAGCATCACCTCCCGGGCCCCTGTGCCCTCTGACCCCAGCCTGGCATGGCGCAACCCTGACCCCAGGGGATAGCACTGTAGTCTGAGAGATGGTGGAGCCGGAGAGAACCTTGCAGACGGTGTGTCCCAACACATTTGATCCTCAGTCCAGGAACCGAGAGCAGAGAGTAACCCGTCAGGTCACACGGCCCGATGGGGACAGGCTGGGGTGGGAAGCCAGTGTCCCGAGCCTTCAGGGGCTGCTCGTTCTACCAGGGGCTCCCTCCAGGCCCAATAAATCTTCTGTCCCAGAAGCCGGACGACAGGCTGTGAGAGGCGTGCCCTTTTTCAGGGGCTCAGGCCAGCATCCGTGTCCATGGCGGCCCCTCCCAATTCCAATCAAAGCACCCACTTCAGGAAAAGGCATTTAACCCATTTCCATCCTACCCCTTTATGACTAAGTTTTCATTAGAAAGTTCCCAAGAGCACAATGAAGGATAATTAAGGGGTGTGAGACGCATAGTGCAGAGAGGAGGGGGTTTGTATGTACCCACTCCTTTTCTTATTAAGAAATAAAACCATTCGTTTGAGGATGAAAGACCGTCTTCACGGAGAGTGAGAACTCCTCACGCAGAAGCCCTCTCATTAGGGCCTCTGGAGGGCCGTTCCCTGGGTGTCGGTTACGATCAGGACAAGTTTGATGCCAAAATGTCCTTCTAGTTCTGGGTAGATGTCAGCAGATGACGAGTCACGCAGCCTGTGTCCCAAAGGACCTCCGTCCTGGGGACTCCCGGACAGACACCCGGCGCGCTCAGGCCCCGCCCCGCCGGACGGCGCTCCGGCAGCATCGCGAGTCTGGAACGTCTGCCTCCTGACCCTCCTCCTCCCACCTTTTTAAACAGCTTTACTGAGATATGACTCACATATCCTACAGTTCACCCCTTTACTGGCACCCAGACAGTGCCATTCGGGGGTTTTAGTATATTCACCGATCTGTGCCACCATCACCACGGTTGATTTTAGAATATTTTCATGGTCTCGGAAGGAAACTCCTCCCCCCAGCCCATCCCCAGTCCTAAGCAGCCATGAAACTACTTCGTGTCTCTAGCTCGCCCACTTTGGAAGATGAGGAATGAGGTTCAGAGAAGCTAAACTCATCTCCCAAGGCCAGTAGCTGGAGCCCTTGAACCCTGCTCTCTCTGACTCCAGAACTATGTTCCTTAACTAAGCCAAAGGAGCTTTCCAAAGTCAAAGTGGAGGAATGTTCTCTAGTGAAGGACATTGTGAAGAATTAAAAAAGGGAAGATAAAAAATGTAAAATGATCTTCTCAAATGACTTCAGTAAAGAGATCCTTTCTGGTTAAATGCTGTACTCTGTTGTGTGTAGAACGAAATCCCAGCTCCTGAGCCGGCATTCAGAGCTCTCCAGGTGGGCTCGTCCTCTGTATCCAGTGCTCAGGACCCCTCCCCGTCAGACGAGCTTGTGCCTCACAGAGCCGGACGCTCTGAGGTCATCGTCCGCCGCGAGCCTCTGTCGGCTGCCTTTTCCATTGGCCCTCCCTCAGCCTTCCCATCCCGCCCGTCTCTCTAGATAGTTTCCCCGTTGGCCCCCGTGTTCAAGCATTTATTCGCCACTCATTCAGTACACCTGCGAGGTTCATTGCCCAGGGAAGTGGGCAGAGCAGCTCCTCCTGAAAGGACTTGAGCCGAACGTTTGTCCTGTCCACAACTGCGGTGCACCATCGTTCGCATTCGGAGCCTAGAATCTAGCTCGCGTCTTTCATGTCTTTTGCACTCTCCCTAATGCTTAAAAGAGAGCAAACCCTAGTGTAGATATTCAGTGAATACCCATTGAGTACGTGTGATAAAGGAAAACGGTGATATTAAAGAATGTATCACCATGTTATCTATGAAACTATTTCTTCCTTTCAGCGTCTTTCACATTCATAAGCATGGTGCTTTTCGTGGGGAACACACAGTGCAGTCGTCTCTCTGAAGAGCTGGCCCAGAGGGTCTACTTATTTTCTCCAGCGGTCACTCACCGGGGAACCTCCCACTGCTACGGATACTCGTTCTGGCTCATCCTGCTCGCCGTTCTTCTAAACATAGTCACCGTGGTCATCATCTTCTTCTACCAGAAGGCCAGGTACCAGTGGAAGCAGGAGCAGAGAAAGCCCACGGAGTATGCCCCACGGGATGGAATTTTATTCTGAATTCCATACCCGCGTTTGGTGGTTCCGTCTACTCCGTCGTAGGCCAGCTCCCCGAGCGGTAACTGGCTGGCTAGTCTGGATGATCAGCAGGTAAAGTGCGGCCCTGTTTGACTGTCATTCTGTGACAGTTTTTGTATCTCATGACACTATGTTCTTCGTAACTGATGTACCCTTGAGAAAGGATTCTTCCCATGAGGGTAGGGAAGATGAGAAAGCAAGCTCTCCAGTCCTTGTACCCTTCAAAGCAGTAGAACGATTGTGAGCCTGTGGGCCCTTCTGACCTGGTCTCAGTCTCTCAGGTAATAAAGGTTTGGGTTACTCACCTTCCCTTTGAGTTGCTCAAAGCACTTTGGTACCTATGATCTCATTCACCTCAGGAGAGACCACGCATTTTTGTTCCACTCTATGAATGAAGACTTCCAGGCACAGAGAGATTCAGAACTTGTTTTTCCTAGACCAGGTGTTGGAAGCAAAAGGAGAGATGTAGGGGTGTATGAGCTGGTCCTCTGGGCCCTCAACCGCCAATATAACTTAAACCCAATGGTGAGTAGACATGCTGATATTCATTTTTGAGTTTCCAAGATGGGTGTTTTGTAGGGAAAAGGTTAGGAAGGAGGAAGATCAAGGAAAGATTAAAATTATAGCCCTACAGCCTCATGCTAAGAAGGTTAAATCGATTTTTGCTTTAAAAAGGTTGTGGTGAATTCAGTCAAAAGAGAAATGTCATATTGTGGTAAGCTCTAAAAACCCCATCAACCAACCCTCTGCTGAGTTGCTGCAGTGTCCCCGACACAGGTGTAGATGGCCAGGTGGTAGTGTATCACCCGTCAGCAGACTCCTGCCCAGCCAGGGGCTGAGAAATGGGTTCCAGCTCTAGGGCTTGCAGGCATACCCTGATGGTAGGTGCACAGCACCGGTGATGGAGGTGGGTGGAACAAGTTCATGGCCTCGTGAGAGGACAGTGGGTGACCCGGAATACTTTAAAAGACACCAGATGGATTCGACCTACTTCGCCAATAGGATATTCTCCCGGAAAACCACTTTGGGAATCTTTTGGGCTTGACAGAGCACTGACAGAATTCTGAAATAATGACCTTCACGTCTTGATGGAACCAGAGCCAAAAGAAGCAGAAATCTCTTCGTGTAATTTACAAAGCAGCAGCGCTCTGGACAGAAGGATACATCCTTTATGAAACTAGCAGAGATTAACCATCTTCTTACCCATTACTTTTTAACAACCTGTCTTAGAAATAACATTTTTCGTTCAAGAAACATGCACTGAATACCTGCGATGTGATTAATGCCTTGCTAAGCCAAGTACCTGCCCCGGCGGAGATCACAATTGAAGAGTTAAGACAGACATTCAAAAAGCAGTCACTAATTCCGTGTGAAATCCATTCTTAGTCACAAAACTGTGTTCATTCTTTGAAAGGTCAGTTCTCCATAACTTCCCCCCGCCAAATCCTACTAAAATCAAAATTACTCTAATAAAAATCAACTTAGTGTGAAACTGAACATATTAAAAGTCTGATTACCCACAGTGAAACTGTTCTCAATTCTTTGAAGCTAAAAACATTTATGTTCTTTGGAAGTTTGAATTTTATATTAGATTTTGAAAATAGGGATGAGTAACAAAGAGGAAGCAGATGAGGGTAACAAGTTTGCCCTCACATCCTGTATCAGTACAAAAGATTCTGTAAGTGCTGAAGACTGTGTTTACTCATCTCAGCATTGGAGTAGAGCTTGGTTTCTTTAGACGGCAAACTATCTTAATCCTTATATCATCAATGGTCTTTGAGGAACCATTTAAGACACAGGGAAATCAGGTAAGTGGAACTACAGTTCACAGTTCGGGAGATGAAGAGCTTTGCTCTCTTTCTATGTCTGAAGGTAGAAAGTAAAGAAGCTGCCTGTGTGTTCAGGGCTTGCTGACTATTCACAACCACAGGCCATGCGGCACGCCCCAACTCTGGCCTCCTGCCCTGGCCCCCGAGATGGGCCTTTTAGTGAATGTCCGTGGGGCAGGGAGGGGGACTGACTTTTTTTCAGGGAGAAAAGTGCCATTGAATGGTAATTTGCTGTTCTAAAACTACTAATAAATGTGCATTCTCTTACTTTTCTTGTAATGGAAACACCTGAAACACTATTTGGAAGGGGTCCAAACTGTTCCATGAAATATGAATGTTTCAAGGGTCGTGAGATGACCCCTAATCAGTCCACATGGTCCTGTTATGATGAGCTAGTTTACCATATAAAATATCGTGCTCTTCGGTTTGATAAGAACATAGAGTCTGTGCTAATGATTGTAGGGAAAGTCGTACTTTATACTAATGTCAAAGTGAGGGGCTCCTCTAATGGGCTGCTGCTTGCAGAGCACGGTGGCAGACAGGGGCCTTAACCTCCAGTTAAGCTTCGCCTTCATCATTACAATTTGATTTGATCATCTCACCAAAGCCTGTGGACCAGGCAGGGCAGGGGGTGTTGTCTCCTTGGATATGTCACTTCTCTGGGTCTAATGAACTATCCTGCAGCCAGCCCCATGTGGCTGTACAGGATTGGTACCTGTGGCACATAGCCACACAGGTAGACGTATCAGTATCAGCAGCCTCCTGCCTCCTGCTGGCCTCTTGGAAGCCCTAGGAACCTGCAGTTCTGCAAAGCATAGGCAGGTGCCAAGCAAAGTTCCAGGACAGGTTCTCCCTATGCTGGCCCATCGCCCACCCAGAGTGCATCCTTCTTTTTCACTGAAAGCAGCCACTGAGTGCAGGCTTGAAGCCAGGTTCTTAGCTGTCTAATCTGATGTCTTTCTATAGCCTTGACCAGGATGCAGAGCAGGCGTGTGTGGGACTGGCCGTCTAGGAGTCAGCAGGCTTTTCTGATTCTGAAACTCCAGCTGGGAGAGAAGCCAGGCTCCTTGGTCCCTGAGCCCCATGGGGGTCTCCTGACCCTGGGACCTAGATTCCCCCCCCCCCGAGGGCCCTGGATACATAGGTTCCCCCCCCCACCAGGAGTGTGGAGGGCTGACGCCTCCATAGCAGCTGGGGCTGCGGTCTGCCCTCTGGGCCTCATTCCCTGGTCTCACCCCCAAACACCTCCCGACCCAGGACCCAGGACCCAGTTGGAGGCTCTATTTGTACACTGCTCTGACATCTCATAGGAGCCGCAAGAAGCCAGCAGTCCCCCTCTTCTCTGAGCTTTCCTCACCATGAAAAAATAAGTAATAAATAATAGAAATGACAACATTAGAAATAATGACAATAATAGAAAGAATAATGACAATAATAGAAATGACAGTGTGGGATTGAGCAGGGAACGTCTGCAGTCAGGCTGCCTGGGGTGGAGAAGTTAATCTCAGCAAGCCTCATTCTAATCATCTGTGAAATGGGATCACAGTACCAGTCTTCGCTCTCAGCAATGTGGGAATGAACTGTGATTAAGGGAGGTAAAGAACTCGGGGCCTTCGTAACTGATGGCCTTCCCTCTCCTCACAGAACTGGCAGCCTGCAGAGCGTGGTGGTGGCAACTTTAAAAGCTAAAGAATGTTTTGCCCCTTTAGCTACCACATTAATAATTCTTTTGTTCTGTAAATGAGCGACAAACAGCTTAAACCCGGGAGGCTAATAAACTTGCCCAAGTGTCCACAACCGACAAGTAGCAAAGCAGCACGAAAAACAGGTCTCCGGGCCCCTGTTCTTTTTTACTAATGTTTGATTCGGTTGCATAAACATTTGTCTGCATCCGGCTGAGGGTGGACCGAGGGGACAGAGGAGAAGGTCCCTGCCTGTGAGCTCTGCCCGAGAGGAGGCATGGCCTCCGCGGTATTGCCCGTGGGGCTAAGCCGCACGTTTCACCGCATTTGTGTGTCTCACAGTGGATCTGGATCCGGTTCATTTAGAACACAAAGGAGCAGCTCGCTCAGGCAAAAGCACCCGATTTGTTTCAAATAAATCCTCAGCTGGGCTGGAGAGGGCCGTGTCCCCCGACGTGACCCTCCCCCACACACTCAGATGAGGCAACGCCCCGTGACCTAAGGACTTTGTGCTTCTTAAAAGAGAAAGCGAGGCCCAGGTTACTCACGGTGACCTGGGTCACTGAATTATTAAAGCCGAGCCCAAGGAGGAACCGAGACCTGGGGAGTTTGTGGAATATGAAATGCCCTGAGTGCGACGGCACGGAAGGTCAGCCCAGCCTGTCCTCCCTGCCCTTCCTGCTCTGTGATCTCATGCTGCCCACAGACTCTGAAAATTCTTAGAGCATCACTTAGAATTCTAGACAACGTCCTAGTTACAAAAAAAAAAGAAAAGTTCATCAGTCTTTGTGACAGGCTTCAGACCATGAAGATTTCATTTTCAAAATGTTCAAATATTTCGTTAAAAAACAAAAATTTAGCTAGAAATACGTTGTATTTTATGACTATTCCTTTGAAATGAACTTAAAAATGAACACCGCTCCTACCTCTGTCTCCCACTCCTCACCAAGAGGCGTAGACTTCATCATTTTTAACCTTGACCCTTTGTAGAATGCTCTGCCCCTCTGGCTGTCCTGGAGCAGGACACGCCCACAAAACGGTCCCTTCCGGAAGCAGGCGTTTCTGCTTTTCTAATTCAGTGCACAGATGGTGGGTCTTCCAGAAAAGAGTGTGGTCACAGCAAACGTCAGCGTCTCTCAATGTGTGCTTCCCCTAAGTGCTCTACAGGCGAGAATCCATTGAATCCTCCTGGCAAAAGCAGGTGCTGGTTTAGAATTAACTCATGTCACAGATGAGGACTGAGGCTTACACTGGTTAAATGGTGTGTCCGCAATCCCACAGCAAGGGAGACATTGAGCAGAGATTCCAGCACAGACTGTCTGCCATGTCTCGGGTGAGGCACATGCCCTGGGGGCCGATAATCTTCCGGTGGCCCCTTGTGTCTGTATCAAAGGGCTGTAAAATGCTCCGAGTGCACATCCACGCACTAGACATTGGCCTCCATCAGGTGCCCTCCTGGTAAGTTTGCTGGATTTCTGAAGTGCTGAATCATTCTCCTTTGGCTTAAAAGTTTAACTATTTTCACGAGTGTTATCTTTATGTACCTAAGGCAGACTCACCTCTTCTCGATGGCTCCGTCACTGTGCTAAGTAGAGGTTAAGTATTCTGTTGAAGGCAGGTGAGGCAGTGCAGAAAGCACATGCTTATGTGCTGAGACTTAGGTTTTAGTGAATACACAGCGAATGAAGATTTACTGAGGCGCTAAGTCTATTGAAGATGGGTGGCAGGAGGTGGGAGCCCAGCTGGACAGACAGACCTTGAGTCCACCCTGGCGGGGCTTTCCAGCAGGACCTCTTCGGGAGCATCTTGAAGGTGAACCTGGACTAATTGGGAAGGTTCGCGGAGAAAGACGTGGCCTTTGCTCCACCCCGAATTCTGTGACCTTAGAGAGGATCTAATCCGACCCTCGGGTTACATGGAAAGAAAGGGAAGCTCAGATCTAGCAAGTTGAGGGTTTCTAATCTCTGCCTCCTCATTTGAAAATAAGAAATAAAAGGGTAGAGGAAGATTTGGGATCCTTTAAGTTCTTGTTTTTTTCTCCTCAATTTCATTAAGTTTATTGTTTAAAGAAACATTTACATAAACACAAAATGTGACCCGGTCAAGGTTCCAAAAAGTATGCAGGACACATGTGATAAGGGTTTCCCAGGGAACTTCCGTTCCTATAAAAATTCTGTTTTTGTGATGCTGCTCTTCTATTCCATGAGGGGTGTAACAAGCCTGCTCTGCAGGGGTCTTACTTGGCTGTATAGTGTTGTGGAAACGTTCCTTTCAGCATTTGCCCCACAAAAGTCAAAGAACGCCGCGTCTGCAGCAACATGGGTGGACCTAGAGATGATCATGCTAAGTGAAGTAAGTCAGACAGAGGAGGGCAAATATCATCTGATATCACTTAGATGTGGCATCTAAAATATGACACAAATGAACCTATCCATGAAACAGAAACAGACTCACAGACATAGAGGACAGATTTGTGGTTGCCAAGGGGGAGGGGGGGTGGGGGAGGGATGGACTGGGAGTTAGGGATTTGCAGATGCAAACTAGTATATAGAGAATGGATAAACAACAAGGGCTTACCATAGAGCACAGGGAACTGTATTCAATATCCTGTGATAAACCATATCGGAAAAGAATGTATATATATGTACAGCTGAATCGCTTTGCTGTACAGCAGAAATTAACACACCATGTTAAATGAACTATATTTCAATATATTTTGTTTTTTAAAAGCACACACAAGAACCTCAGAAAAAAGGGCAATGAATGAATGCTGGTGACAATCAGGTATACTTGATAGGACGAGAAAAAATTCGCTTCCTATTCCAGAATGAGAAATCTTTGAAAGAATTTTCTAATTTCCAGACTCTTCCATTTTTTATTTACAAATGAGTGCCCAGGAGCTCGTGGTGTACTGTTGAGGAAACTCTGAGGTCACATGTCTGGGAGCTGTGTGGCTTTGTACTGAGCGTACCGAGCCACGCATGTTTCACACCCTGCTGTGGACGCAGTGCCTTTGGAAGGGTTTTTGGCTGTACTCTGACCCAAGTCAGTTCGTGCCACTCCACCCGATAAACTGCCACCCCCAGTGTGACTCAATGCCAACATCTAGCTTAATGCCTCCATGGAAATTTGGCTGTCATGGACTCGTTCAATCAAATAAAAACTTGTAGAGAATTTTCATAGCAAGATGAATGATGCAGCACTTTTTCGGAGGGCCATGGAGAAGGATGGCATTTAAGATGCTCGTGGCTAAAGATCAGGAGTTCTTAAACCTTTTGGTCTCAGGAGGACTCCGTTGCACGCTACAGATCGCTGGAGGACTCTCAAGAGCTTTTGCTTATGCGGGCTGACTGTACTGATACTTACCATATTAGAAATGAAAACTGGTAAGTTTCCACAATGATCATTTTTTACTTATTAAAAAAGCCCAACAAATTCATTACATGTTAATATGAACAACATGTATGAAAGAAAAATAACTATATTTTTTAAAACAAAAAATAATTTAGTGAGAAGAGTAGCATTCTTTTGTATTTTTGTGGATCTCTTAAATATCGGGCTTCACAGAAGACGGCTAGATTCTCCCATGTGCTTCTGACTTCCATCTGTCATCAGTTGTTTGGCTGAAGAAAACTCAACCTCACATGGAGATATGGTCAGAACAGAGGAGTGTTTCATGGCCCTTTATGGGTCTTTGCTTTAAGGTCAGTTGCAATGTGGAATCTGAAACTATAGGAGTGAATTTTTCCTTCTCTGTTACATTAACGCATTGCGTCCTTTGCATTGGTCTCTTTTGCACTGAGACTGGATCATTTAACCATGCATGATTTTGTAGCATCACATATTGATGACTTGAAAAATACTGGTTCACTGACTCAGGCAGATCTTCCAAATGTTGACACATTAATTATAAACATCGAAAATTCACGTTTGTTAATATTACCACCAATCTCATCAGAAAAGTCTTGAAGGACTGGGAAGCTGGTAAGTTCAGGATGGCAAATACAAGTTTTCCAGAATTCTAATCTTTTGCTCGAAAGCTCAAATTTTATCATTGGCAACAAATACTGTCAGTTTTGTTTTCCTTGAAGGGACAGACTCACTTGATTCATTTTTGAGAAAAAGGTTGCCAAATACTCCAGCCTGAATAACCATAGTTTGTCAGTCATTCTTTCAAATAGAAATGGTACTGCATGAAAGAGGCAGTAAGTTTAGCTCACGTTTCAACCAATCTCACAAGTGCTTTCCCTGGAGACGCTCACAATTCTTCGGTATGCTGCAAACATGCTGTGTACATATTTTCATTTCGATCAGAGGTGTTCTTAACTAGCACTGGCTTTTTCCCCCACTGCAAGTACATGGTGGTGAAGATCATTGCGAAGTCTGGAGCAGTTTGATGAGTGTGTCTTCCTTTGTGCCAAAGTGCAAGCAATTTTACCCACCATTGCAAGTACCAACCCAGTTCAAAAGGCAGATGACATCTTACTATTGTGATGAAGACAGTTTTGACCAGAACCCAGAGCTCTATTGCAACAATATTTGAAAAGGAAGGTTAGGATTCCAAGACAGTTTCCAAGAAGTAAGTGAGGGTCTGTGTCTTAAAAAAGCCTCAGAACATGGTCCCAAATAACAGAGTAAGACAGCCATGTCTTTCTCTGTTTCTCTGGAGAGTGACAGTTACAGGGGATGGAGGTGTGGAGAATGTAATTATATCCACATCATGCGACGTGATGAAGCAACTGAAAATGATGATTGAGAAGGAAATATGTACACATAATATTGTGCAAAAAATGGCAGGAGTTCTACCGCTAACGGGGGTATCCCAAGGTGCAGAGGGGCAGCGGATTTTATTTTTTCTTAGATTCTCCTGTATTTCCTACAGTTGGCATGCATTACACTCATATTCAGAAATAAGGACCAACCTTCTTTCATTCTTTTTAAAAAGGCAGAGACCAGGAAATGGGGAAAATCAATCCATTGATCACGCGGTCAGCAGGCCTAAGTGTCGCAGTCAGGATCATAGAAAAAAGGTAAAATTTGAGTTGCAAAGCTTGCTGAGTCTGAGTCCAGTGGCAAAGCTGGGAGAGCAAAGAGACGACATCCACCCCGACTGTAGAGGGGAGTCCCCAGAATGGGAGATGATCCAAACTGGTCATTGTGGCAGATGCTGGCCACGGCTGCTACAAATGCTTATTGGTAGCGTTTGTAGCTGTCAATGGCCTCTCGTGTTTGTTTGCTACAATCGCCAGTGGCGAGAGGTGTCTTCCAGGATGGCCTTGAACGCTTCCCACCTTGGGTGAGGTTTTGCTGTGGGCGGAACGTTTGTGTCCCTCCGAGTTCCTAGGTTGAAGCCCTAATTCCCAGTGGGATAGTACTTGGAGGTGGGCCTTTGCGGGTGATCAGATTGAGATGAGGTCATGAGCGTGGGGCTGTCCTGACGGGGTTGGGGCCCTTGTAAGAAAATGAAGAGAGGGGCTTCCCTGGTGGCGCAGGGGTTAAGAATCCACCTGCCAATGCAGGGGACTCGGGTTCGAGCCCTGGTCCGGGAAGATCCCACATGCCGCGGAGCACCTAAGCCCGTGCGCCACAACTACTGAGCCTGAGAGCCACAACTACTGAAGCCCATGCTCCTAGGCCCCGTGCTCCGCAACAAGAGAAGCCACCGCAATGAGAAGCCCGCGCACCGCCACGAAGAGTAGCCCCAGCTCGCCGCAGCTAGAGAAAGCCCGCGCGCAGCAACGGAAACCCAACGCAGCCAAAAATAAAGAGAATTTAAAGAAAAAAAGGAAATGAAGAGACACCAGAGCTCTCTGTGCCTCCGTGAGCGCCAAGGAAAGGCCACATGAGGATGTGTGAGCAGAGGCTGCTGTCTGGAAACAAGGAAGAGAATCCCCGTCAGGAACTGAGTCTGCAGGCACCTTGATCTTGGACTTTGCAACCTCCAGAACTGTGAGAAGGAAATGGCTGTTGTTTAAGCCCCCCCCCCCCCCCCCCAGAGTGTGATATTTCATTATAGCAGCCTAAGCTGACGAAGACAGGCTTTTTAGACCCATTCATCTATGGGGGGCGTGGTCAACCTGAGCGACGGGCCTCTCAAAGGTAACTGTGTTTTGTGATAAGCCCGGCGGAGCACGGGACAAAGGAAAGCAATGAATTGGGTGCTGGCTCTCAAGTGGGGTAAGAGGAGCCAGCAGGGAGCTAACCTTGGCCACTGCTCACTCTGGTACATGGTGGGAGTGCGGGTGGCGGACGCGCCCACGATCACGAGCTTGGCTCCAGCCTAGGACTTCCAGCTGACCAGCCGTGGGACCTGGAGCTGCAGCTTTTCCTCCTTGGGCCTCGGTTTCCTCATTCACGTGACGGAAGGCCTGCCGTGACCCTGGCTCACTCCTACGTCTAAAGGTTGATTCGGTCCATTGGGGTCTTTCACGAGGGTTTGAAGAAAGCAATTCTGCAGATTTTTGGTTCGTAACCGCGATGTTGCAGGTAGCCTTTGGGTGGGTAAGAGGGTGGGGAGATTGGGCTTAATCTGGGGTCAGGCACACGCTGACAACGAACGGGCAGATATGCGAGGAGGACAGATTTGTACCCTCCAGAGGAGGATGGATTCCAGCCAAGAGGAAGAAGCCCTGTGCTGACAGGCGGCCCGAGGCCCACGCCCTGGATCCACGGGCTGGCGCGTGCTTGCCCCCGTCGCTTAGAGGACACCACGGAGCAACTTGTCCCTCTCGAGTGGCTCAGCGCGGGCTCGGGGGAGGCGGAGATTGAAGAGGCCTTTCACGGGGGGCGCACATCTGAGCTGTGTACACAAGAGCAGGGGGCACAGCACAGGGCCGCCCCTGCATGGGACCCGAGCTGTGAAGAGAGGGAATCTACTGGAAACTTCACGGGAGACTTCGTATCTTGTTCACCATCCGCCGAAGGTGAGAAAAGACAAGAATGAGTTTTTTGGTTTTTTTGCGGTACGCGGGCCTCTCACTGTCGTGGCCTCTCCCGTTGCGGAGCACGGGCTCCGGACGCGCAGGCGCAGCGGCCACGGCTCACGGGCCCAGCCGCTCTGCGGCACGTGGGATCTTCCCACACCGGGGCACGAACCCGCGTCCCCTGCATCGGCAGGCGGACCCTCAACCGCCGCGCCACCAGGGAAGCCCGGACAGCCACGCTTTTTAAGGGAGCGCCACAGCCAGGGTGATGGTGGAGGAAAGGGAGTCAACGGGGAGAGCCCGTTGGCCCCAGATGAGAACGCGAGAATTTACCGAGGCTCCCGCGGTTCATCCGAGGGGCATGCGGACCAGACACCACTGGCGAACAGCCTCCTTTTCGAGCCACTGGGACACCTGCTCCGAGCAACAGTCTGGCTCCCTTGCCTGAGACTTTCTGTTGGGAGCAGAGCTGCCAGTTACACTTCAGCGTGTTCACAATGAGCCCACTTTCACCCACGCAGTGATGTTCTGATGCTGTTCAAGCAAAGAAAGCAAAGAGCCAGCGCTCAGGGGGCAGGTAGAATCATTAGCTCTCAGAGAAATGCACCTCAAAGCACAATGAGACACCACTTTGCATCCACTAGCCTGGCTGGAACCAGAGGCAGAGAACAGCAAGCGTGGCTGAGGGCGTGGAGAACTCCGAACCCGCGTGCGCGGCTGGTGCGGGGGTGCGACGGTCTGGCAGTTGCCGGAACCTGTAAACGGAGTTATGTATGACCCAGCAATTCCAGTACGAGCTCTACACCCCAGGAAATGGAAAGCACATTTCCACATAAAATGTGTACATGAATGTCCACGGCGGCATCGTTCATACTAGCCGAAACGTGGAAACCATCCAAATGCCCGTCCACTGACGAATAGATAAACAAAACGTGGTGTAACTATGCAGTGGAATATTAGTCATCCATAGAGAGGCGTGAAGGACTGGCATATGCTAGAGCATGAATGGGCCTTGAAAACATGACGCTCAGGGAAGAATCCAGACACAAAAGTCCACATATTGCAGAATTCCATTCATATGTGATGTCCAGAATACAGAGATCAGGAAAAACAGAAAGTGGATCGGTGTGCTTAGCGCTGGGCGTGGGGACAGGAGGATCAAGGAGAGACCGATCAAGGCTTCAGGGTTTCGTTTTGAGATGGTGAAAATGTTCTAAAATTATGGTGATCGTTTCACCTATCTGTGAATATACTAAAAACCACTGAATTGTACATTTTCAATGGGTGAGTTGTATGGCGTGTGAATTATATCTCCATAAAGCTATTTTAGAAGTCTGTTACCTTCTCTTCTAATATTTTTACATGAAATAAACAAAAAATTGCTAAGACCGTGGAAGCCTCCTTTCTATCCCACCCCCCGTTCTGTTCCCCTTCCTCCCTCACCAAGGTAGCCACAATCACAGATTCTGTCCTTCTGTCCATGGTTTAGGTCACTTTTCCATAGCCTCTAAGTATCTTTTATTGTCACCACCACAAGAGCTCTGGGAGACTGAACCGTTACTAACCCCATTTGACAGATGAGCAAACTGAGGTCCAAAAGGTCAAAATTGAGCTGCCCAAGGTCAGAAGTCTTAGCTGACTCCCACTGGATGCTATTGTCCCACCCTTGTGTTAGCAGCCTGCTTTTTCATTCTCTGTTTTTCCAACAACCTTCTTTGGTTAAACCTCACAAATGATCCCATTAATCTGTTTCCACGAAGACAACGTTATGAATAATATTATCAGTGAATATGTTACGTGCAGAAATCTCAAAACATCTCTGGTATTTTCCAGGACACATTTTTACAGTTCTAAGGTGATTTTATAAGCCCTTCTATAAAAGGTGAAAATTGCTATTCTGAACAGCTCGAGCAGACGATCTAGGTTTCTTAAGTAGAACTCAGCTAATGCTCACCTGCCGGACCTGCAAATGTCACAAATCTTCCAAGAAGCCTTGAACACTTTATGGCTTTTGTCATCAAAGGAGGAGAAACAGAGAGAGGAGCTGAGAGCCTTTGCATTTCACATGCTTCATCATGGAGAAGATGGACGTGCTGTGAGCCATGAAATATCTGCCAGAAAAGGATGAATAAAACCGGTAAACTCTCCTAGAAGCCCGACACGGGCAGCCCCCGACCACTCCCACCCCAGCACCCCTCTGTGGCTCAGCCTAAGAAACCAGCCACTGCACCTCAGACGAGCCGCCCTGCCCACTGGCTTTTGTGGGGCCCCCCGGATCTGCGAGACATCATGGGCAGACATTGGAGATGGACAAGACGTGGCCCCTGGCCTTCAGCACAGTGTTACCTATTAACTGATGTTGACTTGCTTCTTATTAAAAGTTGGCCCATAAGAGTGAGAAAGAGCGGCTTTTTTTTTTTTTTTTTTTGCGGTACGTGGGCCTCTCACTGCTGTGGCCTCTCCCGTTGCGGAGCACAGGCTCCGGACGCGCAGGCCCAGCGGCCATGGCTCACGGGCCCAGCCGCTCCACGGTATGTGGGATCCTCCCGGACCGGGGCACGAACCCGCGTCCCCTGCGTCGGCAGGCAGACTCTCAACCACTGCACCACCAGGGAAGCCCCGAAAGAGCGGCTTTTTAAGGGACCCTTTATATCCAGGAACAGAGATGCACAAATTGGCTGGTGCATCTCAGGCCATGGTGTTTGCAGGCGAGCCGGAGCCCACGGAACCCCAGCTCCACTCGGGCAATCCAGGCGAGAGCCCCACTGTTAGGGGCTGAATTGTCCCCCAGAAAGAGAGGTTGGAAGTCCTCGTCCCGGTGCCTGCGCGTGTGACCTTATTCGGAAACAGGATTCTTTCGGATGTAATTAGCTAAGATGAGGTCACACTGGGTTAGGGTGGGCCCTCAATCCAATATGGTAGCCTTACAAGAAAAGGGAAATTTGGACAGGGACACAGACACAGAGGAGAAGGCCAGACGAAGACAGACACAGGGGACAAGATAGCCACGTGGAAACGAGGCAGAGATTGAAGTGATGCAGACACAGCCGTGGAACGCCTGGGGCCACCGGGAGCTGGGAGAGGAAGGAAGGAGCCCCCCAGATCTCAGAGGGAACCTGACCTTTCCATCACCTTGATTTTGAATTTATGCCTCCACGACTATGAGGCAATAAGAGTCTGCTGCTTTAAGCCCGCCAGTGAGTGGCCCTTTGCTGTGGCAGCCCTAGCAAACCAGTACACTCACTCACTGAAATCCCGGGGTGCACTCCCCTGGGACCCTGTTTCTTCCCTTTGTTGAGCGTGAGGTCCTGGGCTTGGGTCTTTCCCACTCTCTGTTGTTCTAGGTTGTTGCCCCCGCTCCTGAGCCCTGGACAATGACCTTCCTGCCTGTCCTTGACAATGCACGGTCCTCGCCTGGCTTCATCCACCAGGCACCCGTCAGGGAGCTGCCAAGACTTGCTGGTGGGTTTCAGGACCACAGACCTCTCTGAGAAGCTCTGTCAATGACAGGACACAGAGTTGAATCCCCTCAGCCTCCTGACTAATCACAGGCTCTCAGTCCAGGGTCCAGAGAGGTACCCCCAGGGCAGTAGACTCTGGTCCACTATTTCCAGGAACCCAAGAGGAGCTTCATGGAAGCTGCCCGTTTCCTGGCCCCAAGGAGCCCCTGGAAACCTCTGCCAGCGCCAGCCCCTACAGGACCATCTCCATGTTTCCAGGTCTCCAGCAGCCTTCTCTTTCTAAGAATCTGGGTCCAGAGTTTGTCCGGGTCCCTGAGACCAGGAGGGTGAGAGGAACCAGGAAGCTGGGAACTGCCGGCCTCCCGGCCCCTCTGGGAGGTGTGGTTCCCGCCCTGGATGGGCGCCCATCTGGCAGGAGGCCTCCCACCCCGGACCTGGGTCCTCGGTTGCCCAGTGGTGCATAGGCGGCATGTGTGCAGAGCTCCAGCAGGGCTGAGGGTCCCCGTGAGAAGGGCCAGGAGCCGTGTGATGTCCCACGGCCACTGCGGCTCCACTGCAGCAGTGGAGCCGCAGCCAGTGACTGTGATGGCAAGGACAGCCACAGCCACAGCACTGCGGCCGGGACACGGGCCCTGGGTCCCAAGGTGCTTCCCGAGCCCCTACGGGACCGTCCCCAGACCTCGAGAGCCCCTGCTCCCCTCCAGCCGGCCTGGCTGACCCTGGACTACCGCCGCAGCTGGCGTTGCAAAGGAGCCGGAGCCCAGAGCTCATTTCAGCCTCGCGTCTGCAGGCTCTTTGTTCCCTGCCCATCAGGAGGCTAGAAAAGAGCCCGGAGGCTTAGCAACTTTTATAGACATTCAACACAGTGAATTTATGCCTGTTGAATCTAATAATACATTTTACAGGTCTTTTTATCTTATTTTCTAGGTTTCATGTTTATGGAATTTTACAGAAGTATCAGTCCAAGACGAACTGAGAAAAAGAAATAAACCTGTCCTTAACCGTGGAGAGTTTGGGATGCACTGGTCTGTATCCTGGCCCAGAAGTGAGCAGATCCCAGGGGGCCGGGAACCCTGGTGGTCTTCTTGGGGGTCGGGGCAGCTCCTCCCATCAGGCTCCACTCTGTGGTCAAGATGCTGAATGCCTGCCTCTGGACCCATCCTGGGGAGCAGCAGAGAGCAGGCGCCCTGGGGAGACACAGAGAGCTGCCCCGTGGGGCTGCTCTGGGAGCTGGGATGGCCTCCTATCTCCCTGTGGGGCATTTCTGGGACAATGGCTGGGCCCTGGGGCGGCTGCGAGGGTGGCAGTGGGCAGGCATGGGGTCGGGGGTCACCAAAGGCTGAGTGAGTGAGTGAATGAATGAATAAAGGAGTGTTGGTGTGGGATGGAGGGAGCCACGAGGGACCGGAGGTGTCAGAGCTGAACGGGGCTCTCTGCACCCTCCCAGCCGCATCCCCCCCCACCCCCCACCATGCACAGTGTGGAGGGAGACTGGGTGGGGGCGGGGGGAGGCTCAGGGAACTTGGCTTTGCTCCCACGGGGTCAGGATCTCACTTCCGGGCCTTAGCCACTCTCTGCCTCTTCCCCCCCCCCCGCCCCTCCCGGGGAGCGTCCCGCCGAGCTTCCTCGTCTGGAAGCTGCAGGCCAGGGGTCCGCAAACGACTTCCCTTTCGCGGGCCGAGTCCAGCCAGGCCCCTGCTTTTGCGGACACGCTTTTACGGAAGCACAGCCGTGCCCGGGGAGGTAGGCACCGCCCGCAGCTGCTGTGAGGCCCCCGCAGGGCGAGGGGTTGTGAGGACAGCCTGTTGCCCCCAAAGCCCTTGGCTGACTACTTCGCGTCAGGCCCCTGCTCGGCCGTCCTCGGTGCGGGCAACACTGCCTCCTAGCGGCCGATTTGGAAACTGTTTCTGGTGAGTCCCTGAAACACACTCATAGAACTTACTTTCAGTTCTTGCAGCTCCGCTCTCTAGTAGAGTCAAGCCATTATGTTTATCTTTTTGCAAGGTGGAGCATAAGCAGGTGACAGTCTCTATGGATTCACTGCGGAGGCATTAGAGACGGAGGGACGACGGCATCCTGACAGCCCCCGGGCGGCCCAGGACCCCGCCTCAGCATCCCACGGCCCTTTCGAGGCGGCACCACTAGAGGGCACTATAAGCCCGCGAGTGCGTGGCTGGAGCCTGGGCCGCCGGCGCCCCTGGGAAGCAAGTGCCCGGGTCTGGCAGGGGGTCCTGAGCTCTCAGCAGGAGTCGAGGAATCAGCGGGGCCTGGCTCCGAACCGGGAATGGACCATTCTGGTACGTGAGCCACGGGGGAACAGCAGCCCACCTGTCTTTACTTGGATGTCCCCCCAGCCCCAGTGATTTTGGAAATGCCTTCCCCTCCAAGATGCTCCTTCAAAGAGGGCTCTGCGGGCTTCCCTGGTGGCGCAGTGGTTGGGAGTCCGCCTGCCGATGCGGGGGACGCGGGTTCGTGCCCCGGTCCGGGAGGATCCCACGTGCCGCGGAGCGGCTGGGCCCGTGAGCCGTGGCCGCCGAGCCTGCGCGTCCGGAGCCTGTGCTCCGCAACGGGAGAGGCCACAGCGGTGAGAGGCCCGCATACCGCAAAAAAAAAAAAAAGAGGGCTCTGCTTTGCTTGGTCCTCCCCTGCAGAGTCATATTTACACTCTAACGTTGCCAGAGGTCGGAGGTCAGACAGTGAAGGAATCTGCCCCTTCAGCTAAACTGACACCCTCTCCAATTTATTTGACATTAAGGTCTTTTGTGTGAGTGTGAGTGTGTGTGTGTGTGTGTGTGTGTGTGTGTGTGTGTAACACCCACACCATGAAGCGGACCTTGGTGAATGCTGACTGAGACCCTTTTGGGGAATGCTTGGCTTTTGGTTTTGTCTTGTCTTTAAAGCTGGATTCTTGTTCATTTTCTAGCTGTCTTTGCCAGTAGCCCACGGCTGGTTTCTCTGAGGGGGTGAGGGAGCTGCTCTGTGCTGGCAGGCAGGGTCCCATCCCCACAGGCCTGGAGGGCATAGATCCCGTGTTGCTGGGGGAAGGAGTGCTTGCCAAGAGGGAGAGCCGGGCTCATGGATTCTAAGTGCTCTCGGACCACATTCACCATAACTGTGGGTCAGTTCACTTCTCCCGATTTCTGTGTCTCCCCTTAGGGCCCCTCTCGTCTGGGAAAACGACGGGTGGCTGACAAAAGAAGCGGACAGCTAACACGAGAAAGTTATGTAAGAAATGTGGAACGAACCTCTAACATGATTGCCCTGCTCTTCCACTCGGGGGTGGTGAGTCTGTGCTTCTCCTTCTTGGACCACGGCTCCCGGGGTGGACGATGGGAGAGCCGGGAGTGGTGTGGTCCTCCTCTCCGTCTCCCCCCTCAGGCCAGTGCCATAGGTCGCGGTCGCTGGGTGATGTAGCCGAGAGGAAATGCAGATCCCTGCCTCCTGAGACTGATGGGGCTCATGTTGGCAACAGCCGCTGAGCAGTTAGACTAACGTCACTCCTCGACGATGCGAAAGGTCAACTGCCGCAGCAGAAACCTGGAGATGAGTCTCCATCACTGTTAATGGGTGTCACTGTGCAGTTGATTTTTGCTGAAATCCTTTTAAAATCCCATGCCTGTTACATCCTTGTAGATTCCAAGTGTTGGAAACCCCCCTCCTTCCCTCCTCCCCTTAACCTCACCCACTACCCATGACAATCTAATTCTTAATTCTTCCACAGTATGTTCAAGGCCTTGAGAATATGCCACCTCCTCCAAGAAGCCCTCTGGGGCCCCTCTGCTGTGCACCCCCAGCATTTTATTTGCATCTGTCGGGTGCCCACTGTGAGGGGCTGGGAATCCTTCTTGCACAGAGTAAGCTGATTGGATTAAACATGAATCAATGAAATAATTTGCTTCCTCTGAAACTATGTCAGCTCTGAACAGGGACATATTCCTCATAGCTGCTCAAAAGCAGCTGGGATATTGGTCACTGACAAGAGAGTGTCGTTTAGAGCCCATGAGAACGAGTGGGTCTAAACAACTCACTCAACACTTTTTATTTTTTAAAATGTATTTATTGGGTTGCATCAGGTCTTAGTTGTGGCTCGCAGGGTCTTTCACTGTGGCACGAGGGCTCCAGAGCACGCGGGCTCAGTAGTTGCCCCGCGGCATGTGGGATCTTAGTTCCCCGACCAGGGATCGAACCCGTGTCCCCTGCATTGGAAGGCGGATTCTTAACCACTGGACCGCCAGGGAAGCCCCGAACGGGCGGTTCTGAAGCCCTGTCAGGAATTGGCAGCGACGCACTGGGCTCTCCTTTCCGGGTTCTATCTCCTTCCCACTGGGCCAGCCATCCCCTTGGGGGTCCCTCTCCCTGTCGGCTCCTACTACATCCGGAGGGGCAGCCCCCCCCCCGGCTCTCCTCCCCGCACTCGGGCCACTCTGCCCTGTCCACGTGGTGTGCTCTGCCCTTTCCCGTTTGGGGATCCAGCTTCTCCCCGCGGAAAAGAGGGGAGAATGAGGGGAGGGGGTCCCACCTCCCTCTGTGGCCCTTCCTGCTGCATATGCAGTTGCATCTGCTCCCTGCACGTTCTCAACATCCCCTCCAAAGCGCAGCCTTACCGCCTCTCGTGCCTCTGGGAAAACTCCCAACTCCAAGTGGAAATTACAAAAGGCTCTTTGGAGGTTCCGAGAAGTCTTCGCACCCCCAGAGAGACCCCCGTCTTGCTGACCCGCCTCCTCTTCCCTGAAACCCCTACGTCTCCCCATCTACCGCCCCTCGCGTCACCTTGGAGCAGCCTCCGGGCTGCGTCTGCAAGGCAGGCATCTCGGAGGTGCGCCGTACCCGCCCCCCTCCCACCCACCCCTCCTGCGGCCCGGCAGCAGTCCTGCCTTTGCCCTGCCTACCCGCTGCCCTGCCCCCGCCCACGGCCCCAGGCCCCCTCCTCACCCCACGCGGCGCTGTCCCAGCCCCACCTCACAGGACCCCAGCCCCTGCTTCCTCCCGGGGCCATCTGGGGTCCCCAGCATCGCGTCCCAGCCAGGGCAGCCCCCCCAGTCCTGTGTGCCCGTTCCTCTATCCCCCCAAGCTTCACTTCAGCCCCCGGGGTGCTCCTGGGGCTGCGGGCGCTCTGGAGGCTGCGTCCGACCCGCCTCGCCTGTCACGGGGACCGCTGGGGCCTGCCCACCGCCCTGCCCCCCAGAGCTTCGGCCCGGCCAAGTCCCACAGTGCCTTTTGCAGGCAGGAGGCGACAGGGCCCGGCCCCAGAGCAGTGGTCGGGGGTTTATGCACCACACCCAGAATGAACTCGGAAGCCGCATGCTCTGCGCGCTTGGTGTCACGGGCACACTCAGTTTTGAGGGTTCACTTCGTCCACCCCAGGTAGTGACGTTTATAAACACTCCTTTCTTCTCTGCCTGAGGGGTGGCGACCACAGCCGGACCTTGAGCGTCTGCCCTCCCGTGAAGGGCGGTCGCTGCCCGCAGAGCCCTGGGAGTCCAGGGGGAGGGGGGCAGCGGCCAGACCACGGCCTGTACCCCGTGGCCCGTGGCCCGTGGCCCGTGGCCGCCTCCCTGCCTCCCCGCAGGGCTCACTTCTTTCTAACAGAGGCCCGCGCAGCCCAAGACGCTGCTTGGAGAAACCAGCTCTCTGGCAGTGGGAACTGAGATGTAAAAGTTAATTGTTTTATTGGGCTTTGAGGAAAAGCAGAACAGCCCCCCAACAGCAAACGCCTGGGAGTTGTTTTCTAATTTAGTTTTATAACGAGTTTTCACTTGGTATTGATCGCCAAGGGCTCCGGGGGGACCTGTGCCCTGGCCCCTCTCCAGGGCTGCTGCACTGGAAGGCAACGAGGGTCTTCTGGTTTATAATTAATTCCTTTCTTTGAAGGAAAGCAATCAGGAAGAATCTCAGGGAGGGGGCATTTTCCCTGAGTGAAATAGTCTCAAAAGCATTGCCGGTCTTTCTGGAACAGAGCAGAGCAGCTTCTGGGGGCCGAGTGGGAGCGCTGGGTTACTGTGAGTCTTGCTAATCCTTCCTAGAGTGAAAACTTGTTTGCACTGTGAGCGAAGGACTTCCTTCCTTCCCAGACCTGGGCTGGGGCGGTCACACCAGCTCCCTCCCACCCTTTCCCCCTTTGATGGGATTACAGCTGCCTGGGGAGATTCGTTTCACCTAATAGGCTCTGACTGATGGCCTTAGTCTGGGTTGAAACATCCCCGGGCCTGAGGGAAAAACTCGCATTTCTTCTTCTTGAAAAATTATTTCTCACAGACTCCATTTAAATTCTTTCTCAATAGAAATTTCCCATAAATTTAGAGCTCTTAAAGATGATCATTCTCTCAAACAGAACCCTAGGAAGGAAGGTAGATTCTTCTTCTTCTTTTTTTGGTGTCTTTCCTTTTAGGTGTTAAATGTCCGTGTATGATTTATCTGAGTGAACACAGGTGGCTTAATTCTATAAACAAGGACCCCAGAGGAGTCGGTATTGCTGTAACGTAGAGAACCTTTCTGTGACGTAGGCCGTGGAACGGCGTTGACTTGCTGTGTTTTTCACGGGATTCAGAGGACATGTATGCATCGCATCCACCTGCTGTGGACACCAGAGGCTGCTGAGCAGGTCCTGGGAGGGATGTGAGGGCAGATGGACCCCGCGGGGCTGCGGCCGGCTCTGCCCTGTGCCGGCCTCTCTTCCACGGGCCTGTCCTCCTCACCCCCAGGCCGCCGAGCAGGTACCGCCCGTTACCCCCTGCATCGCGTCCCCAGCACTTTATCTTCCGGTTTGTCTGATTCTCTGTCTCCACATTCCCGCTCTAAAACCTGCGCCCGAAATGGCCCCTGCACCGCAGCCGTGCCCACGAGGGCTGCTGTCGAGTGAACGGAGGATGGGGAAGAACCGGGGTCCGGCTCAGGCCGCACCACGTTCGCTGTTTGGCTCTTCGGAGCCGCCAGGCAGCAGCGCTCCCATCCGTGCTCTGCAGCTGGTGGGGTGGGTGGGTAAGGGGGCTCTGGAGCCCCTCGGATTGAAGGGAGGATGGCGGATCCCTTCCCCCCAGGTCCTCGTTATGGCATGGGGCGCGGAGGACCAAGGTGAGCGGTGAGAGCCGTGCAGGTGCCCCGATGGAAAGCGTTCGAGGGAGCAGGCATCAGCTGGGACGGGACGGAAGAGGCCGCCCTTCTCAGACACGTGAGCAGAGGCCAGGCCGGGGGTCTCCCGAGGTGCGCCCATCAGGGGTGAGGCGTCGTGTGCTGGGACCCGCTCTGTGTGGGTCCCCAGGGCACCTGGCACCTGTGGGCGCCCTTGTCACACAACAGTGTCGTCATTCAGGGCCTGTAGCTCCCGGCCCCACCTCCACCCACAGGCCGGTGGGCACAGGTATGGGGTCTTGTTGGTCTTGGCGTCCTGCTGTCCAGCAGAGTGGGTGCCGTACAGGCGGATGCCCTCAACCAATGGCGATGCCATACGGGTTTGAGAGTGGGGCTGGGTGGCAGCGGGGTAGGGTGCCTGAGTGTCCCCGGGCACCGGGTCTGTGCTGGGTGGGGTGGGCGGCGGGGACGGAGCCGGAAGGGTAGCCAGACGCGGGGCTTGCGCGCTGTTTCAAAACTGCCTCCCGGCCCCGGGTTCACCGGCTGAGCTTTGTCTTCTCAGGATTTGCCCCCACCAATGTCTCCAGGTGACAGGCAGCCTGTTCTGCACGGTCCGGCTGGGACAGGACCTCCCACTTTCTTGTTCCAAGTAGATTCTAAACAAAAATTATTAGAGAAAAGAAAGGCAGAGTATCTCTTGTGGAGTGAAATATAATCCAACAGTTGCTGAAAGAATGCTGTCTGAGCACCTGACACTCTGGGGTTTAAGGAGAGTGCGTGGAAACGAAAAGAGATGAATTTACATAGCGCGTCACCCAGTCCCACTGGTAAGAGATGCTCTGCAAAGGGACGTAGGGGTTTGGTTAAGTAAAACAAAACCACAGAGCTTTGCTTTCCAAGGTCAGAGCTCTGGTAACCCATCTTATTACATACATGCATGACACTTATAATTTTATGTATGTAAAATCGTATGTTATATATGTGTATATGTAGTGTATATGTAATAAAGATGGCCTATAAGATTCATAGCTTTGTATACATGTAAATATATAACACACACATATATGCTATACCAGGGTCACAGCTAACCTCTTAAATGCCTGATCTGTAGAAGATGTTTAATTTAAAACACAGTTATCCTGTGGGCTGCAGTGCTATTAACCCTGGTGAATTTCTTTTCTGAGACCTGGTGATGGACTCCTTTACCCCAAATCTAAGAAACAACAGATTTGCTGTGTGTGAAGCCCCAACAGAGACAAACACAGTCTTGGGTAGAATGTGCCTCTGCTACCCTTTAGGGAACAAAAGACCAAAATGCAGCATTTTCAGGGGGTGGGGTGGCATGGGATGGAGGAGCGTATCAGAGAAGGCTTCCTGGAAGAGGTGATGTGAAAGCCAGTAGCGACTAGTCAGGCAGCTAGGGAAGAAGCAGGTGGAAGAAGCAGCAGGTAGGAAGCCCCTGAGGTGAGGGTCTGTGCTGGGTTCTGGGGGCTCCGCGTAGGGGAGGGTGGCTGGCAATCAGCCTGGAGGAAGAGAACTGTGAGAAGGCAGAAGTGGAGGCTGGACTCCTCTGTGACCTGCCCGGAACGCATGAGGTCCTGTGGGGTCTCAGCTGGGAGGGGTGACTGTGAGTGTGGTTTATTTGGATGGGCCACATCTGCGTCTCTGTGCGGACGCTCTGGCCGCTGCTCAGTGGTGACCAGGGCAGGGGCGGGAACAAGCCGTGGGGCTGGGAGAGCAGGTGAGGATCTGAGCCGCGGAAGGTTGTGGGGCTGCAAGGAAGACCATGGTTTAGCCAAGATAAGAAGATGGGACTGATGGGCTCTGGGGGTGGGCTGGAAGGGAGTGGGGGACAGGGAAGCCCTTGTGGCTTCTGGGGATGGCGGAGGGTGGCTGAAGGAGGGGCAGGCCCGGGGGATGGCGGGGGCGAGTTCACCGTGGGACATGCTGAGTTCGGGTACGTTTGGGACACATGCGCTACCCAGGAGGAAGATGGCCGTGCCACCAGGATCCCCGAGGATGGTCCAGCTGAAGCTCCTGGAGTGTCCTCGGTCTGGGGGCGGGTGGTGGAGGAAGACACGGGGAGACGTTCCTTGGCCAGGACCGTCCAGAGCCCGAGAAGAGGCGGGGCTGAGAGCCGAGCCCACAATCGTGAGGCCCCCTCCCCCAAAGCACACCCTCTCCACCAAGGGCCCCAGGAGGCAAAGCCCCCGACAGCACTGCAGCCCCGAGTCGGCGAGTGCCAGGACCCTCGCGGCGCTGGGAGGCTGCTCTCCCGCCCGGCGGGCTGTCCTGGAAAGTCAGACCTGAAGAGCCCCGGATCAGTTTCAGGGCCGGCGAGCTAGCGCCGGATGGCTGAGTGGCAGCCCCGATAGCGATCTCTCCCCCGCTTACCTGTAAACAGGAAGCCGCTAATCTCCTCCTGCGCTGCCCCCTCCTTCAAGCAGGAGATGACCGGGCTGCAGAGGCCCCCAGAGAGCTGAGAAGCCTGGGGCTCTGTCCTTTCCTGAGGGAGACTTGGGTGCCTGGAACCGACTCCTCAACAGGGACTCGCTTCCCCTGTCCGTCCAGACAGCCGCAGCCCAGGTTCCAGCCCCGCCCCTGTGAACAGACCAAACAAGCCCACGGCCTGTCGCACAGTAAAGGCAGCAATGAGTTCCCAGATTCTGTTTGTGCAGGAGAAAGAGCCTGCTGCTCGGCTAACTGGCGACCTTGGAGGTGCTACCGCCGGGGGGTGATGCGGTGAAGGGGAAGCCGGTCGCCCCGGAAGTTGACAAAATGCCTTGCAGGGTGTTCTCGGGGATATGGGGGGGCACTCTTTCTGCCCTCGCAGGGTCTCCAGGCTCTGGGCGGTCTCCCCAGGTTGACCGCTCACCGCCACCACGTGGTGTGGCCCTGGGACCCCCGTTCCTCTCTTTCTTCTTCAGGGACGAGAAAGCACCTTATGCAGACTTGGCAGGAGGGTCTCTGCTGGGCTTCTGCATTTTCTCGTTTCTCCGATTACATTTATTCTTTGGCTAAAGTTTTCCTACAGATGTGAGGCCGGCGGATGACATGGAGGGGGTCTGTCCTGGGAAGGCCCCAGAGGGTCCCGCTCAGTTACAGGTGGACCCTCTCTCTTCTTCTCGTGTTGTCTGGTCTGGACAGAGGCTGAGATGTCCTTCAGAGGGAAGGTTCACATCCATCGCTCGTTACGCAAATCTTTCCTTCACCCATCGGTTTACTCACCCTCTGTTGGGAGCTCTCACCTGGCTACAGAGTTCTAGGAAGGACACAAAGACCGAAGACAGCACTCTGTCCCAGGACCCACACTGTTGGCATCTCACAAGTCTTCCTGAAACATCCACACACTCACCTGCTTCCCAGGTTTACAGAGGAAACAGCTGTGGGATAAACCCTTCCTGGAAAAGTACTCTAAAGGGTCAAAGCTTTCAAAATTAGACACCCAAACACACACTCACACGCGTGCACACGTACAGGCATGCTCGCTCGCTCTCTCTCTCTCTCTCTCTCTCTCACACACACACACACACACACACACACACACACACACACTTTTTGTTTTGCAAGTCACTTCAGTGTCTCCTAGAAAACCTTAATCATAAAGGCTGCACCCATTTCCAAACATCACATTCATTTTAATCTTGGGCTCCTGGTCTATGTTTTCTCCTTCTTCTAAAGCACACGTTCATAAAGCAGAAAGAGAAAACTTCTGTTGCAGGCAGAGAAAGATCACGCAACATCTAAGTCTTAGTAGACCAGGATTAAAGCAAGTGAACACCTGAAGTCAAGTTCCTGCTGCCAGGCGTGTCACCCTGGACTAGGGGCTGTCCCTGCGGACACCGCTGGCTCCGCGGTCACCATCCTCCCGCTTCCAAAGCTGGCTTCCCCGGATCCGGTTACCCGGCAGCAAGTGACTTGCCTGCAGGACGATGACACCCAGTGACAACCAAGCGTGGAGAAGGAGGCCACGCTGGGAAGTCCAGGCCTGCGACTGGGCTTTGAGTCTGGCCTTTGGGTCTGCTGCCTGTCAGCCCTGGAACCTTGAGCAGGTTGATTCTATGGCTTCTGCCTGGTTCTCCACAGATGTGAAGTGTCAGTTCCCTGTGGTTAAGAGAAATGGCTCCTGATGCAGAGCTTGGGGACAGCGCCAGTGTCTCTATTGACCTGGGCTTTTGGGTTCACCTGGCTGCCTGGTGAAAGCCACATCCAGGTCCCTTAAATCACCCTGACAGGGGACCAGCCAAACCCACCCCATCCATCTTCCTTCATCTTTCACAAACGCAAGAGGAAGACTCAGCTAGCGGGGCCACCAGCTTACCCTGCCCCCGTATAAGAGATTTTAGAAGCCCCCAAAACAAAGAAAATGAAACTTCTGATGATGATTCCTCACGGGTTTTCTGAGCTTGCTGAGAAGAAACACCTTTATCGAAAAGTTGGGATTGTTGATGGAGTGAAATGGAAACTCTCCCTCTTGCCCCAGTAACTCCTTTGCTGCTTCTTGTTTTAACCTTTAGGGAATGAATGGCCATTCCTATTACAAATTGAGAGGCTAGAGAAATTTAAAAACGTTTTAATTTATAGTTAAGAATATCATAGCTTATATATCCCAGGAGGAAGTTATAGGAAGCACACAGTGAAAATTGCATGCTCTCCAAAGTACAAATCTTGCTGAGACATTGTGATTAATAAAAAACGATTTAGTAAAGCACAGTGACCCCCTTCTTTTTAAGAACAAGGTAGGGTTTTCAGCATTATGAAATTAATACAAATACCTGGGAGCTAAGGACCTGTGGGATAAGTGATGCTTTGAAACTGAAGCAGAAGCCAGCATCCTCCCGCAAAGGAAGGCAGCCTGGGAAGCAGTCACTGGGAGTGGTCCAGAGGGCGTCACAGGAGGTGATCCTCTCCTGCAGACGCTGTGTAACCGGGCTGGCTTTTTTTTTTTTTTTTTTCCTATCGAATGTCAATTTTTGGCAAACCAGTGGATTCCTTGTGTCTTCTATTTCCCTAAACTGAGATCTAGGCAGCTCCCTTCCACGGAGCCGCACCTCTGGGGACTGGAGTTTTCCCTTTGAGTTGAAGCTGTTCATTCTCCATCTGGATCCCAACCAACCCACTTGCCCCAGTCTTATGGCTACTTCACCTCTTGCCGTCACAAAACGTACAAGAAGCATCTCCTCAGATGCCCGCTTTGAGGGCCTGTTCCCCAAGAAAAATATCTAGTGAAGGAGCAGCTTTCTTCCCTTAAAAAATGACTTCAGGCAGGTGTCCAAGGACCTAACTGCTGTATAATTTTAATAGGACAAGTTCATCAGGACTTCTTGACTTCTATCTTGAGAATTTGAAAAGCTTGTTAGCACAAAAAAAAAAAAAAAAAAGAAAAGAAAAGAAAAAAAAGAGACTGTTTGGAGTCTCTTTTTGTTGTATCCCTTTAAGCAGAAAACCATTTGTAACCAGCACGAGTCAATTCAAGTATGCTCTGTCCTGTAATTCACACCACCAGCCTGCAGAAATGAAGAATTTCTCCTTTACTCTTTTCCAAATTAAATGATGGGTTTTTATGATTTTAAAGTATGACTGTCACTGCAGTGAGAAAATTGTACACTCCCTTCATCTTGCTTTTCTTCAGGCTTTCAGACAAAAATGAGGGAGCAGAGTCCCCAAACCAGGAAAGTGGAATGTTTTCCTTTGCACAAAAATTGCTTGGAGTCCTTCATCTGTACTAAAATCGAGGTGACCCCAGCAAGAATCTCCATGACAGTGGAGTGTAATTGCAGTGAAAAATTAGTCTAAATTAGTGAAAAGACAAATGTTGCCATCTGTCAAATGACATTTCAATTGTCTTTATATTTTCATCCGTCTTTTAAAGCGTGAGTGTTTCAACCCAAAGAAAAGATTTTGAACGCCAGACAGAAAATGGGCTCCACGTTCGTATTTCCATTCTGCACGCGAGGGTGAAAGGAATTACAGCCTCACGCGAATGCCTCCTGAGCATTTTTCTAACTTCCTTAATTACCAGCATTTTTAAGGGCTTTAAATGTGCCTCTGCCATTGCTCTCGGCATTGCCAAAGGGTCTGGACTTACGGTTTCCACTGGGAGAAAAAGGATGAGCTGTGCATCTTGACCTGTGTGTGTGTGTGTGTGTGTGTGTCTGTGTCCCTACAGAATCTTCACTTACAAAGTGGTTGAGAAAGAGGGTAGCTTCACCAAAACCAGACATCTTTCAGCGGGTATCTACATAAACTGATGCTAATAGCAGATGTACGGTTTGTAGAGACTTGGCATGGTCTTTCCAGGGAAGCTGCTTGGAAACCCCAAAGTCTTTTTTAGCACAAGTTTATAAGCAGCTTCATAATTGTAGAGCAGGGATTCTCAACCCCAGCATGACTGACATTTTGGGCCTGATGATTCTCTGTCCAGGGACTGTCCGGTGCATTCTAGGAATTCTAGGATATTTAGCAGCATCTGACTGCTACTCAGTGCCAGTAGCACTACCTCCTTATCCTAAAAGCTGTGACAACCAAGGACATGCCTACACATGGCTGCATGTCCCTGGAGGTGAGACCACCAGAGTGAGGTCCACTGGTGTAGAGACCTGTGTGTGTGTGTGTGTGTGTGTGTGTGTGTGTGAGTGTGTGTGTGTGTGTGTGTGTGTTACTGGTGATGGGAAGTTAAACGACCCCACGTATCCCAGACAGCCGTCCATGGGGCTGACGCCAAGCCATCTGACACGTCTCAAGGGACAGTGGTGTCTTTTGTCCTGTTTACCTTAGGGGCAGGTGGCCGGCTGGCGTCTTCAGGAGATTAATCAAATGCCTTTTGGAGAAGCTGCCCTGACTTCGCCTTCGGGGCTCTGCGTTTCGCTCCCATTCATCCCCCCCTCCTCCACCCCACCTGGTCCTCGGGATTCTTTGGGACATGGTGACAGGGAGTGTTGATTTCAGAAGATGCATGAGCTCAGGGAGCCCCTGGTTGGGTTCCCAGGACCCACATCTCTGCCCTCAGCCCCGGGCCTAGCCCACCCGGCCTGTTTCCGGAGCCCCTGACACCACTTTCCTGATCAATGAGGGAGAGCCTGCCTCGGGACACGGCTCCTCCCTTCACATTCTTTGGAGGCCAGTGGACTCCCAAAATCCCCAGGGATGTGGCAGCCCGGCCCTACTTGCAGCCACCTGGCCCCGAGAGCCATGTGCGCTCTGGCTGCTGGCGGTAATGCTGTTGACTAGAAAGCAGTAAAAGGTCAGCGCCAACAGAGCGCCCTGGAAGATGGGAAACCAAGTCCGGGATTCACGCAGGATCACACACTCAGGATCACACAACCTCCACCCTGGGAGGCCTGTTCTGAGTCTCTCCTGGCCTCCACAAAGCCAGAAACGGGTGCCTTCTACAGGCAAAGAAAGGCCACACAGACCAGCTCCATCAGTCCTCCCTCTGGGATGCGTCCTCACCCCAGAGATTCAGAGGGGAAAGAACCACCAGTTCTGGCCTTGAAGATGGAACTTCATGGTGTGCAGCTGAGTGTGGGGTGAGGAGAGGGGGTAAGAGACCCAGATCTATCGCCAAAGACTTTCTCATTGATCCATCCACCACCTAGCCACCAATCACAGACCCCCTGCCCTGCCAAGCACTGTGCCGGGTGCTAGGACTCAAAGACACAAAAGAGATGTGGCTCCTTCTCTCCAGGGGCTCAAGGTCAAGTGGGCCAACAGGGTCTCTGTGGCCAGACGTAGGGCCCCTCCTGGAGGTGGGCAGGCAGCTGGCACCTGCCTCCTCTCTCTAAGGAGGTCCCCCACCCAGTCCCTGGAAGGTGACTCAGGGCCATGATTTCTGAGAGGTCAGCCCCCTGTCCCTGCCAGGATGAGCTCCGCAGAGCTCTGAGCCTGGTAGGCAGAGATACGCCTGCTCTGCACCCCCTGGGGGGGCCTCCTGCGGAGAACCTTGGGTGGGTGTTGCTGAGGGATCTGTGTTGTTTAGAGAAAGATTTAAGCAACCACTTTCGTTTAAAGACAAATATCATACGATATCACTTATACGTGGAATGTAAAAAAAAATGGTACAAATGAACTTATTTACAAAACAGAAATGGATTCACAGACATGGAAAACAAACTTATGCTTAACAAAGCGGGAAGGAGGGAGGATAAATCAAGAGTTTGGGATTAAAATATACACACCACTATATGTAAAGTAGATAAACAACAGGGACCTGCTGTATAGCACAGGGAACTCTACTCAATATCTTGTAATAACCTATAATGGAAGAGAATCAAAAAAAGAATAGATGTATATAAATGTAAAACTGAATCACTTTGCTGTCTACCTGAAACTAACCCAACACTGTAAATCAACTATATTTCAATGAAAACTTTTTTTCAAAAAGAAAGAATTACTAGGCTGGGGACCACAGGGGGTGGGTGTGAGGACGGAGGGCAAGAATCCCCTTAAACACTTTCATGAAGATATTGTCCTTGTCTCTGCTTCCTGTGGACCAAAGTCTGGATCTCGTCTGTGCCTCATTCAGGGGACAGAGGACAGTGGAAACCTGACAACCCAAGCAGCTCGACCGGGGAGACTTTTGCCCCTGGAGGCCTTGGCTAACCCAGGACCCAGGCAGCAGCGTTGCCCCACTGAGCAAATAAAAATATAGGAAATCAAATCAAATTTGAATTTTAGGTAAATAAAAAATGCGACATATTTACACTAAAATTGTTTGTTGTTTATCAAAAATTCACATTTAACCTGGCATCCTGCATTTATCTGGCACCCCCATCAGGCATGACGGGTCAGCTGACTCCTAGGGAAGCCCCCCAGTGTCACCCCAGGGGCACCCAGGAGGTGGGTGTCCATCTCAGCCCCGCCTTAACCACCGCCCAGTGACCTGGAGCGGCTCATCTTACATCTCAGCTTCCACTTTCAGACAAGAAAAGCTTACCCAGGCCATCTGCAAATTATGGGTGCATAATTTAATTTCCCTTTGCTTTTTAAATGTCCCATCCATTACATTAAAGCCTATACAGGCGGTCTGCTGTCTTGATGGATATGCCGGGATGGTCCCCTGAAAGTGAGAGAACTTTCACTGGTCAACAAGCATTGTAACTTCACACTCAAAACATCATCTGAGGACAAGACCCCGGGTCTGAAGAGGGTCGCTGCTGCCCTGCTTCTGTCCTCCTCTTCCCCCACGAGGCTGGTGAGCAGTGGTCTCCCCTGGTCCCCCCAACCCTTCGTTCTCCTAGTCACAGGCAGTAGCTTTTCTGGGCATCTGTCTCCGCTCTCAGGCTGGCGTTCTCCGGTCCAGAGAAACATCCTCTTCTAGGTCTCCTGAGGGCTTTTGTTCACGGGCCGCGTCACTGAGAACTCCAAACAATAACAAAGCTAATGGTCGCTGGCGCTCATACGCGCTTTGAACCGTGGGCGCTAAGGAATTCCCTGCGCAGCGCAACACCCCACGGGCAGGAGGTGGGCGGAGCTCACGCAGCTGGTCCTCCGGCGGGCGGGGGGCGGGGACCAGCCCTGGGGGGCGTGTTCAGGGGCCTCGGGGTCAGGGCTGTGTCTCACTGAGCTCTTGCCGATGACGGAGATGTTCTATTGTCCGCGCCCCCCGTGCGATACGTGGCCACCAGCCACACGTGGCTTCTGAGCACTTGAAACGTGGCCAGGGCAACCGAAGAGCTGAGTTTCTGCTCTTATTTAATTTTAACGTCTTTAAATAGCCACGTGGGGGGGGGTGGCCACCACGTTGGACCACGCAGGTCACCCACAGCAACTTGCTGACAGGGGCGGGTGTGTGCCAGGCTGAGGGGCAGGACAGGTCCCGGACGGGCAGGGGATCCCCGCTTTGTCCCGGTGCGCGCTCCGCGCTGCTGGTAACACAAAATCAAGACGTCCAAAAGGCAGGGGAGGGTCAAACGCTGGGACCTCATAGCGTGGAGCCCCACTGCAGCCGCCATGCGGTCTGGGCCTCCTTGGGGTCTCCTTTCGGGGCCTGAGCACTCTGCTGACTGTTCGTCCCCACCTGACTCCCTCAGACACTGGAAACCCTGAAGGAACATGCAGCCGGGCCATCACCGCTCGGATGAATGTAAAGGCCCGTGAAAGCCGTGTGAAGCAATGAGTCCGGCGGCTATTTCTTTCCCACTTAAGCCCACAAATAATGCTCTCTGATTATACAACCATTTGTGGACTCTACAAGCCAGACGTTTTGGCAACAGAGTAGAGCCTGTTTGCCTCAAGCAGTCTGAAAAACCCAGAGCTGCACATCAAGTATTACTGTTTTTCAATGAAATGGAGATCAGGGTGAGGAAAAGACTAATTTAGGCTAAACTAGCAAGTGCATATAATTTACAAAATTATGCAAAAGTAAAAGACTTCAATTTCCTTTCCATCAAGGCACATTCTGTGAGAAACACCAAACTGTCTCGCACCTCTGCATTTGTGCTGTTAGGTACTGGGACTAATCTGGGGGATTTTTTGGTAGAACTCTGAGCGGTTCACCACAGGAAGTCTGTGAAAACTTTTAGGGGCTGCGCCAGGGTGCTGCAAAGGCAATGAACTTCCATCGGCAATAATTCTCCTTCTTCTCTTGTGGGCTGTTACCCTGGCAACCCTCTGGGTGGTACCCCGCTCCGCCCCAGGTGTTCAAAAACGCAGAGCCCTCACTTCAGAGCTGGGACTGCTCTCAGGTGTCGGATCCTCTGTCTGAGGAAATTGCTTTACTTTCCTTCATTCCACAAGAATGTAAAAATTCATTCTTACAGTGTCCTAAATTGAGAAAGACAAAATGTAATTATGTGAAGATCAGAAGTCCCTAACAGAAACCAGCGATGAGCACTACAGGGTCACTGCTCCCTGTTTGTCACCTCCTCCCCTCTCTGTCCTGCTCTGTGCTCAGGAGGCCAGCCTCCCCTCCGTGGGGGAGAGGGGACTGGGTATTTCTACCCCCTGGCTGCCGGATGCTTCCCTGGAGGTGGTGGGTCCCTCTGGGACTCTGCTCCTTTGAACACAGGCCCTGTACAAACACAAGGCCACGTCACAAGGCCCCACATGTCACAGACTTGCATACACATCAACGTACCAGGGAACAAATGATCCCTCTCACTTGAGAAGTGTACTGGAACACGCCACCCCAAATGTGCCTCTTTGGAATAGCGGTCATTTTGAGCTAAGGGCAATTGAAAACAGGCAGATGCAGGGAAAGCTCTTTACCTCTCCCTAGCTGCCTAAAAATAGAGTTAAACTTCCCCTTTTGTAAAGGAAATTTCCACTTATGAAGACTTCTCCCACCTGGAGACAAATCCATCACCCAAGAAACTCGCGTCTGCACTAGGCGGCCCATAATGGCACCCATTTCTTCCCCTTCCCAGGGCTTCCCTCCGCATCCAGAAGCCCGACCCCTTTTTCTTTGTTTAACCTAAGATGCTATGTAAACCTCAATCTTCTGGCCGTCTCCAAGAGCCATATTCTGCATTGTGATCTCCCTTAAAACTTTATTTTCCTTGTTGACGTCTTTGATCAGCTTGACTCTGGGGCCCCAGCCTAGGAGGGTAAGGGGAAAAGACTTTTCCTGCCCTACTCGCATACCCACCAGCATCTGTCCGGTGACAGAGGCCTTCAGGCCCCAGGAGACACTTCTCTACAACTGTCCCGTGAGTTCTCATGGTGAAAGGTAGCCCGGTCCTCCACCGTCTGCATCTGGGCTGTACCGCGGCCAAGAAAAGTCCGATTCATTCCTCATCAAGTCCTTCCTCTCGAGGGCAGCAGTGTGGACACTCTGGCACAATGGAGCATCGGCCATCGCTGGTGCCGGGGGACCACTTCCTGACTTCTCCTCCTGTTCTGATGTTCGGCGCTGGTGGGTCTCACACAGCGGTTGCTGACACATTTGTCACCAGGAGACACGGCCTCAGCTTGGCCAAAGCCATGCCATTCTTCGGCACCATTCTGAGGTCACAAGTGGTATCTTCTGCGTCTGCCCACGCTGGGACATTTTGATAGAACACATGTCAAATGTGACTTTGCAAACCACTTTAGACACACGGTGGAATGTTGAATACATGCTGTTGAAGCACGTAGGTTTGATTTAGGAGAGATAAGAGACACTCTGGACAGTTAAGGAATGAGAACAGAAGATTCCTGAATAAAGAATCTGGTCTGTCATGAAAACTCCGATTAATTTTGAATTTGCGAAGCTGACAGTTATTTGTTATAAAGTTGTTTGCAGTTACTCATGTTAGTAACATTTACACCAAAAAAGGTCAAGTAGATCATAGTTTGGCTATTTTCACCTTTTAAAGGATGAAAAATGTTTTAACAATTTTTAGGAAAAAAATAAATTGAAAGAAACTGCTGGTGAAATATAAACTAAAGTGACATTCCAAAACGCATATCAGAAAATTAGGACAAAAAAATAAAAATTTTGCATGATTATGAAGGAGAAATTTCTATAAAATATTCCTGAAATGATTATTTATTTAGTCTGTAAATAAAACTATAATGTCAAATAAAAAGAGAATTGAACAAGCTGAGCTCCACACTACTATTTCAGTGTTTTTTTTTAAATAGAATTCCAGCATTTAAAAATGTGAAGGAGGGCTTCCCTGGTGGCGCAGCGGTTGAGAGTCCGCCTGCCGATGCAGGGGACGCGGGTTCGGGCCCCGGTCCGGGAAGATCCCACGTGCCGCGGAGCGGCTGGGCCCGTGAGCCGTGGCCGCTGAGCCTGCGCGTCCGGAGCCTGAGCTCCGCAACGGGAGAGGCCACGACAGTGAGAGGCCCGCGTACCACCAAAAAAAGTTAAAAAAATAAAAATAAATAAATAAAAAATAAAATAAAAATGTGAAGGAGAAGGGAAAAACTAACACTGTGTACATCTATATGTTGGTTTAAGATACATGAAATTGCTTAATAAGTGAGAATAATTTATCTAAGCTTAACATATTGTGAGTTATTTTTTTCAGTAAGGATAATTTATCATAGGAGATCCCATTATAATTTTTGAATATAATATGTAAATTTTATGGTTCATTTGTGAATTTAAGCATTGCTTAAAATTTTATTGCCAATTCAAGCTGCTACAGCTTCAGCAGGGCAAACTGCCTCCAAACTGAACTTAAGGAAAGACATAACTAAGAACTACAGTCACTCCAGAAATGTTGTCTAATTTGGCATTACTGTCAACAGAATAGAGATAATGTAAAACTCTTGAATATGAAACATAATTTGTGATTTTCCTAAAATGAAGCCATGGAAAGTAGATCTTGTGGATTAAGAATATAAAAATGTATGGATTATGGAGGCATTTTGCTATTCACCCATATATTTCTAGCCTATCAAGAGAATACCCAGAAATGGGTAATAATAATTAAATGTAGTTACTGTTGGTAGTTTGTTGGCTTTAGACGTATACAACTGTAGCTTTACATATATTTTCCTATTTTGTCTTTATGCAGATATATTTGTCATGGTAGGAGGATAAAACAAGTTCTATTTAACAGTTTGGTAGCTGGATCTATCACTTGAAGGTATTTAGACTTGTGGCACGCGTGCCTTCATCCGTGTGCTTGCTGGGGCCTCTGCACTCGCTGTTCCGCAGCCAGGCTCTCCGGGGCCCGGCTAATCCCACTCTCTTCCAGGCTCTTCAGGCCCAGGAAGGTTCTATCTTCCCCCTGTTGCTAGTTGCTGGGGCCTCAGCCTCCCTGGTGGTCCCTTAAATGTAGCCCACACCTCCATAACAGTGCCTTCCTTTAACGGTTTTCAGATCAGTCTCTTGTTTTTTGCGGTACGCGGGCCTCTCACCGTTGTGGCCTCTCCCGTTGCAGAGCAGAGGCTCCGGACGCGCAGGCTCAGCGGCCATGGCTCACAGGCCCAGCCGCTCCGCGGCACGAGGGATCCTCCCGGACCGGGGCACAAACCCGTGTCCCCTGCATCGGCAGGCAGACTCTCAACCACTGCGCCACCAGGGAAGCCCTCAGATCAGTCTTTCTGAGTGCCCTGCATGGCTCTCTCCAGGCGCTTACTGACGCCCCTGGTATGTTAGAGGGTTTAAGAACACACCCACTGTCATGCATCCTGCTGTCCTTCCAAAATGCTCCATTTTCTTCAGGACACTGATTCCCTCCTGACCTTACAGGTTGGCCTGTTGGCTGCTGGTTGCCTGTCTCTGCCCTCAACTGTGAGGTCCCTGAGGGCAGGGCTCTGACTGGTTCTCTGGGGGGGTCCCAGGGCGAAAAACAGTGCCTGTCACATAGGTGCTCAATAAATGCTTGTTGAGCAACTGTGATGGAAGAAGAGAGCATATGAGTAAGGTCTACAAGAACACCTAAAATTCTAAACAAGGTCTAAAATGCTCCAAGAACTGGCCAGGGTACATTTTTATACAGTAATCAGTGAAATGCGAGTGAAAGTGGGAAATATTTCAAAAGGACGTAGGTACCCACCTACCATGTTCTGCTGTTGAGAAGGCTGTGATAAGACACCTAATATGCCCTCAATGCCTGGCTCATGGCGGGCACTCAATCTACACGGTTCTCCATACATCCTTTTCTTAGTTAAGAAATGGGAGGGATTTCCAAAGGCCCGTTCCCACCTCAATGACTTTCTTAGATTAACTACTTTAAAATTGGGGTCAGGATGTTAAAATCAATGAGGTTAAAAATTGGCCAAGTGGAGAATTCTAATCTTAAATTGAGAAGAATAGTGTGTGGCTCAGAAGTGCTCAATGTGTCCATTAAAATAAGAGTTGACAATGTTTGACTCACCAGAATCCTTTTTCTTCCCCTCCCTTAATGAGCTGCCAAAAGCGCTGTGATGTACAGTCACCCAGCAATTATATGGAACCAGCAGCCCGATGAACGGTGTTCATCACCAGTTGAAGGGATTTCTGCAAAGAGTGGAAGAGGTTGTGTGAGGGTCGGGCTGCCTGAGTGAGAAACGCCCTGATCTCCATCACTCACAGGAGGGCAGGCTGGCGGCCCCAACTGGGGAAATTGCTACTTGGCTGCATAGGGTGACAGACACACACTACACGGCTGTCCGGGCAGCATGGGAAATAAATGAGTGTCATGGCGGGATGTCAGGAGGTAATCAGTAGCCCCTCAGCTGTCTGTAAACAAACATTTTTGATGCATGCCATGAAGAGCTGAAGCTACTTTGGTGATCAATTTTGCACTCCCAGGAAGCGGAATTTAACTACTTGTCTGATTCCCAGAGCCCTACATCAAAGCAGCACCGACGGTCGGGAAACAGGCTCCCCACCTGCGGAGGTGGCAGCTCTCTGATGCCAGGGTCTTCATTGTGTCGCTTTCTCACTCTTTTATAGCAAACCATCCGTCTCCACCGGTTCTTATTTAAGGGCCATTTTATTTTGGTTTCTAAAATCAATCAAAAAGCCCAAAGCATCACTAAAAGGCAGCAGCAGGTAAACATAACTGAGTTCCACAAACTTTTACTGAGCATGTACTATTGACTGCACTCCTATGTCAGGGATGCGAAGAGAAAGCTGAGTAAAGACCTAGTGTCCAGGCTCAAGGAGCTTACAGTGAAACAGGAGAAGTGGCCGTATCAAACACAGAATGTCAAGATACAGTTTAGAATAGACTTTCATTTCCTATCTCTTGTGTTTTACCCTTAACTAAATTTCAATGTCCATTTATTAGTATCTTTAACACTAATTAAACAACTGAGTTAGACTCTGCAAAAGATATAATACGTAATAAAAACAAAATAAAAATAAAAATGATGTGCATCTGTTTAGTGCCAAACCCTAGATTCAACAAATGATAAATATTTAATTAAAGCAATTACTATTATCTCATTAATACAAAACCCAATAAGTAGGTATTGTGATTGTCCCCATTTCACAGAAGAGGAAACTGAGGCTGGGAGAGGCTCAGCTACTGGCTCAAAGTTACTCACCCTGGTCTGCTTGATTCCTAGGCTCCTAAGCCTAATTCCCTTCTAAATAGGATGTGATCCACGCTCTTAAGGTGCTCTCACTCCCTTGTTGCGGAAGCAAAGAAGACAGGCGTGTATGGACATAACCTGCACGAAGAAGAGGAGAGCATGGGGTGGTCCAAGTGTGACAGTCCCTGGCCTGCGGGTTACAGGTTAGGGTGTGGGAGGGACCTCTTCTCAATGTTATGTTCACTCTGCTCACCTCTGGGGAGGAGTCCATCAGACCTGGAAGACACACCTGAGCACCATGGGAGCTGAGAGCCAGGAATGTGAACCTACACAAGGTCTTCTGTCCATCAATCAGGACAGTCCTGAATGTAGAAAACCCACTGCACTCCAGGCCCTTCTCCTCCAGCTCTTTTCCTACATCTTGTCTCCTGGGATCTCCTTCTGGCCATGTCTACCAGCCATGGACTTCTCTGTGTCCAGTAGTACAGTATGCAGTCTAGCTTATCAGTATTGCAGTGGGAGGAGGGGAACTGGCAGGGGTGGGGGAGAAAAGCATAAAGGAGAGAAAAGCATAAAGACAGAGGTAGAACCCTGCTCTCCTGATTTCAAGCCAAGTTTCCACTATTATTCCGCAACAACTGAGAAAGTATTAAGAAGGAAAATGCAACATACAGGTTTGCTTTTCTCTGAGGTAATCTTCTCCATCACAACGTTTTTAATCATACAGAATGTTATTGACTTCCCTTACAAATCCTAGCAAACCCAATGTTTTGCATGATCCGCTTCTCACAGGTATTTTGGGATGGCTCCAATATTTTTATCACCTCTTTAACTTTGTAGAAATTCTAATCTAAGGCCCTTCTCATGCATGACATCTTTCTTGAGGATTACCTAGTTGCAAGGAGCAGAAACTCAAAGGTTAATCCAAAGGAGATGATTTGTAGCTGGTGATAGTATTCACGGTGTTGGTGGTAATTTATGATGGCGATACTGAAGATGGTGGCTATAGTGTGGTAAGGGTGACAGGAATGGCTGATGGTGTTATTAGTGAGGGGATATTGATGGTGGTTGTGATGGTGAAGATGGAGGTTATGATGATGACAGTTGTGCTGACAGTGGTGGTGATGGAGAGGATGGTGATGGCGGTCATGGTGATGGGATACAGTTTTGGTGATGAGATGACAGTACGGATGGTGATGGTGATAGTGGTGATGATAGTGAAAGTAATGCTGGGGATGATGGTGGTGATGGAGATGATGGTGGTAATGAGGATGCTGCTGCTGATGAAGATGACAGTGGTGGTTCTGGTGAAGATGATGGTGCCTATGACAGAAACAGAGGTGGTGATGGCATCTTTGGGGTCACATGGCAGAAAGCAGGGTCAGGTTTTACAAGGGGCTGGACTTAGGACATGAGTATTCCATTAATGTGGTTCCTTTTTTTTGTCTCTCTGGAGGCACATGGTTTCTTGTCTCTGCTTCTGTCTGGGCCTCTGCAGTACCATCTTGTGTCAGAGGGTGAAAAAATAACCACTCTGGCCCTGGCTGCACATTGCCTTCCGGTTAAGAGCACTTCACAGACTAAGTCAGTCTGGGTACCTCCAAGTTATTCAGAGCGAACACATCAGATAGGTTCAGACCAGCCAATGACTTCATTTCTCTGGAGTCAGCTGTGGCCATACATCATTTAATACAAACATAGAACCCAGGACAGTGGGAGGTAGACTCTCCCAGAAGACTGTGGGCCAGAGAAGGCAGTGACAGGCATCTCTAGGACTGGAACATCTGGAACAGGAAGAGTAAGAGTGAAGATCTGACAGGAGGAGTCACAGGGGACAAATTTGTTGAAATTCAGAGCAGATGGGTTTAAAGGTGAATATCTTCTCATTTTCAAATCATCCTCTCCAACCTTTGAGAAGTTTTGCCAGGAGAGAGATTATTTTTTCAGCCATATGGGTTCATACTTTCTAGTTAATACCTGCCTGAAAATTGGGGAACATTTAATCTCCCAGTTAATGGCCCTTTTTTTCCTCCTTTTATATTAGTAATTAAATATCTGCCAATAGTGTATATCTTCCAAAACTAAGAGTTCACTTGTAAATGTATTTATGGTCAAGCAGCTTCCACAATTACATGCCAGTCGCTATTCAGATTGTGATTTTAATGATCCACAGTGACAATTTTCCTCTTTCTTCTTTGCCCACTTTCTCTGTCCAAATAAGGTGATAAAACAACTCCAAACTTGACACGTGTGATTTAGAAAACAAAGGGGACAATTGTGCAGACTCCAAAGACCCAGAACGTATTTGAGGTCTGTGGATGATCCACAGGGTTAATTTTGTTCTTAAAAGGTACCTGTGGGCATCTTCCTGTGCCATTATTTCTGCAGCAGAAGGTGGAGAAGAACTAAGTCTAAGGTTCCATGGGCTCCTGACTGATGAATACCTGGGAAATTCTGCCATCTCGCTGATCAAGGAAGTGAGATGTTTGTCTAAGAATCTAGGTTTTCTATAATGCATGTGACCTTTTTATCAACCGGCCACTCTATGAGGTGGGAACACATGGGAAGGGGTGTTTAAAAGATTATATTTCTTAAAGCAAAGAAACCCCAACCTCCTCCCTGCCCCACCACCCCTGGAGATTTGGTGACAAGGAACTTCAAAGTGTTGGCACAATTTTCAGAACACAGGGGCTACCTTCCCCAACTACATGCCAAACCTCCAAAATCAGTAATAGAACAATTTTCTCCAAAATCTTATTTGAACAGAGGTTTTAAAATGATCAGTAGAGAATGGTTAAGATTAGCTTACAGAAGCTCTGTGTCCTAAGGGAGGTTGAAGGCTGGTTTCACACTTGAGAGGTGTACACATCAGAGGGTATCAAGAAAGAAACATGGAGGCAGTGAAACCAAGAGGTCAATCAAACAGGCTTTATCAGACTGGCATTTCACAGAAGGAATGGGCTCTGGGTTGACATAAAGGGACCTTCTTGCTTTCATCTTGTTACCAAACTCAGGTTCGGCTGCTTGACACTTGAAAGCCACTACTCAAGAGACAAGTGTTGGTAGGAAAGGAAAGTTTGCTTTATTCTGGAGACCAGAAACCTGGGAAGAAGGTGGACTCATGTCCAAAAGCCAACTCCCAACAGCCAATCAGGGAGTAAGGGTTTTAATGGAGAATTTCAGGGATGCACAAGCAGAGGGAAGCGGGGCTACGTGCAGAACATCACAGTCAGCTCTGAAAATCATTTTGAAATTGGTCATGGGGTGGTCTGATCAGCATCATCTTGATTGTTTTAAGTACAGTTAATCTTCAGCTCCAGGGTCAGTTTCTTCCCATTTCCTTAAGGACAGTTCTTGGAATTGTGCAAGATGGAGAAGCTTATGTCGTGGCTGCAGTCTGGTCATCATATAGTTAACTTCTTCCACCTGGTGGGGGCTTCAGTATCTGTAAAACAGCTCAAGGACATGGCTCAGAATATGATCTATAGCCCTTGAGGAGGAACTAAATGTCCTTTACTTTATTTAATGACTAAACTATTATTATTTTGTCTGGTTTGGCTGCTTTCCTTTGCTTCTGCATTTTATTACTTCTCTGATTAAATTTATTCTTTGGCTAAAGATTTTTCTACAGACAAGATGCAGGAGGAGGACATTGGGAGGGAGGGTCCTGTCCTGAGAAGACCCCATTGGGTCCTGCTCTGTTACATTCTCTCTTGCTCTCTTTTTCTTTCCTTCCATCTTTCTTTCTCTCTTTTTTCCCTCCATCCCTCTCTCCCTCATTCCTTACCTCCCTCTCTCCTTCACTCAGTCCATTTCTTCTCTTCCTTCCTTCCTTCCTTCCTTCCTTCCTTCCTTCCTTCCTTCCTTCCTTCCTTCAACTTCCTAGTCATGGTCGGTCCCAAGAATCTTCCAGCAGAGGTCACACTTTCCTTTGAGATGAAGCGAGGTATTTTTTATTTGCGAGAGTAACTTATCTGCTTGTTCTGGGCTGTACATTTCCACACTATTTGGAGAGATTCCACAGTGACATGAGGCCATTGGAGAGGTATGGGACATAGTGTCAGAGATCCAAGACCACTAATCAGCTACGCATCATACATCGTGATAAAGATAATAACAACCATATTGACCATATGTCCAGATGCCCAGCACTGGCCTTTTATTGCTGCCATTTGTGTTTATCCCGTCTTTGGTGTGTTGGGTGAACTAGTGATAGGGACCCCTGGACATTAGCCTTTCCTTTAGAGGTATAAGTATCACTGGGGCCTCCTTATCAAAAACTTCCTTGTCCACAGACTTGAGGGGTTCCATGAATTCCTTAGGACTATTGCTGTGAGGTCTCAGCAGAGACCTACAGAAGGGTCTGAACTTACCAACAGCTGTCCAGGTGCTTCTGGTTTGCTGGGTTGTGAATTCATCATTCATGAGGTTAGAGAGGGCTTCATGGAGGTGGTGGTGAGAACAGAGCATGGCTTTAGGAGACTTGTTGAAACTGGACTGGTGGGGGAAAGAGGAAAGACATTATGACTCAAGAACTGTCTGAGCAATTTGCTTGGGAAGTCACATGGGGCATTTTTCTGAGTGACAGTCCATTTGGCTTCTAGCACGAAATGCTAAGAGCTGAGATTTACTGAGCACTTCTTAAATCCACTCCTCTGAGCTAAGTGCCTTCCATACCTTAGCTCATTTGAGTTCTACAGTTGGGAAAATCAAGGTTAAGTGGTCTGCCTGAGATTGTGCAGCTTCTAAGCAGTAGAGCCTATATTCAGACGCAGTAGCCTGATTGAAGGGACTGAGTTTTAACCATTATTCTAATCTGCCCTCTTATCATACCTCAACTCACAGCACAATCACTCAACTTCGCTTGGGTTGATAAGTACGGCTGGGGAACTGGTGTTTAATACGTTTAAATTATGACAATCTTAGTACATGGTCAGTTCCCCATACTACTCAACTCCCTTCAATTCCTTTACACTCAATTTACACACACATGCACACACACCTACCTACCAACTTTAATAATGAAAAATGAGCTGTATATAAATTTTCTGGAGTTTAGTCCTTGAGTACTCTGCTGATATAGATTTGATGTCACATGTCTACAAACTGAAGGTCCCAGGGCCCCAAAGAGGGGTAAGGGCTGGCAATGGCCTGGTGTTTCTTCCTCTATACTTCCCCATTTCTTATGAGCTACAGTAGTTCCTGCCAGGATTTATGAACCTATTGCACTGACAGTACATGGATTACGAAGCAGCAATGTTCTTTGGCTGTCAATTTTGGGGACAGGAGGAAAGTTTAATGCTGTCACATAGGGAGTGCCATGAACTTACACAACAGAGGCCCTATTTTTCACTTGGACCCCATATAGATTTCTAAGGAGATTTCGCAGTCTCTCTCCTATCACCACAGCGCATGGAACCCTGCGCATGACAGAGTCCGCACTGGAGAGCACGTGGAATAGAGGCCAAGTGTGTCCAAGGAAGTGGTGAATAAAGCAAGGTGCTTCAAGTCTCGTCCTAGCAAGGTGTCACGCAAAGGCTAAGACGCACAGACGGAACACACAGAAGAAAACCCAGGCGGAGCTGTGCCCATAACATCTGGCCAAGGTTACCACCAGTCCCTCGGGGAGAAGAAACCACAATTCCACCTCAGGACCTACTATGTACCCTTCGCAGCACCTTGCGTAAAGATACGTAGAGGAAACACACGGAGCGGGTCATCGAGAACTGCCTGGACCCCAGTCATTGGCTATAAATCCTTTTGTCTCATCCTGGAATCCTTACATAAGAATCCCTTGAAGTAGTTCTACATTTCTACCTAAGGGAGCTCCAGATAACCATAAAAGTCTAGATTCTGGTGTCCAGAGTGGGCAAACCAGAAAAAAAAGAAAAACCAAAACCAAACAACCACCCCCCCCAATCCTCTCTCCTAACCTGAGTTTGTCCTGATGGGGCTATGTGTGTCTGGATCCAGAGAGACTCTATGCACACGGCTGAATGGGTATTGCTAACCTAGCTTTTTTTATGCCTTGCACACATTTGGTGGCTCGGTTTGCTATTTGGCTTAGGGAAAGGAGCACGGATGGGGAAAGCTGGGGAAGGGAGCGTGCAAGGAGGCTTGCTGGAAAATCAGGGTCTTGGCCAATCAAGATCAGAGGCAGATTGCACAGGGAGGCTGTCACTGACACAGGGACATCAACTCTTCACAAAGCTCTTGCCCACGGTGGACACAATGAACGTTTGCTAAATGAATGAATTAATGAATGGACAAAAATTACACTTTAATTCCATCTCTGAGGATCCTAGAGTTAACATATATCCTACATTAAAGAGCCTATGTGTACAGATCCTGTATAAATGGGTTCTATAGTTAATAAAGAAATCCAGAGAAAGTCTGAAATGTTGAGTAGAAGAAAAGGCTGGAACGTCAAATAGCCCGCATATAGAGACTCCAAAACACCTCCTTGTGTGGAGAGCATCCGGTGAACCAAGCATCAGATCCAAAGTGCTCAGACCCTTTGGAATTATTCTTTAAAATCCCTGTGACATGGAGAGAACATTCTTCTGGAACAACCCAGGACCGCGGTTCACTTGGAGCAGCTGGAGGCTAAGTCTTCTGTGTTGTTTGTCTACTGGGGGTAGACACTTGGCAGAGAAGAGCTGTTTGCCCTGGAGTCCCTGATCAAATTTGTGAAGTTTCACTAAAAACTCACAGCAGGGGCTTCCCTGGTGGCGCAGCGGTTGAGAGTCCGCCTGCCGATGCGGGGGACACGGGTTCGTGCCCCGGTCCGGGAAGATCCCACACGCCGCGGAGCGGCTGGGCCCGTGAGCCATGGCCGCTGAGCCTGCGCGTCCGGAGCCTGTGCTCCGCAACGGGAGAGGCCACAACGGCGAGAGGCCCGCGTACCGGAAAAACAAAACAAAAAATAAATAAATAAAATAAATAAATAAATAAAAACTCACAGCGGCCCCAAACTGTCCGACTGCATTCTGACTTGACAGTTTGTCATCTGTTCTAGTGTTGCCTGTTTCATTGTGATCAACACCTCCAATATTTTTTGGTAAAGGGACGATGTGTTGATTTCCTCTCCTCCCGCTCAGTTTCTCGGGAGTGAAGTCTCAGGAATGTTGACACGTGGTTATTTTCAGCTCCTGTTAAATCACCATCACCCTTAGGGCTCAGATCCCATGGTACTGGGGCCCTGCTAAGACATCTGAGAGCCGAGGTCTGGGGCAGAGGAGGTGAAACAGGAGAAGCCTGGGGTTTAAGCTTACATTTTTCTGTCGCACCGCTAGCGGGAGGTCACTGCTATGTCTTTCAGAGATTTTTGGTTTCCACAGCGGGGTGCTTATCATGTAGAAGATGTTAAAGGAATTATGCTGTGGGCTCCCAGAGTCATTACATGGATCTCGGGAGAACCAAGAACTTGACTTTTATCTCCTTTCTTATCCTTTTCTCATCTGTTCAAGCCTGAAATTAAAGTGAAAGCAGATACAGCTATAGCCCCAGGAAGAGTGGAAACCGCAGGAAACAGATCAGGGTGTGCTCCTGAGGGTTTGAATCAGCTTTATCCATTGACTCTCTCGGAAATTGACCAAAGCAGAAAAGGTCTCCTTCTCAATTATTTGTAATAGTCCAATCACACACTAATTTACCCTACACCTCTTTTTCTCCTTTGTATGGACGATTCCAGATTTTCCAGGCTATTTAGGAAATAATTGTTACACAGCAGCATTCACTCCATAAGTTAACAATTCCTGAAGCTTTTCCCCAGTAACGGGTATCATTGAAGTAAAAAGTATTTTTTCCTCATCATTTTCTCCTGAGATAATACAGGTTTTTCAAAGCAGAGGAGCCTTCATTCATTCAACAAACATTTACTAATAACTTACTATGTGTCTGGAACTTGGCTAGGTACAGACAACCAGTCTTTGCAACCATGGTCGTATATTATAGTTAAGCAAGTAAACATCATACGTGGGCAAAACACAGTGTGGTGGGAAGTCCTACGGAGACAGCTAAGCAGAGAAGGGGGTCGGGAGAGACGGGAGCGTCCCTGAGAAGGTGACATGTGAGTTTCGATGATAGATGCCCCATCAGCAGGTGAAGGCTTCTCTTGGCGGAGTCTGGGGCACTCGAATTTTTGGATTGGACCAGTTGAAGCCTGGGGTTGAAAAATCAATCAAAGCCTAGGGTTGGAAGTGACCTTGCAAAAACCCTACTGTCAATCCCGTTCATTCCACCTGTGGAGACACCGACCCCTGAGATGTTAACTGACCAGCTGTGTCTCTGCTCAGCCCTGGGTTCTGTACACTGTGCTTCACACATGGACACTTGTGTCTAATTACCTTTCCTCTCCCTGAGAATTCAGTCCACCTTCCCCCCTCCTTCATGGTTTTGTAGGTTGCTTATGGAGCAACCTCTGATCATTGTCAGGAGCCAGAAGGCAAGCAGGGTCACCCCGCAACTGTCCATTGCCTTGGACTCAGAAGCGGCTGCAACCCCACATTGGACTATCAGGTCATCTTCTCTGTGGAATTGAATTTCATAGGCTGCTTGGCAACCCACTTTACCTTTCAGAGCAGGTACAGTGCATTCTCCCTTGTGCACGGGTAACATAAACTCCTACTGGCGTTGATCTTCAAGTGGGAGGTGAATTGCACGTAGAAGACCCTGCACCCGTCGCTGTCTCTCCGCACCAGCACAAGTGTCGGTGACCAACGTGTGTAACGATGCTAAAATGGCTGGCTCTCCTCTTTGTAGTTTTTTTTTTTTTTTGCGGTACGCGGCCTCTCACTGCTGTGGCCCCTCCCGTTGCGGAGCACAGGCTCCGGACGCACAGGCTCAGCGGCCACGGCTCACGGGCCCAGCCGCTCCGCGGCACGTGGGATCCTCCCGGACCGGGGCACGAACCCGCGTCCCCCGCATCGGCAGGAGGACTCTCAACCGCTGCGCCACCAGGGAAGCCCCTCCTCTTTGTAGTTTTATAATGTATGTTAAATATTAATGCCTTCTTTCCATCTGCTTTGAAAAGAGCAGAGTTTGACATGTGAAAGTAATCGGGATTCTTCTGCTGGAAGCACGTTCTACAGGGTGGCAGGTCACCGGTGTCCTATAGGCTAGCCCACGGAGCCCAGGGGCTGTCACTGCTTCGAGCAAAATAAGAGTAATGCTTCTGTTCAACCATCCAGACAACTCAGGGGTCAAAAGAATGTATCCATTCCTTGGGCAAAAAGCTCGTAAGAGGAGAGTATTTACTGGGATATTAAAGTTAAAATATCATCCTGGTCCATCATCCATTAGTTCAACACACACACAGATGCTGCAAAGAACAAGACAAACCGTGGTCCTTCCTCTCTTGCAGTCCAGTGGGGGAAAGCAGACCTGTGACTAAATCGCTCTGCTTGGTAAGTGTTGTAATCGTGATAAGATACAAATTCTTATAGGGTGATAGAGGAGAGAGATACAAGCCCTGCTTGGGTCTGGGGTCAGGGAAGGCTTTTTAGAGGAGGTGAAATTCAAACTGGGTCTTGTGGAATGGGTGGGAGCTCATCCACAGAGGAGAGAAAAGACTTTGAGAAAAGCAGGAACACCCAGCATGAAGGCACGGAATTCTGCAAGAACAGGCATGGGGTCCAGGAACCGGGAGTCCTTCTGGATGACTGGAGTTTGAAGTGTGGATGGGATAATGCAGTGGGTGCCGAGACCACAGCCGATGGGGCCCTGGGGAAAGGGTGTGCATGTCCCTCTTTTCTATGGTTGGTGGAGTCGTTACCAGCACAGATCCCCATCTCCAAAGGTGAAGACTGTCTCAACCTGCATGCCAGTCAGAATCATGAACTAACGATTTGCACTGGGCTCCTAAGGGTGTCTGGATGTACCCACTCCTTCCTAGGGTCACGTCTTTCATGTATCCACAGCAGAGCAGCAGATGTGCAGCTGTTCTGGAATTGCTGAGTTTCAGCCCTTTTCCAAAGACTGTCTTTGCACACCAGCTCCTCCCTGCATCTACCAGGCAGCCTGTGCTCTCTTAATTGCTGTGATCATTATCATTATAATAATGAGATGGGCTCCCTCATGGAATCGGATCCAATTATGTGGCCGCAAAGTCTGCTGGGCTTAGTGCCCGGGTCTCCACATCACCGTCAGGTGAGTCATTGGCAGGCAGAGCTAATTGGGAGCTGGCAGCTTCGCCGGCCCCGAGACAGGAGTGGGTCATTGCAGTAATTTCACATGAGTGCAATGGGCAGCCTCAGGTAGCTTCCATCTCTCTCCGTGAGACAATAGAGCTGTTTGAATTTATCTTGGGGCAGGAGTAGAGGGTGGGTGAAGCTGCAGTAAATGTGGCAGACAGACCTCCAAGTGGAATCCTTCACGTGCCCCTGATGCAGCCACCAGGAGCTACAGACAGTGAGGTACGGAAAAGTGTTTTCTCTGTGCCCCCCCCCCGCCTTCTTCCTTTACAATTGCACCTTTTGTGTGAGGAGACAATCAATTAGACCACAGCAGAGAAGGCGCCATGCGCTAATCCCTTCTTAAGGAAACCAAAGGCACACTTAGAATCCCTTAGAGTAAACCTCACTGCAAGGAACAAACCTCATTTTTTTTAAAAAAATGCTTATTCACACTATTCCTAAAGCTTAGGTTTTCACGGCTGTAATGAAAAAACAAGGATCTTATTTAAAAACTTAGCTTCCATTAAAAAGCACACACAGGGTGAACAACCCCGCAAACGCTGGCTCAAAATAGAGTGCTGCGGATGAGGGAGGTGGCATTTTAAAAATACACATGGAGGGACTTCCCTGGTGGCTCAGTGCATAAGAATCTGCCTGCCAATGCAGGTGACGTGGGTTCGATTCCTAGTTTGACTAACCCAGTGGTCTGGGCACAGCCTTTGGAAGCTGAGGTCCTAACTACGCCCTCTGTAGGTGACCTTGGGGGGCACGCCTGTGTTTTGTCCGCTGTATTGATGGTCAACAGGGAAGGAAATGTCCCAGCTGTTTAGAATGTCAGCGAAGGCAGGTGCGCTGGTGTTATTCTCACCAGCGTAAAAGTAATATTTACTGTAAATGATCCGAGTTGCTTCATATCTGCTGATCACAGTCAAAAAGGAAATAGGTCTCTGTTGGATTTTACAAATCTTATGACCCAGATAAGTGACTGGGTGGTCAATTCGTTTTCATCCCAGGAGCTCTTGGCACTGGGGTGGAAAGAGGAAATCTGTAGGAACTCCAACACCAACTCCAATGTCATTAAAGGAAATCTCCATTGTTTCATAGCCTAAATTTTAGTTTCCAGAGAAACACTCTGACGAAGAAGTGAAACCATATTGATCTGCATCTATGTCATAATAAAGTTCTAAACACGGATTTAGGAATGGTGTTTTGTTTTTCCACTGGAAATGAGACAACATGTTGGTGTTTACCAGGCTATAGGCTGTGTCAGAAGCTCAGTGCTGTTACTGTGGCAACAAGATGCTCTTGCACCTCTCTGCAATACTGCCCTGGCTTTGCGTGGACCATTTCCCAAAGAGTCTGGAGGGTTCTTTCCCAGTGGACTTTTGACCTGACGTTACATTTACAGAGTCAACCAGAGAACTCACACGGAGTATTCACCTTAGATTCAGAAATCCTCAGAAATTTTGCTCCCCCCGCCAGAAAAAAGCAATGGTCAGTCAGAAGTCTGTGTGAAGTCTACCTTAGCAGCCAGGGAGGGTAAAAGGTCAGGACATTCTCTACTGAAGAGGCATGATTTGGGTCCAAGAAAACAAGGAGCCATTTGTCATGCATAATAGATGAAGTCAACCTTAAGAAAAAGCCAAGACCCAACACAAAGTCCCAAAGCCTCTGCTGGAGGCTGCAGAGACCCCAGAGGAAAAGCAGGAGCAGCTAGAAGGAGAAAGAGAAGGTTTTTAGGGAAATAGATGCATAAATATAGTCTTGAGGGCTTCCCTCGTGGTGCAGCGGTTAAGAATCCACCTGCCAATGCAGGCGACACGGGTTTGAGCCCTGGGCCGGGAAGATCCCACATGCCGCGGAGCAACAAAGCCCATGTACCACAACTACCGAGCCAGCGTGCCACAGCTACTGAAGCCTGTGCGCCTAGAACCCGTGCACTGCAACGAAGAGTAGCCCCCCGCTCGCCACAACTAGAGAAAAGCTGGCATGCAGCAACAAAGACCCAGCACAGACAAAAATAAAATAAATTTATTTTTAAAAATATAGTCTTGAGAGACTGTTCAATTCTTCATAAGAAGCCATGGTCTTTAGCATGACATGGACTAGGCTCAATACAGGTTCTGCTAAGTGTTAATGTTGTGACTTTGAGAAGGAACTTGACCTCTCTGAGTCTTGGTTTCCTTATTGGAAAAGTGTGGTTTATAATATCAACTTCTGCAGGCTTTTGGGGAAAGTATTGATAATTAACACTGTACCGTATGTGAGTACTGTGTCATGATGTCTGACACACAGTAAGTGCTCAGTGACCCCCTTAGCTTCCTCATTCATTGTCTATTGGGCATTGGCAGGTGATGCAGACATTCAGATAAACATGTTTCAGTCCCTACCTTCAGGGAGCTGAAAGAGTCATTGGGGCGGGAGGAGGGGCATAGGTAGTCATCTAATGGTCATGAAGTGTGACAAGTCTGAGGGCAAAGGAGCAGACAGAGCTTCTAACCATCTCAGAAGAGTTGGGTGGGGCACCAGAGGAAGTGGCCCCCAAACCATGCCTTGAAAGAAGCGCCAGAATTTACCGATAGAGATGTAGCTGGAAGGGCATATTCCTGGCCAGAATGGCCCCAGAGCAGAGGATGGGGCTTCCTGGCACATCTGGAGGAGCCTCCAATGATCGGATGGGGCTGCCGCCTTGGGCAGAGTCACCCAGGGCCCTGCAGCACCAAGGCCTCCGGGACAGTTCCCCGATCTCTGGGTGTGTTTGGGGGTGGGGATGGAAGGGGTGCTGACGGACCACGGACTACCTTAAAACTGTGAGTTCACCCTGTCAGAGAAAGTCAGTATATACTAACCGCTTGCTTATTTGTAAAAAATAATATTTTGATCGCAATATAGTTCACATACCATACCATTCACCCATGTAAAGTACAGAGCTCAGTGGTTTATAGTACATCCACAGAGGCATGCAACCATCACCATAGCCATTTTTAGGAGATTTTCGTCCCCTCAAATGGAACCACCTGTACACGTCAGCAGTCACTCCCCATTTCTTTCCAACCCCCAGCCCTAGGCAACCACTAATCCATTTTCCTTTGCTCCGGGTTTACCTATTCTAGATGTTGCATATAAATGAAATCATATAACATGTGGCCTTTTGTGACTCGCTTTTTTTTTACTTAGCCTAATGTTTTCAAGATCCAACACTGTTGTAGTATGTATCTGTACTTTATTCCTTTTTGTGGCCAAATAATTCCACTGTATGGATATAACACATTATTTATCCATTAATCAGTCGATGGGCTTCCCTGGTGGCGCAGCGGTTGAGAGTCCGCCTGCCGACGCGGGGCACGCGGGTTCGTGCCCCGGTCCGGGAGGATCCCACGTGCCGCGGAGCGGCTGGGCCCGTGAGCGGTGGCCGCTGAGCCTGCGCGTCCGGAGCCTGTGCTCCGCGACGGGAGACGCCACAGGGGTGGGAGGCCCGTGTATCACACACACACAAAAAAAATCAGTCGATGGATATTGTGTTCTTTTCCCTTTTGGGCGATTCCAATGAATGCTGCAAGAAGCTTGCATGTACCAGTTGTTGTGTGGACATACGTTTTCATTTCTCTTGAATATGCACCTAGGATAAAATGGTTGGCTCACGGAGTAACTCTACATGTGACTGTTTCAGGAGCTCTCAGACCCTGTTCAAAACTGGATGCTCCATTTGCCATTCCCGCTACCAGTGTACAAGGGTTCTGTGTCCTGCCCACCCTGCAAAGCTTGTTATTATCCATCTCTTTTATTTTAGCTGTCTTAGTGGGTGCTCCGTAGTATCTCATTGTGCTTTTGATTTACATTTCCCTGATAGCTAATGATTTTGAGCATATTTTCATGTGTTTATTGGCCACTTGTATATCTTCTTTGAATACATTTCTGTTCAGACCCTTTGCTTATTTTTTGGGGGGTGTAGTGCCTCTCGCTGTTGTGGCCTCTCCCGTTGCGGAGCACAGGCTCCAGATGCGCAGGCTCAGCGGCCATGGCTCACGGGCCCAGCCGCTCCGCGGCACGTGGGATCCTCCCGGACCGGGGCACGAACCCGCGTCCCCTGCATCGGCAGGCGGACTCTCAACCACTGCGCCACCAGGGAAGCCCACAAATATTCTTTATATAATCTAGATACAAGTCCCTTATCAGATATACGGTTTGCAATTATTTTCTCCCATTCTGTGGGTCGTCTTTTCACTCTTTAATGGTGTCCTTTGAAGCACAGTAATCTTTAGTTTTGACGACATCCAGTTTACCTATTTGTTCTTTTGTTGTTTGTTTATGGTTTTGAAACCTAATTATAAATGGCTTTGAAATTTTGGATGGTTCAGCCCTTTACAGACTTCTTCTGTATGCATAGGTAAGAACTGACCATAATGTCTGCGAGAGAAAAAAGTGCTCAAAGAGTGTTAGCTACAAGAACGAACAAAATAATAATATAATAATGGAAACAACAACAACAGTAAATAAAAATAATTATTATTATACAATATCTGGCAAATTACTTACCTCACGATTGTTGCTTCCTTACCTAGAAATAGATAAGTAAATAGAAAGGAACTTTGAGTTTGAGTGTGTATTATATACCAGGCACTGTGCAAGGTATTTAAACAGGTAAAAGAAAATCCTGAGACTCAGAGAGGTTAAGTAACATACCTATAAAACTTAATAAACAGGAGCCTCAATTACAGAGTCAGGAGACCAGAAGGGGGTGTCCTCATGTCCTATGACCATAGCAGAGCCAAGAGGAAGAAGAAAGATTCCTCTTCTGTCCTGGCAAGGACTCAGCCAATGAAAAGCCATGGGCTCCTTGTTGACTCCAGCCTTCCAACTTCCTTTTCCCCTGTATAAAAGCATCTCCTTTCCTTGCGGTTCAGGGACTTGCGTGTGGCTTACCATAGTTGCAGACCCTGAATTACGATTCTCTGCTGATCCCAAATAAATCCATCTTTGCTGGAGAAAAATCTGGTAGTCTATTTGTTTCAGGTCAACACACCCAAGGTCACATAGTAAATTGTGAAGTGGAATGGATTTGAACCCAGAAAGGACTGGCTCCAATATCTGTTCGTTTTCTACCATCAGTGTAACACGTCATCATAATGCATAAAAAGTCTTGAGGATAACTTTGTTAAAACCCTATTCTAGGGACTTCCCTGGTGGTGCAGTGGTTAAGAATCCACCTGCCAATGCAGGGGACACGGGTTCGAGCCCTGGTCTGGGAAGATCCCACATGTTGCAAAGCAACTAAGCCCGTGCACTCTAGAGTCCATGAGCCACAACTACTGAGCCCATGTACCATAACTACTGAAGTCCACGTGCCTAGAGCCAGTGCTCCACAACAAGGGAAGCCACCGCAATGAGAAGCACGCACACCGCAACGAAGAGTAGCCCCCTCTCGCCACAACTAGAGGAAGCCCGTACACAGCAACGAAGACCCAATGCAGCCGAAGATAAATAAATAAAATAAATAACTTTATTTTAAAAATTAGTAATACCTTTAACAAAAACAACAGCCCTATTCTACCTACAAACAGCACTCACAGAGTGTCAAGTGGTTTTGTGGAAACTCAGAGTAAAGCAATCAATGATATTCCCTGAAAATGCGAGTTTATAAGGTTTTCTTTTTGTTCTTTGTGAGTTGAAACTTGACTGGTTGCCATTTGATTAACCACATAAAATTCACTTATGAATTAAATTCCAGAAAAGGGCAGTCTAGAGCAAAAGGGGAGGTCAGCCAAGGTCTTGGAGAGGGCGCAGGGAGGTTCATGGGAGAATTGCATAATATCAGAGGTGAAACCCCCCACCCCAAATGCATGACCCTTCTGGTACCCCGTTTTCCAGAAGACCTGGTTGGAGGGGGATGGCTTGGTGGAAAGTCCGGTGCAGGGCCCCTTTGTCCGTGGCATCAACTTGGTAATGTCTCTGAAAGCAGTTCATCCTGAGAAGCCATTGCAGTAGACCCGAGAATCAGAAATTGATTATTTTGAAGTGCTGGTTTAAAATGCACATTGGCAGGAATTGAATGCTGCAGGACCATGAGTATAACTGATTACAGAGGTAGTCTTTTTTTGAGATGACTCAGTCGCTACGTGCATTAATCGTGCTGCTAATGTGTGTCTGGCAGGCAGGACTTCAGAGTGGGAAGTATCTGCCCCGTGCAAACAGTGAGAACATTCATTAAGGTGATCGATTCCCTCTCTGGCCCTAGAGCACTGCCTGTCCTGAGTTATAAGGAAATATTTAAGGCCCCAACAGCTCCCTTGAAAAGGCTCTCTTCCAGGACAAAGCAAGCAGTGCCTCCGCAGTCCCTTGAGTTCCAATTATGCTGCCCTGTCACTGAAGAAGTCCGGTGTGCCTGCCCGTCCTTCCCCAAGCCAGAGTAGGCACCAGAGTGGGCCCCTGGGCTGCCAGGACCGGTGTCGCCATCACCGCCTTGTATTTCTGTGTCCAGAGGGCAGAGGTGTGCTGGGCTGGGCTCCCAGGCGGACCCAGGTGGAGGGATGTCTGGGGTAAAAACCTTCTGCTTGAGCTCCCTCTCCTTCCTGCACCATCTACCTGGCTCGCCGAGGTATGACGGAACTGCAGAGTTTTGCTTTTCACGTTTCGATTCCTGTTGAGTTCATAAATGTTTCTATGTTTCTGGGGAAGCTGCCAGTTCCTATAGTGGAAAAACCCCTCTCAGCAATTTCAAGTGTGATTTTGGCCTTTGGACAAAACCCCGAAGAAGAAAAATTTCCCAAGGCTGCTTTTTTCTTCTGAGAAACAGTGCCCAGTTCTCTGCAAAATGAACTTTGGGTAAAAAACAAAAGAAAACAAAACAAAAATAACAACAGTCCTCACACTGTTGCTTTAGGCCAAGTGAATGCCTGTCCCAAGCCTTCAGCTTCCAAAGATCACATCCAGGCTACCACCGAAGGACACTGGGCGACTCCCTGACAGGCTCACACAGCCTTGGGCCTGGAGGGGCGCACAGAGGAGGAGGGCGTGGTCTCCTGCCAGCTTACAGTCAAGGAAGCCTCCTACCCTGAACCCTCCTTCCACTGAAGGGAAGGAACGGCAGGAGTGCAGCATCCTTGGACACAATTGCTGCAGGAAGGCTCTGCTCTGCTCCAGGAAGATGAGGTTCCCCAGTCCCTGTAGGGACCCCACCACCTCCCTACTCCTTCATTTCTTCACAGGTCTGCTTTTAAAGCAGACCCAGCTGGTGCCATAATTCAGAGATGCTTCTAAATCATTGATAATTTTTCAACCAGGTAAAATCCTTCATAGATGAAGGGATTTTACCGATAATATAACCTAGTTCTCTCAGTTTTATCAAAAAGACCCAGAGAGGTCAACTTCGGTTCCCGTCATACAGCTAGTGGATGGCAGACCCAGAACTAGATCCCAGTCTCCTGATCCTTGTATCCGGGGCATGCTTGACCAAGACTGTCACCATATTATATTTTAAATAGTGGCCGGGTTGGGGTTGAGAGTGAGGGGATGGGAGAGTGGAGAGATGCATGGTTTTGACCAAGTGGAGTAACTGACAAAAGGGTAGAAAATTCAGCACCAGGTGGGAGAAGGACTTTCAAACCAACTGGTCCTCTAGTTCCTTCTCCTCTCCCAGATCCAGAGGTTAGCCGTTACCTCTTCAGGTATGATTGAAGGGGAAGGTATACAAGGAAGGACTTGGCTTGAGTCAAAGAGAAGCATGGCTCAGCAGACTTTATTCACATGTGTGATTCACAAGATCACTAAAAGGACCAAAGCCTATTCCTGGGTAGGATTTGTGAATTTTAAATCACAAAATGAGCATATGGTTTTAAGGTCTACAAGGAAGTGGATGCAATGTCATTGCTTCTGCCATTTTTATTCTAGCTGGACAAGAGTTATTGTTCGTGTCTAATTTTCCTCTTGTTCTGACATTTTCTAGAGCAAGGATGGAGATGATGAGTGTTCTTACACATTCTGTCACCTTTTCACACTTTTGACTTGGTGTGAAATTTTAAGGAAGAGCGAATGTATGGAAATGCTCTCAGGAACAAGAATGTCCAATATCTTTGACTTCCAGAGAGACTGGAGAACTGTTTCCATGAAAGAAGGCTCCTTGTCCCCCAGGTGCCTGAAGACATCTGTGCCCAAGGAAAAAACCAATAAATGGCTTTGCAAGATGAAAGCTGGAGCCCTTCAAAGACAAGTCTGCCCCAGCCTTGGCGTGCATTCCTACAGGCATCGAATTTCAGTTGAAAAGTATCCATAAATATATTTGTTTTGTAGGTAAATACTGGGTTAGAAAGCCGAGGAGCAACAACTAGTTTGCTCTGGTTGTATACGAATTGCTAGTCAAAGTGCAAGCCAAGGGCTCTGAGTGGTTAGACCCATCCAGCACCAGTGAGCTGAGCCCCTCCAAGGTGTGTGTGTGTGTGTGTGTGTGTGTGTGTGTGTGTGTGTGTGTGTGGTTGGGAAGGGGGTTGCAGAACTCAAAAGTAATTGTCTCCAGGCAGATGAGTAGGGTCTTCCTCCTCTACCCACCCCCGTTGTATGTCTCTTCTTTCTTCTTTCCCTCATCAGTTCATCAAACCCATGCAGTATCTCTCCAGGCCGAGCATAAAATGATGTCTTCAACGCCTTCTCTTTGCCAACACAAGTTGGGTCCCAAGCCTGAGTGACATGACAGCAAGACTGGCCTGTCACTGCTTGTCACTGAATCTCTAGATTGCATGCACAGAGCTGCATGTGCTAAACACTCAACAAACATTTGAGGTAGAGGTGAGTGAACTGGCAAACCCATCGTCATTTTCTTGATGAGACAATGGAGGTGAAAACTGACACTTTTTCTTTGGTCCATCCTCACAGAGTGAGTGAGGCAGAGCTTGGGCATGGATTGAGAGTGTGCCTTCATCTCATGCCCCCCACTCCCCTCACACACCACTTCCCAGGCTACAAGAACATTTTTATATCTCATACATTTATTTTGAACTTTGGCTAATTTTCCTTGGAAAGTCATGTTGAGGATGAGCTGAGAATTTGCACACTCTAGCAAACTAAATAGAAGTTTTGTTTTTCTCTGATGTAAAAACCATCTGCAGGCGGCCAGTCAGGCCTGGCATGGTGGTAGTTCCACAAGATCATCAGGGTTCCAGACATCTTCCACCTTTCTTCTCTGCCATTCTCAGGGGTCCCCCCTCATCCTCATGCTCTCAAAATGGCTCCTAGGGCTCCAGCCATCATGACTGCATTCCAGGCAGGAGAAAAAGGATTAAGACAAAGAACAAAAGGCAAAGAGGCTGTACACAACCTGAATATGCCCCTCCCTATCCCAATTTTAAGATTTTCCCAGACCTTCAACAAGCAACTTTTGATCATATTTCATTAGTCAGAACTTAGTCACAGGGCTACCATATTTCCACAAGATGATGAGAAATGCAGGTTTCTTTTTTTTTAAACCAGATATGTTTCCACCTCCTCCAATAATACTGAGATCTTGTAGATAAAGGAAAAAGGGAGATTAATAGATATGAATATGATTATCTCCATTTTCAATTGAAGCACTTAATCGATGAACCTTGAGAATGAAGGCCTATCACAAACATTCCTAAAATATATAACCCACTAAATTAAAACACATATGACAATAAAACCTTGGGGATTTTTGTCATGACTCAAATATATATGCAGTTTTAAACTAATTGGGTGACATTGCTGGGTATTTTTAAAAGGATAAATTGACTTATAAAAACAAAGTTAGAATAGTAAAAGTTTAAAATATACATTGCGTTTCGTGTCTAAGATTTATTATATTTCATATGACTTCTTGTTAGAAAATTATTAAAGAAATCTGTAGTAGAATGTTATTAGTTAAAGAGTCACTAAAACTTTAAATTCAGAACTTAATCCCGAAGGTGGAGTGATGTGGTGATGAGAGTACATTTAACTATTTGAAGAAGGGAGCTCTTCAAGTTTGTGTGTCAACAGCCCCATTTTTATTTTAAAAGCTGCACTTATTGAAGTTCATCTCTGTATATAATTTTTAAAGCCCTGAGATACGTTCTCCATTTAACCATCAGCTATTATTTAGACTTAGCATTTACAAAATAGCATCAAAGACTATAAAACAGAATTTTAAACAATTCATACTTGCTTTTCTTTCAGCTAATCTGAGTGACTGATTTTTTTTTTTTTTTTGTACAGAGAATGCATTCTGATGACACATTGTATTTAAAACTCAAAAGCCGGCTTCCCTGGTGGCGCAGTGGTTGAGAATCCGCCTGCCGATGCAGGAGACACGGGTTCGTGCCCTGGTCCGGGAAGATCCCACATGCCGCGGAGCAACTAAGCCCGTGAGCCATGGCCGCTGAGCCTGTGCGTCCGGAGCCTATGCTCTGCAACGGGAGAGGCCACAACAGTGAGAGGCCCGCATACCGCAAAAAAAAAAAAAAACCAAACAAACAAACTCAAAAGCATGCACTGAGTGCCTCCTCTGGGCTCTGGGAATAGAAAGCAAGCAAAGGAGGACCCTACCCTGGAAGAGCTGGCTGCAGTGTAGTCTGGAAAGCAATGAACGGTAGGGCTCTGGAAATGGGTAGCATAGCACTGCATGGAAGGCACCATTCCGTATTCCACAAGCTTCCAGATGGATGCCAGTGACTGCTTTCTTCCTAGGAAAAGAGTCCTCAGTGATTTTTTCTGGTCCCCATTGCCGTGTTTAATCTCCATGCCCGGGTGCTTTCATGGTATGATGGCCAAAGCTGATAAAACCAGAAACCGGTGAGGGAGTAGAAGGCAACCCTACATGGAGTTTCCTACCAAAACTCTGCAGCAGCCCAAAGCTTCTCACTGGGAAGTTGTATGAGATGGTGGAGGATAGATGGTGGTTAAGATATTGGTAGGTGGAAGAATAAGACAGTTTGAAATTAAAAGTCATATCCAGCTTCTAGCTCTGTCCCTTACTAGCACGTGCCTAGCCTAATGGACATATAACATCTGAAAAGCACCTCGGAAGAACCTGTACCTTTGGGCAAATTAATCTCTACTCTCAGATCCTTATCTGTACAACCGGTGATGATTTGTAGGAAGGATTTAATGATATCATATCATTACAGTGTGTATCTTGGTGTCTGGCTCATAGAAAGAGTGGAGTCAAGGATAACCTGCCTTAACCAGGAATGTTCATGGACGAAGAGAAGGTGGGTCACATGAACTCACGTGATGTCCAGCTCAGGGCCATACAAAAACAGGCAGTGGACTGGATTTGGCTCCTGGTGATATTTTAAGGTGATATTGTGATGAAAAATGCAAACACAGCCCCACCCTCAGAGAGTCATGGAGAGTGGTGAGTCATCTATGAGAGGAAGTAAGAGGGTTGTGAAAACAAAGACTCAAAGGCCAAACCCAGAGAGGCTTCCTGGAGGAGGGACACCGCCTGTGCAGGGAGGATAGGGGTTGTGAGAATAACTGCAGTGGGCACACTGGGAGGAGGAGTGGGGCCGAAAAAGCTGTTTGTGCAAAGTTGGTGAGGCAGGAGAGGAAAGGAAAGAGTGAGGCCCTGTATGGCTGCACTCAATAGCCGGAGGGTGTCAGCGAGGCCTAAGGACACTTGTAGGGTGTTCAGCCGTGTGGGTTTAAAAGGAAGATGGAGCTACTGAAAAGTGTGAAGCCAGGAGGCCAGGAGTCATCAGCCTAGGGCTGCAGAAGTGGGTGGATGGAGGGAGCCCCAGGGCATGTGGTCCAGAGGGAGGCCGTGGAGGAATGCAGGAGAGAGAGGATGGAGCTTGGACTGACCTTGGAGCTTGCCAGCCCCTCTTAGGCCAGTTAGGGACCAGAGAGAATGACTAGGAGGTGAGCCCAAGCCCTCTCCTTATAGGACAATTGCTTGGAGAGTGGAGAGAGGGGCTTTGAGATCAGCCTGGGACCCTTCCCACAGCCCGTGGGACCTTCCAGAGACAAATCAAATTTCCATGCTCCCCTATTGCCTTAGTGATGGAAAGCGACGTTCTGCTAACAGACAAAAAAGTGGCCAAACCCTTGTCCTGTGTTCGCTGAGAGTACGTCAATGTACCCCAAAGCTGCGTCTCAGGGGCCTGAAGAGTAACCAGCCTACTCTGTCTACAGGGATTTGACTGTCCGCTTAGGGAGACAGGTAGGCAATGTGACCGCAACGCAAGAAAGAACAAGATGCAGTTAATCATTACTTTTAGGAAGAAAGTGCAATAGGAGGAGATGCAATGATGGTTTGATGGGAAGGCAGCTTCCCGAAGGCCCTGGTGCTGGAAGCTGGAAAGGCTTATTTATTTATTTATTTATTTATTTTTTAACATCTTTCTTGGAGTATAATTGCTTTACAATGCTGTGTTAGTTTCTCCTTTACAACAAAGTGAATCAGTTATACATATACATATGTTCCCATATCTCTTCCCTCTTGCGTCTCCCTCCCTCCCGCCCTCCCTATCCCATCCCTCTAGGTAGTCACAGAGCACAGAGGTGAACTCCCTGTGCTATGTGGCTGCTTCCCACTAGCTATCTGTTTTACGTCTGGTAGCGTATATATGTCCCTGCCACTCTCTCACTTCGTCACAGCTTACCCTTCCCCCTCCTCGTGTCCTCAAGTCCATTCTCTAGTAGGTCTGTGCCTTTATTCCCGTCTTGCCCCTAGGTTCTTAATGACCATTTTGTTTTTCCTTAGATTCCATATATATGTGTTAGCATACGGTATCTGTTTTTCTCCTTCTGACTTACTTCACTCTGTATGACAGACTCCAGGTCTATCCACCCCATTACAAATAACTCAGTGTCATTTCTTTTTATGGCTGAGTAATATTCCATTGTATATATGTGTGGAAAGGCTTACTTATTACTGCCTCTCCTAATGGAACGTTTCGCAGTTTTCGGGACGTCTGTTTGGGGAAACCCACCTCAGCCACACGCTGAAGCTCGCGTGGGGCAGAGGAGCGACGGGTGGGGCAGAGAACCCACCTAACTTCAGTGGGCATCTTAGTCACCCGGATGAACTTGGTTACCTGTCCGTCCGTTTGTGCCTAGTAAGTAAGGCAGCTGTGCGAATGCATCTTCCCTTTCTTGTACCATCTCATGCCAACAGCAGCTTCTGTCCTGAGTGCTGGAGAGAGTCACGACCCAGCCCAAGCCAGGGAGACAAGAGCTACTTGGTGAGAATGACTCACATTCATTTGTGACTGATACAAGATTCGAGGCAGAATAATGACAAATTTTCCTTTCTCTCAAACAAGGAACTTTGCGCCAAACTGGTTTTTGATGAGGTTGGAAAGATACTAAGAGGTCATTAACACGCTTGTCCCAGTTTTGTGTTTCTATTGTGTAAAACTTTGAAAGAATCAGACACGGGCTTCCCTGGTGGCGCAGCGGTTGAGAGTCCGCCTGCCGATGCGGGGGACGCGGGTTCGTGCCCCGGTCCGGGAAGATGCCACGTGTCACAGAGCGGCTGGGCCCGTGAGCCGTGGCCGCTGAGCCTGCGCGTCCGGAGCCTGTGCTCCGCAACGGGAGGGGCCACAGCAGTGAGGGGCCTGCAAACCGCAAAAAATAAAAATAAAAAAAGAACAATCAGCAGACAGATCTACAATGGATAAAAACGTGTAGACTTCTAGATCTTACTTTTTTCAGTTATACATTTGTCGATGAAATGTGCAGAAACGTGCATATGATTCAGCTGAACCTTTGATTATGCTTTTCACAGATGTATTTTCCCCCAAATTACGGGATTGTCGATATGATGCTGAACTGGGGCATAGGAGAAGGACAAACTCAATACCCTTTCACATTCTACATTGATCAGAGGACCACTTGTGGCCTTTCTGGAAAAACAAAGACCCTAAGTAGAGAGACAAATTTCATGGCCAATGGGGACAACCGCGTGCAGTGAGACCCGCTTGTAATTTCACCCTGTCGGTGGTGGACCTGAGTTCTTACAGAAAACACTGTTTTCAGTTCCACTGTTAGAATGAATTACTCCTATTTATAAACTTCAGTGAGGTTGAAGCAGTGAGCCTGTGATCAACAGAGCCTTCAGTTGGGAAGAGAGATGAAGGAGAGACATTCTGAACAATTTTTTTGGAGGCTTGTCTGATGGAGGAAAGTTGGGTTAGAGGGAAGAGAGAAGCAAGCTTCAACCTGAGTTCCCCCTCCCCCAACTCCAACTCTAAACCTATCAGCAGCACATGACATCATCACTGGACCAGGCGATTGGCCGCCTGCACCACTTCTGAGACAAGTAAAAGGCTCAGGAAGGCTGGTTTCAGCCAGCAGAGCTGAATAGAGCTACCTTAAGTATTTCACATTAAATTCAGTTTGAGAGGGTTTCGTGGTTATAGACATTTTTATTTCCACTGTTTATCAATTTATCTGTAAGTTAAAACAGAGGATAGTCTTCAGAGAAATGACATCGGGAGAAACAGTTTTTAAAAATATTTTCATTTTTATTACATTTTATCCCTTCTGATTCAAGAGAACAGGAAAACTAGATCATATATGTAATCTGATCAGATTTTTCACTGTAAACTTGTAGAAGTTTTAAGTTCAATATTATGATCATTTTCAGTTAAATATCTGAAGCCAGTAGGGGATATTTAAGAAAAAATTTTGCCTATCAAGCATCACCGTTAGACGCTGTTGCACCATCAGTTCTGAATTACTTCTGCTGATATTCAATGCTTAAACTTGGCTAAATCTGGGTCATGGTAATGCCCGCTATGGCCTGAATGGTGAGATGTATCCCTTGCAAAAGGAAACAGAGCAAGATTCATCCAGTGTCTGACTGCTGGCTCATTATTCATACAGAATTTGAGTGTCAGTCTCTGGACAGAATAATCACACCTGTGAAAATTGCCTAGACCTGTTGAAACTGGAGTAAAATAAAAGTATTAATGATAAAAAGAGATGGAAAAATAAATTAAGAAATAAAATAGTAAAAAATATATATATGTATATAAATGATAGTGGTTGGAGACCCTCTTTGCCAGAAAAGCTGTCATGTTGCTGGGAACAGTCTTCTTCAGTGGAAACACCTAGTTCTGGGCCTGGAATGACCAGCTGCTCAATACTGGTGGAAGCCCAGGTGTTTGGCGGAGGTAGAGAAGATACGGAGATGGGTCAGCGATGACACATGAACCGAGTCTCACAAAGAACAAAATTCTAGCTCCATAAGCCCTTTCCCTGGGAAGGTCTCCTGAGAGGTTAATCTGGATTCTTCTCCCAGCATCAGTGCCACTGAACTTGATTTCCAGCTCTTTTCCATATCATGTCCGTGGCTAGAGCCATCTTATATTTCACAGCCATGGTCCCCTACTCAACTGATGGAACCTCAGGAATATGGGTCAAACGTTTACCCTCACATTCATCTAACTGCTGTTTCAAGACCCTTAAGTCTTTGCTCACCTAGTTTCTGCTACCAGGGGTACCTGCCAGTCTGCTCATGTGGCGAATCTCCACTCCACCTTCCAGGGTTCACGACGAGGCTCCCTCCTGATGACGTCTTTGCTGGGCCGCGTGCTGCTGTGGAGATGGCAACAACCCCTCTCCCAATTTCATTGGCCTCCTTGATTTACTTAACTACTTTTTCTGATGCTCCTGCAGGCTGTTTTTGTAGAGTCCCAAGTATATACCAGGCACTCAAAGTTTGCTGAGAAAATGAATACATAGATCTGTTCATAATTTTGATAAACTTTATTCAAACCCCTCCAATATAACATCAATTCAGTCCCCTAGTAATTAATCTGCCTGGTATTTTCCCCCCTCAACTATTTAAGAAAGAGCTTGACTCCAGCTTAATGAACCAGAAGCTGCTCTCTATTGTTTTATGAGGCGAGTCTGACTAGACTTTAAAACACATTAATGGAGAGTTTATTTATCTTTCTTTTCCCTTTCTCAGTGAACACCCAGCGTTCCTTCATGTTGAGTCTTCTACATTTAAGTCTGATAATTTACTCAAGAAATAAAAACATGCAAAATGAGACAAATGAATGTTTAAAGATGCATGGGATTCTGCTTATTTTTCCCAAGTTGTATTGTTGGTTAACACAACAATCAACTGTTTTCTCAGTGTATTTCTCTGAGGCCATGATAATAAGAGTGTCAAGTGGGCAAAGGCAAACCTAGAATTCAGCCAGGTAACCTCCAGGCCAGGATGAAGATAAAAGTCAGTGATAGCGCAGATCTTTCCATTTTATAATAGCAAGCATTGTTTCTGTGCAATAAAATCCCATTTTCAACTAAAAATTTCAGTTTTCATATTGATGCTTAGTGCAGGAGCTAATATTTTTTGCTTGCGGTATATACTGCCAACTTCTGATAGCAAGACAAGGGGTGCATGTTCTCAAAAAAAAAAAGTCACTTTTTTTTAGTGGGGAAAGAAAATATACGAATAATCACGCCTCAGGGTGTGCTATGGTCTGAATGTCTGTGTCTCCCGCATCATTTATATGTTGAAATCTTACTGCCCAAAGCAAGGGTAGTAGGAGATGGGGCCTTTAGGAGGTGCTTAGGTCATTGAGGGTAGAACCCTCAGTGAATGGGACCGGTTCTCTTATAAGAGACCCCACAGAGCCCCCCGGCCCGTCCCTCCTGCATGGAAGGTTATCAGGAAATGGGTCCTCACCAGATACTAAATCTGCTGGCACCTTGTTCCTGGACTTCAAGCTTCCAGAACACTGAGAAAGAAATTTCTGTTGTTTATAAGCTACCCTGGGTGTGGTATTTTGTGATAGCAGCTGAAATGGACTGAAACAGAGTGTCAGATGTCACAGAAAGTGTGTGTGTGTGTATATGTGTGTGGGGGGGTGTGTAAATGTGGATAGGGAGCTGATTCCTTCTGTCTGGGAACTGAGGTAAGATCTTTAAGGAGTATTCGGGATGTGGTGGGAGATGGGGAGAGAGAAAGGGCCTTTGGAGGAAGCGAGGGACCAGCCCTGGCATACTCGGTGGGGAAGAGTGAGAGGAGTTATGGTGGAAGAGAATGGAAATGATTTAGGGCCAGATGGTAAAAGACCTTGCGATAAGGTCCAAATGATAAGGAGTTCGGACTTTATCCAACACTCATGGTATTTTAAGTATGGTGGTACCATAGGCAAAGGATGGGAGACCACTGAAGTCAGGAGACCATTGGAACACCCTAAACAGAGATGGTAGAAACCTAAGCCAAAGTTGTGGCAGTAAGGATGGAGAGAAAGCCTCTGAGTTAAGAGTTATCTAAGAATGAGGTTTATTGATGAAATAGATGGATATGGGGAGGGCGTGGTCTGGTGTCTCAATGGACCATGGTGAAGACAAGGCTAGCAGTTGGCTTGGTGGGGAGGCACCGAGGTCCAGCCTGGCAATGTGGAATTTGAAAGGTTGATGGGACATCCTCCTAATAGCTAGAGATGTGGGTCTGTGATTGAAGGGAGAAGGTGAGGCTGGAAATGATTCAGGTCTTCACAGCCATCTGGGCACCAGTCAGCTCAACCAAGCAGGGATTTTTGTTTCTTGTTTTCACCACCTCATGACCAGGCACATAGTAGGCATTCAGTAATCTTTGAAAAAGGTATGAAGAGGGCTTCTAATTTCAGCTCTGACATGTAAAGAGCTTACAAGTCATCACTCCCATCTTCACAACAAGAAAAAGCTGAACCAACTGAAGACCAATGACTTTTCTTGAAACCATCAGAGAACAAACTGCCACCCTAAGATCTAGAAAGAAAGGCAAACCTAGAGTCCCAGCCGAGATCTGCTTACCTGGAGCAGAAGCCACTGGAGCTATAAAACTGTTAGACACACTTACAGGGCGAATTTGATAAATTGCTCAAGGCTGAATGCAGACAAGAGGGAGAGTGAAAAGCCCTCAGGGGGATCACAGTCTCAGGGTTCCCCTAGACTTTCCTGGGTTTTGTTCCCAGGGATCCCTTTATGTTATCATGATAAGGAGCCAAGAAAACCCCTTGAAAGTCAGGAAAAGGGAAAGGGTAAATAAGCATTGGGAAATACACCCAGAGTGGTCTCCATAACAAAAGCCTACTTTCCAGGGAAAATAAATTTTACCAAAGCCTTGCCTCCCTTGGGGAAGAGCATTTCTCTGACTCTAGCACCCTCTGGTATTCTTGCCCAAGAAAAGTGAAGGGGCGCTAAGAAACACCTGTGAAGGTCACAGCCCAAGGACACAGACACACTCAGAGACTGAGATGGAATCACAAAGTAACAGAATGCTTCCCCTCCCCCACACAGTGGATTAGACATGAAAGAACTACAAGCTGCAGGTTTCTAAGGAAGAGGACTTCAGGAAGCCCAAAACCAACAGGAGACACAAAAACAAGGACAGTAGACAAATGTGAAGCTTCTGGCACCTACTGCAAATATTAAATGCAGCCCAACCTCTAGCCAGATTAACACACAACCTCACAATAAAGGCCAATTTACCCAATCCATCATGTTTAGCTTTCTGCAAAAAATGACCAGGCATGCTAAAAAGCAAGAAAAAACACAGTCTGAAGAGACAAAGCAAGCATCAGAACTTGTCTCAAATATGACACAGATGTTGGAATTATCAGATAGGAGATTTAAAATAGTTATGAATAATATGTTGATGACTTTAATGAAAAATATAGACAACATGCAAGAACAGATGGATAGGGACTTCCCTGGTGGCACAGATGTTAAGAATCCACCTGCTAATGCAGGGGACAGGGGTTCGAGCCCTGGTTCGGGAAGATCCCACATGCCGCAGAGCAACTAAGCCCATGTGCCACAACTACTGAGCCGGAGCTCTAGAGCCTGCAAGCCACAACTACTGAGCCTGCGTGCCACACTATTGAAGCCTGCATGCCTAGAGCCCATGATCTGCAACAAGAGAAGTCACTGCAATGAGAAGCCCAAGCACCGCAATGAAGAGTAGCCTCCGCTCGCCACAACTAGAGAAAGCCCCCATGCAGCAACAAAGACCCAATGCAGCCAAAAATGAAATAAATTAAAAATAATAATAATTTTAAAAAGATGGGTAATGGAAGCAAAGTGATGAAAACCAAGAAAAAATTCAAAGGAAATGCTGGAAATCAAAAACACTACAACAGAAATGAAGAATGTCTTTGATTGGCTCATCAGTAGACTGGCCATGGAAAGACTCAGTGAACTTAAAGATAAATCAGTAGAAAATTTCCAAACTGAAATGCACACAGATAAAATAATTAAAACACAACAAAATAAAACAGAATACAGAACATCCAAGAATTGCAAAATGCATAACACACAAGTAATTGAAATACCAGAGGAGAAGAAAGATAGAAAAGAGAAGAAGAAATATTTGAAGGAATAATGACTGAAAATTTTCCAAAATTAATGACAGACACCAAACCACAGATTTGGGAAGCTCAGAGGATACCAAGTAAGATAATTACCCAAAAATCTACCACCTAGACATATCTTATTCAAACTGCAAAAATAAACAAAGAAAAAGAGATAATATTAAAAGATACCAAAGCAAAAAAAAAAAAAAAAAAACCACCATACAGTTATTATTGAAATATAGAGATGTCTGCTACCTTTTCCACAGTACATTACCATGGTTGACTGAGTTGAGAAACAGAATCTATGCATAACTCTGCCATTAACTGGAAGACCTACTTTGAACAAATTATTTGACCTCTTTCAATCTTCATTTATGTTATCATGGCTGGAAGCAGATTTAACTCCATGTATGAACTCTGAGAGACAGGCAATGGCCTCCCGAAGGACAAAAATGAGAAAGATTCTGAAGATAACTGAAGATGGAGTGGATAAGAATCCAGTGATTGATTATTAATGGCTGCCCTGAGAGTAAGGAATGGAGAGACAAGTAAAGTGTTATTAGCCATCCCTGGAATAATGATCTCAAAGGGTCATTCTAGCTCTAAAAGGCTTGAATTTTAAAATACTTTTTAAACCAATACAACTTCAAGGTTTTAGTTGGAAACAATTATTTGAAGATACTCATCACAGGTTTTTATTTTTTAGGTGGTTCCTCGAAGCTTCTGACCCTCTGCTTGATATCAGAATTGAGACCTGAGTAAGGAACCTGTCCCTACCTTCATCTGGAACCTTGGTGATGGTCCCCAAAACTTTTAGGGACATTTAGTCTTCTCCTTTTGTTCTTCACCACTATATTCTTCTGCACCTTCTCTTCTTAAGACTCCCTTTCTCTTTCCTTAACTCCTCCTTCACTCCCTCCTTACTTAACTTTTACCTCTCAACAGGTAACTTCACCTTTTGCTTCCCAGAGAAAGTAGAGCCTCACATGGAATCTCCCCCTCCTCTCCATGTGGTAACAGCAATCTTTCTTACCTCCTTCCCTCCAGTCACAAAGGAGCATTTCAGGGGTAAGAGGGTGGTAAGGGCTGAAGATGCCCATTTTTCCGGATAATGGCTTACTGATTCCTTTTTCTTTTCTTCTTGATCTGTCTTTCTAAATTTTGCCTGCTTTAATCATTTTTTGAAGAAACAACGCCTGATTTTTTTGATTGTCTATATTGTTTTGTCTTCCATTTCACTCATCTATTTTTATAGTTACAATTTCCTTCCTTTTTTCTAAACCATTTATCTCTTCTAGTTATTTGTATTGAACACAAAACTCAATTATTGTTTATATCCTTTGTTTTTCCTAAATACATTGATTAAATAAATGTAATGCTAAATGTTTCCCTCTAACAGCCATCTTTTAAGCACTTTTACAATTGTTCATTTCAATTCTCTCTTTACCCCATGACATGTTTAAGAATTTAAGAATTTTAAGAATTTATTTTGGTATCCAGACATTTTTAATGATCTTTTATCGCACTGTAGTCAGAAAACATGGTCTATGTGACAAAGTCCTTCCATCATTGTTGAGATTTACCTTTGTGACCTAGTCTGTGGTTATTTTACAAAATAAAAACTGTAAGAAATAGGTATTAATATCATTTTAGCATATGGTTCTAACTATCTCTGTTATATCAAGTTGGGCAATTTTGATATTCAAGTCCACAGCATTACTGATTTTTTTTTTTTGTCTGCTTGATGTAGATAGAAGTGGGTTCAAATCCCCTACTCTGGATTTGTTAAATGTGTGTCTTTCTGTCAGCTTTTCTTTACTGAATTGTGAGGAAATACTATTGGTTATATATATTCTTTATATCTTCTTGATGGTCAATTTCTTTTATTATTGTGTAGTTTTCTTCTTTATTCATATCCATGTATGTTCACTTAAATTTTATTTTTTATTAGTGTTGCTGTACCAGCTTTCTTTTTGTTAGAATGGGCCTGCTATTTCTTTTTATATCTCTTCACTTTCAATTTTCCTTGAGGTTTAACTCCAGGTATATTTCTTATCAACAGCTTATAGTTAGATTAAAAATACATAAATCCAGTCCTCTGTTTTTATTAGAGCAGTTTCATCATTTACATTTATTATGATTGATTATGCATTTGGGCTTATTTCTACCATCTTATTTTGTGTTTACTCGTAACTATTTTTTCCCACTCACCTTTCTATCCTCTGATAAATGTTGACAACTTTTTTCTGTTAAAGGGCAGATGGTAAACATTTTAAGCTTTGTGGACCAAGGGTCAAAATTGAGGACATTTTGTGATACTTATGTAACAAGAGAGAAAAAAGAGATTTCCACAAAATTTTTATTGATGACATTCAACTTATAACACATAATTATAATAGAATAAAATTGAGGACAAAAGCTAATAGTCTTAAACAAGTTTACTTTTGCTGGATATTTTCTAAGCACATTTCTTCAACTGCTGCTATCAAACCTGATTTAATGAACACATCAAGAATGAACAGTTTTTCTTACCCAGAACCTTACTTTGTCTGGTTGCAACTTCATTTTCATTTCCTAATTTTTGTGGAGAAATTCTGCTGTGGTGAGATAGCTTGTTTAGAAAATAGACAGCTGTTTTCTAATTTTTCTGACCATCGCTGTACTGAATGGAAAGGAAAGGCTTAGTCTGGTGATGGTGATTAAAGTGTGTTCTTTAGCACATGTATGGTGTCATTGTCTGATAAACACAGTGCCTGGCCATCTAACTCCATAACAGAATAATCCACCCTCTACTGTGTCTTAAAATTGCAACATTTGAAGTCCATTTTTTTTCTTTCCTTGTTTTAATATAATGGGTATGCATTGGTAATATAAAAAAAGTCTTGGGGCTTCCCTAGTGGTGCAGTGGTTGAGAATCCGCCTGCCAATGCGGGGGACGCGGGCTCGTGCCCCGGTCTGGGAGGATCCCACATGCCGTGGAGCGGCTGGGCCCGTGAGCCATGGCCGCTGAGCCTGTGCGTCCGGAGCCTGTGCACCGCCAACGGGAGAGGCCACAACAGTGAGGCCCGCATACCACAAAAGAAAAAAAAAAAAAAAAAAAAAAAAGTCTTGGAACATCCACATACATGGTCCTTAAGATGCAGGGTTCCATCTGTCACTTGGATCTGCAGTGTGTGTAGCCATAAAAGCTACGTTAGTCTCTAATGCAGCTGTGGTCTCTGATGCAACGCCAAAGCAGCTGTGGACAGCACAGAACTGAATGTGCAGGCTGTGTTCAGCAAATCTATATTTATAGGCGTTGAAATTTTAATTTCATGTAATTTTTACATGTCATGAAATATTCTTCTCTTAGGTTCTCTTTAAACCATTAAACAATGTGAAAGCACTCTTAGTTCGTGGGTCATACAGAAACAGGTGGTGGGCCAGATATGATCATTTGGAATTTCCTGGCTGTAATTTTTTGTGCCCTCTTTTCAGTTTGGAGCCTATATATTGTATTTCTGTTCATTTAAAGATTGCCCTTAATTGTTAAAATTATAGTACTGAATTCTATTTTATAATAAATAACAGTCGTGTTTCTATTTTTTAAAACCATACCCGTCGAGTTATGTTTTTTTATATAACGAAGTCCAAAGTTAGTGATGTTTTGATGTTTCCATCCTGTGTCTGAGCTTTCCTGGGAATGGGACACAATGGGTTAACATCTCTAGAGCAGAATTTGAGGACAGAGGATGCGGTGTTTCTCTGCTGCTCCCCGCCCTCCACCCCCGTCAGTTACAGGAAAGGCAGTGCGGAAAGTAGGAAAACCAGTGACTTTGGAGTCAGACTAGTTTAGCTTTAATCCTTGGTCCCCACTGCCCTACCCAGCTTGGGTGAGTCACTTAACCTCTTTGAGCCGAATTTTCTCGTTTGTAAAGCTATGTTAATACCACCTTCCTTGCCTAGTAGCTTTTAGTAGAAGTCGTGACTTTAAAGCCCCTGCTGACAGGGAGAGTACCCAGTGCCAGGGCATCATCCTTGACGACCCAGGTCTGCCCGGTGCATCTTAGCAAGACTCCTTTCAACTGCAGGGATCTGTGGTCCTACAATCAAAACCCCAGCTCTGCAATTTTGCTCTCCCGACACTGTCACTTACTCTGTAGCATGTTTGAAGACTTTGACTCAATTATTTCTAAACTGAACGTCTCCACTTCACAAAGCCCACAGCCTCATGTCTGGTTTTATGAAAGCCTGTTCCAGTGGATGGTGAACAGGGCATGCATCTCAGCATCGGCTCTTGTCATTCTACACCCAGTTATGCTAAAAGTCTTTTTTACTGTGGATGCCCCAAAGGGAGCCATGGGGTCGCTGTATGAATGAGCGCAGGTGAAACCTGAGCCGGAGAGGGGTTCCCCCTGAGAGGTCAGAAGAATTCAGAAACATCCATCTTACTAGTTACTTGAAAATATGTGACTTTTTCCTGTTATAAATCTCATTTTAATTTTGTTCCTGCAATGAATGCATTAATACTATATGTGTACTAACAGACTTATACATCCCAACCCAGAAAATGAAGACACATTCCTGCCCGGGATGAAAAAATTCTTGCTAATGAAGAAATATTATTATTGTAGATTCTTATATATATTATGTTTCTTACATATCTTTTATGTATTATATATCCTAACTAGGGTGTTGTAGAAAAATTAAAACAGTAATGAATGGGAAAAAAAAGTTTAAGGGCAATATATCTCTTAAGAATTGCATTACAAATGAGTCTTTAAAAGTTTTCTTCTTTCCTTCCCTTATAATTTCTTTCCTACATTGCATGTAAGTAGCATGCAAGGTTTAAGTAATATGCCAAATTCCTTTTAATTTTCCTCACTTAAAATATATGAGGTGATTTATTCCTCTTAACAGAAGTTTAAAAATAATAAATCAAACAAACCAAAGTAAATAAAGCAGCAAGGCCATCCTGTTCCACTCAGGATTCCAAAAGAGCATAAAGAATTAAGCTCCCACTTTTCAAGAATCCTGAAACAGAAACCTTTCATTAAAGTATTAATTCTACTTAGTCAAGAAAGTCCATCTTCCCCTAAACCGACCTGCCCTTAGGCTTCTAGGACTAAAGTGTTCCCAGCCCAGCAAAGCGAGGTCCAGTCAGAGGGCGTCGTTTGGTTCAGGTGCAGAAGTTAATGTTCCCCTCAGGCAGAGGCAAACCGCCAGGGCGTGCACGAGTGAGGAACAGCAGCCACAGGTGATGGATCTCGGAGACAGATCAGGGGCCCGAGCCAGGCAGACACCTGAACGCTTCTCGAAGACGCAGTCAAAATGATCAATTGTCCACGCACTCTGCCTCTCCCCATCTTTTAATCCAGGCCCTGTGGGAGGAACACCGAAGCATGGCCCAATTCTTGTCCTCAAATTCTTCCTGCCTTCTTGGAAGCTGGGCCTCATTCTGGACAAGGATGTAGGTCTGGGGAGAGCAGAGGTGACAGGGAAAGGTATTCTGGAAAAGGCCCAGGCATCACTGGCAAATAAAGACTCATCCCTCCGATAAACGTGTATACACAGCTAACCTCTCGTCAAGGTGTGGCCATGGAGGTGTCAGGCAGGATTCTCTGTGACGTTGTTGGTATTATTATGATTGCTTTCGCGTTCTAAGTGAGAAACTAACCAGACCTTATTGGCCTCATCTCCCATCACGTGTCTGGCTTTTCCTACGCGTAGCTCCACGCTCCTCAGCACGCAGCACTCCAGCACAGGGCCCTCTGCCCGACGGTGGTCTCCAAGGCTGTGTCTCATTCATTTTTGTATCGGCAGAGTCCAGCTGAAGCTCTGGCTCTATACATGGAGGAATCGGCCTGTCATAGGAGACTAGGGGGCCTATGAAGGGAGGGAGAGTGTATGGAAAGCTTTGGGTACAACTCTGCCCACTCACACTCTCATTCATTCATTCATTCACCTGCTATCCCCCCCCCACCCCTGCAATATCGTGTCTACAATATGCCTGGCACTGGGGATGTTCCTGTGAAATAAAGCGGGCAACTCCTCCCCACACAGACCCCAGGAGAGGATGGAGGTGGTGACAGGGCCTTCTGGGGGAGGCTGATGAGGCAGTCCATCCAGGAGCTGCAGGAGCAGAGCCGAGGGGCACCTAACTTGGACTTGGATGCCGGGGAAGGATTCCTGAAAAGTGAGATCTCCCTCAGACCTGAAGGGTGAAGTGGGAGGCAAGGAAGTCAGGGGCGGGTGGTAGGTAGATTCTTGCTGACACAGCTCTGAATTCTCTGTGGCCTCTAGGAAACAAGCCACTTAATCTGAGCCTCGGTTTCTGCATCAGTAAAATGGGGACAATAATACTTGCCTCCCTGGCTGGTTGTGAGGGCTTAAATGGATGATGTCCATTAAGCATTTAACAGAGTCCTTGTCACCTTGATGTTCAATCAGTGTCGGATGAATGAATGGGTGATTCTTGGGGGTAGAGAAAACCTCAAAGACTCATCAGTTCAGTTAGCTCCATGTTAAAGAAGGGATATAACTCTGATTTCTTTCTTTGGTGAAAATCTAATTTAATAGACTGTTCGTTTACCCTCTGCGAACTGAATGAAACTAAGTCTATTTCACATTCTTTGTGTCCAGTCCCTGATGGGAGTTTACCAAAGACAGTAGCCAGTGTACTGCAGGCGCTGGGCAAGTAGCCTTGAGGAACATGATTTAGCAAATTTTACATTGGATTAAAGGAGAAAGAGTTCCCAAAACTTCAACAAATGGATGCAGGGCTGCACCAAAGGAATCCATACCCAGGAGCCTTGGGGAAATGCCGGCTCTGGTCCCATGAGTCACCATCTCTTGCGACCATCAGTTAATAGATCTTCTAATAAGAGGACAGGCTTTATGTTAAAGTTCCTAAATGATGCTGTGGAGAAGGGAGCAGATCACACTTGTTCCAGGGCAGGGCAGTGTTCAACTCCTGGCCTAAATCACAATGAAGTTATAAAGCTGAGAAAGCAAACAAACACTTCCGAGTCTTCTGAGTGCAGGAAACACAGCAACAAGGTAATTGTGTGTTTACCAATGAGATGGCTTACGGACTTGATCATAAAGTCATTGTTTTGGAGCCAAATAGCCACGGTCCAGCCTGTAACTGCTCCTTGATCTCTGCCTCTCCCACTGGAAGGAGGCTTCGGGAAGGCGGCAACGCCCCAGGGGATTCACTGCCGGGCTTAATACAAAGCCAGGTACAGAGTCGACACTCGAAAGATTTACTGAACACATCACATTTTATTAGGATGTGTGACTCCACCCCTACTACATTCTACGTTGGTTGCACATGTTCCTCTCCATCTGAAGTCAAATTCTGAATGCAAATGTGATACTCTTTTTCTCTTTTTTTGGCTGCTTTGGGTCTTTGTTGCTGCATGCGGGCTTTCTCTAGTTGCGGTGAGCAGGGGTTACTCTTCATTGCGGTGGCTTTTCTTGTTGCGGAACACGGGCTCTAGACGCGCGGGCTTCAGTAGTTGTGGCCTGCGGGCTTCAGTAGTTGTGGCTCGCGGGGTCTAGAGCGCAGGCTCAGTAGTTGTGGTTCATGGGCTTAGCTGCTCGGCGGCATGTGGGATCTTCCCGGACCAGGTCTCGAACCTGTGTCCCCTGCATTGGCAGGCATTTTCTTAACCACTGAGCCACCAGGGAAGTCAGCAAATGTGATATTCTCACATTATTGTTTTAAAATACTATGCCTTTGAGTATCATGGGTTTGTGCAGTCATCTATGGCTTTTTTCTTGAGGATCCTGGTCAAGACATGGCTCAATGATGTGCGTGTGTGCGTGTCTGTGTGCGCGCACACGTGAGCAAATGGACGTGTACACGTGAAGGTGCATTTCTGAGTGTGAGCCATAGAAAGGTTGCATGTCTATCAGGAGCCCTTTTAGTTCTCATCAGATGAGCTTCTGGAGATCGCTTAACCCTTTGACTCAGCTTTTCTATCCGCAAAATCACAATGAACTTCAGTCTCTTGTTTCACTGAAGAGTTGCAATGATTACTGTAAGGTTATTTCCCAGAATAAAAAAATGCCACTTATTACAATGGATACACTTAGGAAATTAAAGATTAAAAGTTGAATATGAATAGTGCAAGGCGGCATTGCCAAAATGCAAAACTTGTGTTCATCATAGGTGGACATACTCAATTTTGAATCCATATGTGAATTCCTACCTTGAAATCCAGTGCTCACTTTTTAAAACTCTAGTTACTACCCTTTAAAAAATACTTTTAACAAATATTTGGGTTTGCATCACAAATGGTTCTTCTTTGCCTGGGACATCTCTTCAACCCATGACTGTTTCCAGGGGAGGTGATATCATAATTTATTTTTAAGCTCTTTGGTTTTTCAGTCACCTGAAAATTTCCGCTATTATTTGGCAATGGAAAAAATTCCTAACAACCTGGTATCCTGACAATTTTGTCTTTCTCTTCTGAAGTTGGAAACACATCATTTCTATACTCGAAACTATCCAGTGCCACTGAAATGTTGATTCAAACGAAGAGTTGAGTATTTCAGTGACACTCCATCCTGTGCTTACAACATCTTACCAAGGCACTCCTTTTGTAAAGGTTTGCAGTTAGTTTTAAAACAACTTGGAATTTTCCTCAAGAGAAAAGCCATAGCTTACAGCACCTACCCTTGATATGCAAAAGCACAACATTTTGCTATTTCAAAGACCCAAAAGACAGAGAGGTGGAGATGGGACTCTGAGCCCTGGGGAGAGCATTCTTCCGGCCTCCTGGGAGCAGTTCCTCCATCGGACCAAAAGGAGCTGGTCCTTCAGTTGCTGCGGGCTGTTCTAGAAACTAAGGTCAAATTCACTGAGTCCTGGCCCAAAGAAGATATTTAATTATAAACCGATAACAGGCTTCTTTGTTCTTTTTGCTTATTTTGATTTCAGCAGTTTCTTTCCTCTGGGAAAATATATCTTTGGGATAATGCAAAGTGGTTCTGAAGCTGACTGCCCCAGGGCCCAGAAACTGCATTTTGGTCTCTCCCCCTTCCTGCCCCTCCATTATAAAAATACATCCAGACACATAGACTGTCACAGAGAAGGGATGGTTTCTGATTTCCAAATGCCCTGAACTGGGCTTTAAACTCGACTTTTAAACTTTAAACTCGACTTTTCTCATGAAGGTTCCATCTATTTGGTTATACCATTACTAATTAATGGTATAAAGTATGAATGGATGAACCATTTTTTTTTTTTTTTGTGGTACGCGGGCCTCTCACTGTTGTGGCCTCTCCCATTGCGGAGCGCAGGCTCCGGACGCGCAGGCTCAGCGGCCACGGCTCACGGGCCCAGCCGCTCCGCAGCACGTGGGATCCTCCCGGACCGGGGCACGAACCCGCGTCCCCTGCATCGGCAGGCGGACTCTCAACCACTGCGCCACCAGGGAAGCCCTGAACCATTTTTAAACATCAAAAGTTGATTTTTAGTCAAACAAACTAAAGGTTGAAAGATCTTTCTGAAACTTTTCCCCCTCTATTTTGTCAGAAAAACCATTGTTGGAAGATTAAGAAAAAAGCAGCTTCGTACCAATTTCTAGCAGTCATGCAGCTATGACACACAATGTTTATATACATATTTATCAGCCAATTTTCTGAAAGCTCTATTAATTGTAAAAGTGTACATTGTACTTTCCCAAGTACTGTCAAACTTATTTTTAAAAATTCCTTTACTCCAAGTTTCCTGCAGATGCAGAGTCTAAACTGAAAATGTTGGAAATAGTGGTGGATTCTTCACATGTACAGAACAGCAAGTGGATTCAAGTTACACTATGTTGGTGTTTATTTTTTAGCATTTGTTGTTTATTAAATGGGCCTGAGAGAAAATTCTTTCTTTTCGTAAGGTGATGATTTTCTTTTTCTGGTTTTCTTTTTCTTTTTTTTCTTGCGGTATGCGGGCCTCTCACTGCCGTGGCCTCTCCCGTTGCAGAGCACAGGCTCCGGACGCGCAGGCTCAGCGGCCATGGCTCACGGGCCCAGCCGCTCCGCGGCACGTGGGATCCTCCCGGACCGGGGCACGAACCCGTGTCCCCTGCATCGGCAGGCGGACTCTCAACCACTGCGCCACCAGGGAAGCCTTTTTTTTTTGGTTTTCTTAAATTGTATTACATTTGGGGAGTGTTTTCCCCCAAAAGGTTTTGGGTTGGTCGTAAGTTCGGCTGGGCAACATAGTATCACGACAGAGCTAGGACGCTGCTCGCCCTCCCACAGCCTGGCGGCAGAGACGCGATGCTGAGCAGTTTGCAGCTTTGTGCCTCACGACCCAGGCTCCAAATTCACCGCGACTCTTGGCTTGTTCCAGCCGTGCCCGGAGCCCTTCCGCTTCCTCTACATCTCGCGCCCTGGAGGCGGCTGCTCCGCAGGGCTCTCGCCAAGTCCCCCGCCCGCCTCCAAGTTCGCAGCGTCCTCTCCCGGCTCTCCCGCAGGGAAGACGCCTCTCCTGCGCGCCCCCAGCGCAGGGAAGGTTGGTCGGGGCGACAGCCGCTCCAGGAGGAGCCAAACGATCCCGGGCCCCGGCCGCCAGAAGCTCGGGGAGGTCCCGAAGGCAAAATTTTTCCTCCCAATGGCTGTTGGCTGCAAAGATAACCTTCTGGGTAAATGTTATACAGACCGGGGAGGGGGGTTTACATTTGCACAGAAGGCGGCCGCTCCGCGCGGGGGGTGGGGGCTCTGGGGGCCAACTTGGGGGATGAGGGGTGCGAAGGCAGAGGAAAACGAGAGTGGTTTCTCCGGCGTGTGAGTATGGCCGGGTGGCAAACCTAAACCCACCCTGACACTCCGGCGCGCTCCGCACTGCTCTGGTGGCCCCCGGAGGCGCCCGCTCCTACGACTGGGTCAGGGAGGCGGCGCTGAGCGGCAGGGAAGGAGCTGGTGTCCCCGGGGCCGCTCATCCGCAGCCCTCCTCCTCCCATCCAGCCCTCAGGAAGCCCCTCGTACGCGCGTCCGGTCTCGACCGTGCCAGGTGCCCCTCGCTGGCTGCTCACTGCCCCCGACGGTGGGTGGAAGCCGCCCGGCCCCCCGGGGCTGCTCCGGAACCCCGAGGGCCTCCCCGGAGCGCCAAGGAAAGGCCCTGTGCGCCGGGTGAGCCGGGCTGGGAAGGAGGAGAAAATCCGCCCCACGGGGGCCCGGGCGTCCCCACTAGCACGTATGAGAAGGCTCTTTGGGGTGCGCCAGGTTCCCTCAGAAAAGCTGGGGTGAGCGCCAGCCTGTGGCCCCTTCAAGGCGGACCCCCCTGGGAGCGTGGGTTCGAGGTCCAGGTCAAGTGGAAGCACAGGGGGAGTGGGGAGCGCCCGCTCACCCCTCCTGGACGGTCGCCTGGGTGAGGGGTGCACGGCAGGCTGGCTGGGTTCCCGGCATCCCGACCGAGCGCCCTGCGCTCCTGCGGAGCGGACACGGGGGGCTGAGCTCATCGCCTGTGGACGCCGCACGAGGGACAATCCACGGCCTCCCTTCAAACTTCGGTCCCTTCCCGACTGTAGACGAAGTGACCGACGCGGAAGCCCGTGGCCGCCGTCTGATGGCCAGCGGCGAGGCCGAGCGCGGGGCCGGGGGCCTGGGTACCGTGGGCGGCGACCGTCGTGGATCTCCCGAAAGAAAAGTCGCCCGCCAGGCCCCCGGGAAAGGTACCGAGGCCTCCAGCCAGGGCGCCCATGGCCGAGGCGAAACTGGAGAAGCAGGCGGCTGCCTCGGGCGCGGGAGGGGACGACGAGAGCCGCAGGTCCGGGGAGGCGGCGCCCAGGGGCTCCAGCTCGGGCGCCTCGGTTCCTCCCGGGCTCCGGGCACCCGACGGTGCGGCCGCGCTCGCCTCCCCCCTCCTCTTCCTCTTCCTTCGGAAGTTCCCGTTGTCGAACATCTTCTCGCAGTTTGGGTCCAGGGTCCAGTAATTGCCTTTACCTGTGGAAGAAGAAAGGGCCCAGATCAGAAAATCCGGGATTTGACCGAGGTGATGTGAGAACGTGAGAACTGGAGATCAGCTTCACAGAGACCCCCCCCCCACCGGCCCCTCCGTGAGCCCTCACGCCCACCCCAAACCTTGAGGGGGCACTCTGTACCGGATCAGGCCTCCACAGGGAGACTGGGAAGAATGTCGGCATCCCAGAAAGACCAGGGAAGGGCGACGCCCAGGAAATAACAGAGCCTCGCTAAGGTCAAGGCCAGAGAGAAGACCGATGAGCTGCAGAGCCAGCCGGCTCTCCTCTGGCACTCGCTTTGCCAGTGGAGTGGAGCCCACCATGCAGGCTCCGAGGCTTCCCAAAGCGGCCTCTGACTTGTCTTAGTCTTCCGGGTGGCCACCGTCTTTCCCATTTTACAGCAGAGGACACAGGCCCAGAGAAGTCACTCCAAAGGTCCCCGGGCAGGCTAGCTCTCCTGCTTCTTCCTTAGCGGGAGCGCGCGGGAATTAAGACTCCTGTTGCCCTAGACCTCAAGTCAGGGCCGCGGGCTCCGCTGGCGTCCTCGAGCCGTCAGCGGCCAAGTACGTGTCTCCCCCCCACCCTGCTCCCGCCTCGGCACCCTCCGCTGTGCAAAGAGGACCGGGGTGCCCAGGGCCGCCCCGTCCCTAGCGTGTGTGCCAGCAGGCCAGCTGCGGGGATCCGCGGAGTCCTGGACGGGGCGAGGCGGTGAGCTTCTGTTACCTGGGTCGTCGTCGTCGCGGGGCACCTTCTTGAAGCAGTCGTTGAGCGACAGGTTGTGGCGGATGGAGTTCTGCCAGCCCGCCTTGCTGCGCTTGTAGAAGGGGAAGTTGCCGGCCACGTACTGGTAGATCTGGCTGAGCGTCAGCCTCCGCCGCGGCGCGCTCTCGATGGCCATGGCGATGAGCGCCGAGTACGAGTAGGGCGGCCGTACCAGCCTCAGCAGCTCCTGTTGGCCAGACAGGCTCAGCCACGCGAGGTCGGCGCCCGCCAGGCCGCCCGGGGCCCCGAGGAGCGGGCCAGGGGCGCCGTAGGGGGACGCGGGCGCGGGGCCCGGCGCGTAGGGCGCGGAGCTGAGAGCGGGCGCGCTCAGCCACAGGCGCGGGCCACCACCGCCCGCCGCGCCCGGGTCGCCACGCGCGTAGCCCGCGGGGTGCGCGGCCGCCCGGGCCTGGCCGTGCGGGGCCGCGCAGGGCCCCGAGCCGTCGCGGTAAGCGGCCATGGCCAGGCGCTCCCGGGCCTGGGCGGGTGGCTCCGAGTCGAAGCTCAAGGGCGCCCCATCCAGCGCGGCCGCCGGGCCCCGCCCTCCGCCCTTTAAATGCCGTCGGGCCCGAGCCCCAGGTGAGTGTCGGCGGCGAGCCCCCTCCCCGACAGTTTTGGAGGAGTGATGTCTCCATCCCCGCCCAGGGGTCAGCTTTCCGCCCCGCCCAGGTCCCGAGGCGCTCTCAGACCCTGTGCTGTCTGCGCCATCTCGAGCCAGAACCTTCGCCACTGTCACCCTGGGTCCCCTGCGATCTCGCCGATCCCAGCCTCGTCAGGCCTTCAGGGCCCCGCAGCCCTGGCTGCCCTGCACCCTGCGGCGGGTACCACGTCTCGCGCAGGCCCCCAAGATTTCGCAGTGGGATCCCCGTCCAGCGCGAGGCCCCCTTGCTCGTCCACCGGGGACTCGCTGTGTCTTTCGGGACAGCGAGTGCGCAGCGAAGGGCCAGCGTGCGCGGCGGGGAAGGCGAGGGGCCCGGGCAGGGCGTGGCCGGATGCGGACGGCGGCGCTGGAGTCGCCGGCAGCCCCCGCGATAAGCTCGAAGGCAGACCGGACCCTTGTAAGCGCGGAGACGCTGGAAACTCGGGACGCCCCAGTCATCCAGGGAGCCCGAGACCCCGCCTGCCCAGTCCGCGCAGTGGCCTCGGGCGCAAGGCGCGGTGGCTGGCAAAGCCCTCTGCTGGGTTTCCCTGGACGCCGTGGAAACAGGGACGTCCCTGCGGTGCGCCCGCCACCGGCCGGCGGGCCCTGGCTGCCCCCGCCGCGGGCCGCGCCCGAAGCTCCCGCGCCGAGCAGGGAAGAGCAGCGCCTCCCGGACTCCGAGCTGGGGCCCCTCGCCCTCGCGCGGAGAAGCGGTGATCAAGGCTCAGAGATGAGGAGACGGCGGGGCCCCGACGTTTAGCGCCCGCGGGGTTAGCACCTTCTGGTAGAAATCGGTCCCGCCCTGGGACCTTCCCAGTATCCCGGGCTGTGCAGGGTCAAAGCCAATACATCCAATTCCTTTAAAAAATCAAACGTTCCAACCCACCTGTCCCACGCCGCCCCCTCCCCGCACTCTTGGAGGTGGGGAGGGAACAGGAGGGGGCGCGTGGGTGGGGCTAAGGATTCGACGGAGTGAAAGACCCGGGCTCTGGAAATCAGGGGCCCAGTTGGAGTCAGCCGTGAACGTCGCTGTGGTCTTAGGCCTCTCAGGTTGTGATTTCGAATTTCATGTAAAACAACCAATTTGTGGAACTATTTAACAAGTAGCAGAAGGGAGCGTCCCTCTATTGCCACGTGGGCCTCTCCTCTTAGAAGTAACAGCCCCCTGGGACGTGGTCTTCCAACTCCAGGCAGTTCTGCAGGTTTGTTTGCGCTCTGAGAGGGGAGAGACCAGGGACCCTGGTTTCTCAGAGGACGTCAGGAAAGAAACCGCCAGAACTGGTTAATCGAAGTTAGCTTCTCAGCTGGCCTGCACCGGCTCTCCCCCGCCCCCCTCCCAAAGATTTCCAATTGATGTCAAAAGCTTGCGGGTTGTGAGGGTCTCAGTACCTTTCAGGACCCCCCCCCGCCCCCCATCACTGCAGGGATAGTTCTGGGGGCAAGGGGGACAGTAGTACTTGGGCTGGGAAGCACACCCCTGATTTTTCTTGCTTCTGTCAAAAACAGCAGCCATTGTGACCACCTAGAGGGGTGGGATAGGGAGGGTGGGAGGGAGACAAGAGGGAGGGGATATGGGGATGTAGGTATATGTATAGCTGATTCACTTTGTTATAGAGCAGAAACTAACACACCATTGTAAAGCAATTATACTCTAATAAAGATGTTAAAAAAAAAAAAAGCAGCCAGAACCATTGGCCTGTCAGTTTAGAGATTTTCAGTACATCTCACAATTTTAAACACACACTATCTCTGTAGATATGACAAGCTTTTTGGTGACGGTGTCCTAAAGACGGTGTCTTTCCATCAGCAAATATGATTGCAGGCATGACTTGGATGGGTTCATTACCAGCAAACTGAGTATATCGGCCCCGCACACACCCCTTCCCCTCCCCTCCCCTCCATACGTAGTTTGCTGAGAGTCAGCAGTTTTCCACACCTGACACTTTGAAATGGCTGCTGGTTAGAGGGCAGCTTTCCAGAAACCACCCTTCACGAGGATGAGACATCACAGGAGCCACACAGCTCTGCCTTAACCCGAACTACAGGGGTGATGGAGAAAGAGTGTGATGGGAGACACAGCCGGTGGGCAGACTTACCAGCCAGGCCTGAATCCGCAAAGACCAGGCCCCGCCTTCCCTTTGTTCCAGCAGCTGCTGTGTGACCTGCAGAGGCCCCTGGAAGAAACCTGCTGCTCCTTGTGGGGGGTTTGATTGCCCAAGGCTTCAAACGTAGGAAACACTTGTCTTGGTGGAGTGACACAAGGATATGGAGGAAGAATCCATTCTATCTGCAGTTATCTGTACTGCATCATAATAAAATCAAAGATATTGAATTCTAAAGAACAGCCTGAGTCATCTCTTGTAATGTGAAAGAATAAAAGCAGATAATAGTCCTTTCCAGATTCTTTTTAATTTTAACAGCCTTTCTTCCTGTTACTATTGTAACTTTTCATATAGGGTTACTTGAGTATGAAAAGTTATGGCGACCATTGGGATCATCTAAGGATGTTCTAAGGGTTGTGGTCACACTTATTATCTTGTATCAGGCAGACGCTTTCAGGGACTGGGTGGGGCCATGATGACAGTGGTTGGCTTTGACAATGAGGAACTGTCAGACGGACTCCGGTTTGAATCCTGGTCCTGCCAGTTACTAACTTTGTGATCCTGGATGAGTTAACTTGAACCCTCACTTTCCTCATCACTAATAAAGTAATAGTAACTGTCTCCCAGGTCCTCCCCTCCCCACTGGGGCAGAATGATATCAAGCATATAGAGCACTGCACGTTTCCTGGCATAAAATACATGGCAGTGAGTGTTATTCGGGCAGCAAAGAATAGTGCATTTTGTCTCTTCACTAGGCTGCTTTATTTTTTCAGAAAAAAAAATTTTTTTTTTAATAATGAGCTTTCCAACATCATTAATCATTAGAGAAATGCAAATCAAAACCACAGTGAGGGATCATCTCATGCCAGTCAGAATGGCCATCGTCAAAAAATCTAGAAACAATAAATGCTGGAGAGGGTGTGGAGAAAAGGGAACCCTCTTGTGCTGTTGGTGGGAATGTAAATTTATACAGCCACTATGGAGAACAGTGTGGAGGTTCCTTAAAAAACTAAAGATAGAACTACCATATGACCCAGCAATCCCACTACTGGGCATATAGCCTGAGAAAACCATAATTCAAAAAGAGTCATGTACCAAAATGTTCATTGCAGCTCTATTTACGATAGCCAGGACACGGAAGCAACCTACGTGTCCATCAACAGATGAATGGATAAAGAAGATGTGGCACATATATACAATGGAATATTACTCAGCCTTAAAAAGAAAGGAAATTGAGTTATTTGTAATGAGGTGGATAGACCTAGAGTCTGTCATACAGAGTGAAATAAGTCAGAAGGAGAAAAACAAATACCGTATGCTAACACATATATATGGAATCTAAGGAAAAACAAAATGGTCATTAAGAACCTAGGGGCAAGACGGGAATAAAGGCACAGACCTACTAGAGCATGGACTTGAGGATATGGGGAGGGGGAAGGGTAAGCTGCGACGAAGTGAGAGAGTGGCAGGGACATATATACACTACCAAAGGTAGGGTGGATAGCTAGTGGGAAGCAGCTGCATAGCACAGGGAGATCAGCTCGGTGCTCTGTGACCACCTAGAGGGGTGAGATAGGGAGGGTGGGAGGGAGGGAGACGCAAGAGGGAAGAGATATGGGAACATATGTATATGTGCAACTGATTCACTTTGTTGTAAAGCAGAAACTAACACACCATTGTAAGGCAATTATACTCCAATAAAGATGTTAAAAATAAATAAACAAACAAATAATGAGCTTGCCTTGCAGTCATTGTATTAAATAAACAGTAAACTCCAATAAGCTGGGGGTGAGACAATGATTTTATCCTCTTTAGAATCACGTGACAACTTTGTTTATTCATCCTGCCTCTTCCCTCCGTAATTATGTGACTGTACTGCCATCTAGTGGAAAGTTATAGAGTCTATTTCCTCAAGTAGCCCCATTTCATAAAGAAAAATCCCACATTGATGTTGCAAAATAGGTAGCTTAAGTTCCACTGCTTCCTCGGTATACAGGTAATGAAATAGACAAGAGAAAAGAAATATTCAGAATCCATAGTCATCAATAAAGATATTTTTGAATGAAAAACATTTAAGGATATAACCTACCTACAGAGAGGGTAGGCTTCTTTCATTATAAAGGTTTCTTTTATATTTTTTATGTCTGTATTAAAAATTCTAATGCCAATTACCATGATCATTCTATTGAATATTTTTAACGTAATAAATAGACAGGACTTTTTAACATTTTATTGAAGACAAAGGCATTTTATTTAAAAGAAAGACCTATTGCAGTTAAGTACCATGAATATTCCTTTGATTTAAAAAAAAATAATAATGTATTTGGAATGAAAATAAAGTTGCACCGATGGTGAAGCTAAGCGCATCCGGTTTCGCGGCGGCAGCGGGGTTGCCTGGGAACCAGGGAACCGGCGTTCTCGTCTGGGTTGTGCCTTCCCCTTATTGGGTGACCTTTGGTGGGGAGAGTCCCCACCTGCACTTCATCTGTAAATGATCAGGTTGGATGAGAAGGTCTCTCATCTTCCATCTTGTAGATCCTTGAATCCTGAACTACTGGTTTGTAAAAGTGAGGCCTGCTCTTTACGACTGCTACTTACCAATTGTAGGAACATCTCCCTCCTATTTTTCCTGTGAAATGTACATGGCCATAGAAGTAGAATAGATCAGGATGGAGTCTAGGGTGCTCCTGACTGGGGCATTTCTCCTCCTTCCTTGCTCCTGCCCAGCTGTAACTCTGACTACATCTTGTATTGACTAAAGGTCAGAAAATCGTTTTCTTTTCAATTTCTTATCGTTTTGTTTCTTCAACTTAATCAATGTCCCCTGATTCCTGACCACTCTGGTTCAGGAGTGAATCAGGCCAGCAGAACGCAGGAGGACAGAAGGGGCTGGGCTCCCGGCTGCCTCTCGCCAGAGATGCAGATGGAGATGTTGTGAAACACTGAAAGGAATGGCGTCGTTTCTCCATCGTCGGCACTTGGTCTGTTTAGGGGCCACAGAGAGAAGGTACAGCTCTCATTTCTGAAGACTGCTGCCCCTCCAGAAATGAGGAAGGTCTGAGGGGTCTTCCGATGCTTCGACTGCTTCTCACTGTCCTCCTGTCCTGACACGGAGCGCGAGACAAGAATCTTGTACCAGGAATCAAGAGGGCACGAGAGCTCACTTCCTGCCTACGTGGCAGCAAGAGCATGGGCCCTGGAGTTAGGCGGCCCTGGCTTTGAATCCGTGTCGCTGCTCTGTGCCTTCGCCTGAGACGCTAAATCTCTCTGAGCCTCATTATCCTTGAGTGTGACGTGCATATTATAATAATAATACCTGCTCCGCTGGGTCAAGGGAGGGTAAATCAGGTAAAATGCACGCTAAGCACCTTACTGCTTAACACATTGTAATTCAAGAGTCACTAATAGGGCTTCCCTGGTGGCGCAGTGGTTGAGAGTCCGCCTGCCGATGCAGGAGACGCGGGTTCGTGCCCCGGTCCGGGAGGATCCCACGTGCCGCGGAGCGGCTGAGCCTGTGCGTCCGGAGCCTGTGCTCCGCAATGGAAGAGGCCGCAACAGTGAGAGGCCCGCGTACCACCAAAAAAAAAAAAAAAAAGAGTCACTAATATATATTAAATCAAATATATTAATTTAATAATATAGCAATTTCATTTTATATTTTATCCTATACTTTGTTATATGGTGTACAATATAATTATTATATATTATGTAAATTATATTATACTATATTATTTAGTAATATCTTAAATTAGATTAAAATATTGAATTAAATACTTGTTATATGGTATATACTAATCTGTGGAAATTTATTTTTTTGATGATTTCTTTATTGAATTGGTTTTCTGGGAGACCCGGCTGAAGGAAATGATGTTCCTATTTCCACATAATGATTCCATATAATTCGGTTCTTAGCTTTTCATTTCCACGAGTCAATTAGATCAGTCTGGTTCTCCTTCCTCTTGTTGTCCTTTCCAAAATTAGAGCATTTTTCAGGGGTTACCCCCCTGGAGTTTGCTTGCTCAGGATTTCTGCAATTTTGTCACTTCTGTGTGCAAGCTGTGGAGATGCTCTCTGGAATGGATTGGTACCCTCAGCTCATACCCTCTGACCTCACGGATTTCACCTGAAGGTCCCCTGTGCCCACATCAGCTCAAGCATCATCTACGACGATCTGGAATCGAACTAAACTGCTCTGTGTCCAAAGGACTTCCATGCAGAACCCTTTACCTTGCCAGGCGCTGCTTCTTCCCCGGCCATTGCTCTCTTTCCATCAGATTCTCCCAGGGGCTGGTGGGAAACAAGTCATTTTCCTTGGTATTTTAGAAATTCCCCTGCGTCTCTAGTTACCTTTAGATAACTACTCACACGATGGCAGCTCTGCAGACATCTGTCCAGTTTGGTGGCACATCTACAGAGAATTGCATTAAGAAAAGGAAACCAATCTAATTACAAGATGATAATTAGCTGTGTGTCTCTCCAGGCGCAGTGGAGGGGGGGTGGGGGTGGGCATCGGTTCAAGGTAGGTCCTGAGGCATCATGGCGGCAGGGGGGAACCAACCGCCCCGCATAGGTTACGAGGAACAGGGCTGGTGGTTCAGCTTCATTTCCCACCCAGCCTGGCTTTTCCAGTTTACTGGCACTTTCCCTACTTTAGAGATGCTCCTGAGGGACCGAGAGCCTGGCCAGGGAGGAGGAGGAGCAGCTCCCCACTCCCAGTTAGGCCACTGACCACCCCTCTGCCCTTGGGCACATCCCTTAAACTTTCTTGAGCCTCAGTTTCTCTATCTGGAAAACATGCCATGTCTCAGAGGGGTTTTGCAAAGGACAAAAAAAAAAAAAAAAAAAACCATGTTGTAAAGGCACTTGTAATGCGCTGTACAAGATTGGGGGGTTTTTTCTCCACAAAAGAAGACACTTCGTTGAGAAGTAAATATGCACACCTTTTAAAAAGAAATGATATTCAATGAAACTTTTACAAAGCCAGAAACATTTTAAAGGTCTACACCTTCTCCCCACTTATTTTTAAAAGAAGAACATTTAAAATTAACTTCAGCCTGATGGGTCTAAGTTTCTCCTTAGATATCAATGTGGTTACAGTGATGAGGGCTGGCTACCTTTACAAAATAACAAGTAATGAATTTAGTGCCAGATATTGTCTGTAGCACTCATTTATACTTCTGCCTTTCTAGGTTTTTCTGTATGTGCTTTTGTTCTTCCAGCAAAGAAGCCTTCAGAAGCAACTTTCCCATCAGAAGCAGGGTTTCCATTAGCTTCGGCCAATGGGAGGTTGAAAAGGCAGGGGGAGGCATGAGCTACTGTGTTTGGGTGGTGCCACCAGCCAAGGCAGGGCCACGAGTCAAGGGAAGCAGCAGGCGACTGGGGGCAGCTGCGAGCCTGGTAGCAGCACCTGTAGCAGTGGCAGGTGGGCTGACTTCTTCCCATGCAGCTGGGGGCCCGTAGAACATGACTCCTGGAATCTTGCTCAGGGGAGCAGAGACACTGGGCCGTGGGCTCGGGTGAGCACTGGCTGCAGCAGTGACGTGACAGCTTTGTGCAGCTCCTGATGTCATTGTAACGCTACCTTTATGCAATTAGTTTAGCACTTAATTCCCTGTGTTAAATCCTCTCTGTTTGTAGTGCCTGGAGTAGTGTCTGTTTCCCAATTAGACACTGATACTTGGAGAGTTAATTTGGTGGTGGTTGTTGAATTATTTTGCTGTTGCAGTGTTACTTTTGGTGGTTTGATTCTGAATCAGTGCCACCAGCAAAAATGATAACTCTTCAAATGTTCATGTGCTTTGGGATACACAAAACACCCTTAGAGATGCTGTCTCATTTGAGATTTTCTGGTAGTCCACAAGGCAAGAAGAGTAGATTGCTATTATCACCTTTATACAGGCAAGGAAACAGAAACCAGGGGTGGTTCAGAAAAGTTTCTTAACTGTAAACCTCCTGTTTTAGGTTTAGTTCACCTGTCAGAGGCTGATGTGTGGTACCCAGCAGGTATACTCACCAGAAAGCACTTCCAGGAGGAGAAGGTGACTTCTCCACTTTAAACTTCACACGTCTCCTCCACCTTGACTGCACAATACCCTCTGGATGATTTCTTTTTCCTCAAGGCTTGTTCCTGGTCATCACTTTAACAAGGTGGCACCTGCACGAAACCTGCAAGGTTACGCCACTTTCTGTGATATTTTCCCCCTTGTCCACACATCCTAGTTCTCGTGAATTACCACAAGGACGTGTGTTAATTCTCAATCAACAAGAATTTACTCAACTCCTACTATAGGCCAAGATCCGTGTTAAGTCCTGGAAGGCATGACACAGTTTAGAAGCCAGCAAGCCAGTGAAGAAGGTCTGAGATAAGTGTCTAACGGCGGGGCAGGGCAGCAAAGGACCAGGCAAGGCAAGGGCCCATATTGGTTCACTGTGGAGGCGTGATGTTATCAAGATCAGGAGGTCAAGAACGAGGAAGAGGGGATGGAAAGGGCAAAGGCACGAAGGGAGAAAAACCTGGGACAAAAATTTGGAGCAGGCGAGGATAGCTAAGCTTGTTATGATAAGATATAGATGCACTATTTTCTTCTCTAAGCCAGGAATTTTATAAGGTGCTCAAATTGAGCTGGAGGTGAACACGCCCAAGAATATACCAAGACTTCTTCCGTGGTTCAATTCATGTTTCTTTGTAAATGTTATTGCTATCTCTACAGATAAGTCTACAAATCAGGTGTACAGCTTGGCAAACTTTCACAGAGTCAATTCAGCTCTGCCACCAGCACCCGGAAGTTCACAGCACTTTAGAGAAGAGTCCAGAAGGCCCTCCTGTTCCCAGGCATGGATGCCGCTCTTGAGGAGTAACCTCTGTGCTGACTTTTAACTTGGATGAGTTGTCCCTGGTTTTGAACTTTATATAAATGCTAACATTAGTATGTGCTGCTTTGTCTAGTTCCTTTGTTCAACATTTTTTGGTGAAATTCAGCCATATTGTTGCAAGTACTTACAGGTGATTCTTTGTTGTCGTTATTGTTCTGTAATATATCCCACTGTGTGACCATGTCAAAGTTCATTTACCCATCTCTCCTGCTGGTGGATATTTGTATTGTTTCCAGTATCTTGGCTACTAGATGTAGTGCTCCTGTGACATCTTATACAAATCTTTTGGTGAAGATATGTATGAATTTCTAGAGTAGAATTACATACTCAATGAGGTATGTATATGCACAGATTTATTAGATATTGACAGCTTTCCAAAGCGGTTGTACAAATTTACACACCAGCCACGTCTGTCTGAAATTTCTAATTGCCCTGGTCCTCACCAACTTTTGATATGTCCGACTTTTCATCGTATTGACTCAATACCATTTGGGTGGATGGTAAATGTAGGGTTTTGTTTTCACGATTTGCAATGGTTAAGGTCCATAAATGCAGTATCTTGTCCTGAGCCCTAGCAGTTAGATTGGCAGTAGGCTATGTTTCGCTGGATCACATCATAGAAGTTTCAAACCTCTGACATTTTCTTCCCTGAGAGCTCATATTTCTGAAATGAGAGCTTCTTGTTATAGCCTAACATAGCTAAATACTCTATAACATAGACACCAAATCCAGGTTCTGGGGGAATATTTTTTTCAGCATACATGCTTTTTTTTTTTTTTTTTGCGGTACGCGGGCCTCTCACCGTTGTGGCCTCTCCCGTTGCGGAGCACAGGCTCCGGACGCGCAGGCTCAGCAGCCATGGCTCACGGGCCCAGCCGCTCCGCGGCACGTGGGATCCTCCCGGACCGGGGCACGAACCCATATCCCCTGCATCGGCAGGCGGACTCTCAACCACTGCGCCACCAGGGAAGCCCCAGCATACCTGCTTTTGATGTGAACAAGAACTTTAGCAAAAGTGAAATGTAAGACTTGAAAATCTAGTCGCAGATGTCTTCAGAACATAATTCATTGCTGCTGCCATTTTGGCAAAGAAAGATTATGAGTCTTTTTTTTTTTTTTACAGCTGTCTACCTGCAGGGGAATAATGCAGTAGAGTGGAAAAAGGCATACGTTTTGAGCTTGGGACTACTTAGTTTTGAATCCTCTTCCACCATGACTTGTAACAAGCCAAGTTACCTAACCTAAACTTTAATTTCCTTATGAGTTAACTTGGGGATAAATCAGCAGTGACCATCCCATAGCATTTTATTTAAACACCAAACATGGTAGCTCATGTTAGAGTATTTAGTTCAGTAACTGGCACTCTGTAAACACTCAATATTTGTTAGCTAGGACATTTTCCTTTTGGTGGATTGCTAGATATTTTGATATCTATTTTGTAAATTGCTATAATAAACTTAAATATGTTCATTTTTAATCCCGTAGTGATTTTGTTTTTATTTGTTATTAAAGTAATATGGACATAATGCTAAAGGTTTAAAGTGAAATATCAAAGTCTCCTTCCCCATCATCAACCCTATTCCCAGAGGTAACCATTTCTAATTCTTTCCGTGTTAGATATTTTGAAGTTTCCTCTCTAAATTACATGCTTGTACCTGTTTTCTTTTTTTAATTAACTTTTTAATCAAAGTAATAGAAAATTATAGCAAAAACTTATTTTCTTTCCCTCCCACATACCCTGTTCTGCTCCATGGAAATAATAACTTTTAAGCTCTTTTACTTGATTTTTAAAAGATTTACCTCCACATTTCAAATAATATGCAGATATTGTTATTGCCCGATTCATTAATTTTTAGCTTTACCTATTGGCTTTACTTTAAGGGAGATGAAATTTTGGTTCCCTTATACCTAATCCTTCAACTCATTGTCCCAGTTTAGTATCATAATTTTTATTTAAATACATTTTCAGTGTTTTAGCTATTATAATTATGTAAATATCATTCACTGCTGACCAAGCCAAATATGATTACATTTTCTTTTATGTAAATTTTTATTTTTCCAAGGGTTAACAATTGCTTCAGTTTTAAAAACTTACATTGTTTCTCTTGAACAGCTGACTGAGTCTTTCTATACCTCCAATACTCTCTCCAAGGCTTATCAGTACAATTCTTCATATAGCCTAACTTGGGAGATAATAAATTACCTAGTTTTGTGCATGTGTCTGAGAAGTAGTCTTTCTGGAGTCCTTGTTTTAATTTCTCTAAACCAGGCTGCCTACTATTTTCACGGGGACGTTTCTCCACCATGATCCAGGGGATTTCTTTTTCCTCTTTCCTTCTTGAATCTCCTGCTTTCTGGGTCTCATATCTTTCTCTTTCTTGGATTATTTAGTTCTTTTAATGGAGGGCACTTCTTGTTGCTTCTCAAGAAAGGATATTTGGGAAGTATTTGTTCTTCAGATTTCATACATACTTTGAAATTTCTACCTTCATTTTGATTAGTAGTCTATCTGAGTATAGATTTATATGTTGGAAATTATTTTTACATAGAGTTTTGAAGATGTTTTTCCATTATAGTCCAGCTTCAAAAACTTCTGAGAAGTACACAGTTATTTAAAATTCTTGCTCCTTGGGCTGTGGTGTATTTTTCCCCTTGGAAATGTTCAAGGTCTTCCCTTTGTTCTTGGGATTCTGAAGATTCATGATTACGGGCCTCTATTTCTCTGATTATTCTGAACACACTTTCTATCCAGAGGCTCATGTCCTTTGATTATAAAAATATTCATATTGACATTGTTTTTAGATCTTTTTACCCCATTCTTCTCCCCTCTCTCTTTCTGTAATGCCTACTTACTGGTCAGGTGTTAGACACCCTAGATTGACCAACTATTTTCTTTTCATTTCTGTCCTATTAATTCTCCCTTTTCTTATTATTGTTCTACTTCCTGGGAGAATCCCTTGACTTTATGTTGCAATTCTTTTATTATTTTTTTTTAAATTTTCATGGATACTTTTAATAATTTCTTTTTAACCAGAGTACTTTCTTATTTTTTGACTGTTACTTTTCACAGCTTCTTGTTCTTGTTTCATGGATGCAAAACTCTCTCTTACCTCTTTTAAGATATTAATTATAATTGTTTTGAAATTATCTTCTTCATCCTGTGTTGCCTCTGCTTCCTTTGAGTTCATTTAAACTTTTTAATATTTTATTCATTTCCATCTGTATCTTTCATATTGGAGCCTGTCATTAAAAGTCTAGTGATGCTTGGCCGACCAATCATATTTAGGAGTGAGGCAATAAAAAAGTTGGTTGGTAACTGCATGTGTGTGTGTGTGTGTGTGTGTGTGTGTGTGTGTGTGTGTGTGTGTGTGTGTGTGTGCATGCACACAGAAATCAGGGCATCTTTTGAGTTGAACCCTGAGTGTCAGCTCAGAAAAAATATGTTGTGGAGCTGGGAAGGGGAAGAAGACTCATGTCTCACAGTTCATTTTGTAGACTCCTACTGAATCTCCCCAGTGTGAGTAAGATCCTTTACTCCCATTTTCCTCTGTGCCTGGTGCTCTTAAGTCTGAGACCCTCTGCTTTAGTGTTCTTTCTTTTTTTTCTTCTTTTTTTTACCTTAAATTACATTTATTTAATTAAGTCTTTAAATGCAAATACTAGCGTTGTTTCTTTTATGGGTATAGGGTACTCACAAACATTGGATGGGGGTCTAATTGCTCTCTTATATGGACTTTCAACAAACTATCCCTTTATCTTTAGTCATTTACACATCCCTGCCTTTTTCTGCTCTTAACCTGTATTAGTTTGCTCCCACCCACGTGTTGAATCTTTCTAAGGATTAGCCTTTGGGGACCCTATTCTCAGCATCTCCTGCATCCCCATCCCTGCCTTAATCACCAAGCGCTCTATCCCTGTTTATCTAAACTTCAAAACCTTTGAGAAGTTACAGAATTTCTAAAGCAATAGTTGAAACCAGAGCTTCTGACCTATTTCTGTAAAATAGCTGGTCTCTAGGCATTAGACTGAGACCTCCCTGAGTTAAGACTTAAAGATTATTTTACCATGTCAAGTAACAGGAGAATAATTTTGTGTGGGAACCAGAAGTGTATTGAGTTGAGTGTCTGTAACCTTCTATTGGGGGAGGTGTAATTCCCAGACATTGAGTGTCACAGAGGAGGAAATGAATAGAAAGAGAATCCCCTCTGGTGCTTTAGGGAAGGATTCTTCATCTGATTCTATGCAGGGAACAGCAGGGGTGTAGGTGAGACAACACCCTTTTGTTTCAAGGAAGCAGCTGACACCGACTCCCAAGCACTTAATAGCCCAGCTGGACACTTTAGGGGAGTCGTTACAGCATTTGTCCCTAATGGGGGAGCCCCCTCAGCAAACGTGAGCCACAGCCTCAGCTCGGAACTGAATCCTCACAACACCCTCACTGAGGACACGGAAGACCTGAGAATGGGAGGCTTGACCAGGAACACAGTTTAATTGCTCATAATAAGAATCACTCTTGGGGCTTCCCTGGTGGCGCAGTGGTTGAGAGTCCGCCTGCCGACGCAGGGGACGCGGGTTCGTGCCCTGGTCCGGGAAGATCCCACATGCCGCGGAGCGGCTGGGCCCGTGAGCCATGGCCGCTGAGCCTGCGCGTCCGGAGCCTGTGCTCCGCGACGGGAGAGGCCACAACAGTGAGAGGCCCGCGTACCGCAAAAAAAAAAAAAAAAAAAAAAAAGAATCACTCTTGGCTGGTGAACCGACATCAGGCGGCAGGACTCCTCTTGTCAACAATTAATCACTCAAGGGGGAAAATAATCAAAACTCCCATCATGTCAAAGCAGGATGGATACACAAATTCAAGAAGTTACCTGGGGTCTAGAATCTGCCTTGAAGGAACCATGGTTTTATTTTTCCAAGTACCTTCCTTTAAGTGCAGAGGTGATCAAATTACTGATTACAAAGGACAGTTCCAATTTGGAATTAACAATCCAGATCACCTTTGAACCTTTGCAGCGTGAACTGCCTATCATGTGCAAGAGGGTAATTTTGCCAGGAGCTACAGCAGATTGAACCTCCCACAGGCTTCTCCAGCTCTGACAATGCTTTAGTGGATAACAGGGTCTTTCTAAACGAGAAGGTCACGGGCTTAGTCTTTGCTTAAGCAAGGTGGATGTGCATTATTCAGCTCTTTACAAAACTGCTGCTTTCTGGACAAAATCAACAGCCGTATCATGTGTCCTGTACAGTAACTGATTAATAGCTGTCCAAAGCCAGACCGGATCCTTCTGGCTCTGATTTTATCTGAGGCATAACTGAAAAGCACATATGTTGCCAGGTTTAGTCGAGCAGCCCTGAAGCTCTGGGCAGTGTCCCTGCCTTTGAAGAGCAGGACTGGTCCTTCCTGTTCCCCCTGCCTTGTAGGAGATGTGGCAAAACAAAGTGACTTTTTAAAAAGCTCTTTATTTATTTACCGAGTGTTATTTCTGCATTTCAAAGAGGGGCTCATAAATATTGTATAATTCCTTTAAATACCGAAATTTTTTAAACAGCAAAGAAGATTTAAAAATGTATCTTATAGGGCTTCCCTGGTGGCGCAGTGGTTGAGAGTCCGCCTGCCGATGCAGGGGACGCGGGTTCGTGCCCCGGTCTGGGAGGATCCCACGTGCCGCGGAGCGGCTGGGCCCGTGAGCCGTGGCCGCTGAGCCTGCGCGTCCGGAGCCTGTGCTCCGCAATGGGAGAGGCCACGACAGTGAGAGGCCCGCAAAAAAAAAAAAAAAAAAATGTATCTTATAGTAATTTTCCTGGTGAATAAATGTACGTGAAATTACTGTGAAGGACTATGTCAGAATGCATTTTATGGGTTTAAAGACAAGTGTTAAAATATGTTTTATCATGGATTAGTCATATCTTTCGTGTAAGAGATTGTTGCTATTTTTTCTTAGACTAAGGTTGTTGGAGGGGAATTTAAATTGAGTTGGTAGAAATTTACTTGTCCGTAAAACTGTGTTTTAAAAAGGGTCCTGTAAACTTTCTAAAGTGGAGTGGCTTTTCATTGTTGATTGATTTAAGTGCTGTTAATGATTCCTTCTGGAAAAATAACTATTTTTTTAAGAAATAAAATGTCCTAAACTGTTAATATACACTTTATTCTCTTCACTGAAGGTTCAGAGAAAAATAGGAAGGTGAGACATCTACATGAGTGTGTACATTCAAAATGAACAGACAAGCCTAATTTTAGGCCTATCAATCTTGACAGCTCCTTTTTAATCCTTTGGATTGGCACAGATATGCAAACAGAGGAGTCAGAAGTGAAGAACTCACAATTTAGAAGTCACATCAGGGCTAAAATTGCTCAAGAGGTGCAATGATTTGTAATTCGTTCATTACACTCTAAATCCAGAAATCTATAGTTCTATTAAAAATGGACACCAGAAACCATGTGTAATGTACAAATCCATATGAATGACATGCTTCTGTGTAAATGTCAAATCTGAGGAGCCACAGATATGCTCTACCCAGAAATGCCTCGACTTCTCTGACAGTGGGGTGTCTACCCACTGCCCCGTTGGCGCTGGGAAAATGAAGGCTGATAAATAAATGAAACCGTTAGCATCGTCCTTCACAAGTCTTCCAGGGGGATAAGATGGGCCTTCTAAAAACGCTGTAACAGAGCCTTTTAAACTTGAACTTCTCCCAGTCCTCTTATTCCCATGTCAAAATTGGTCATGTACTTTATACTAGTTGAATATTATAGTTTGACCTCAATGCCAATGGAGGACCTAAGAATCCAAAATGTATTTCTTCCAGGAACTGAATGAACCTCAGGATTCAACAGCCGTATATAACATGAAAGTAGGAAGCATTTAGCCAGGTGAGCTCTACGTTTTATCTTCTAGATGGAGCAGGACACTGCATGGCTGGCTGGCGTCCAGAAGCACTTGCATTAAATCACGGGCTCTCTTTGAGCTCTTGATGCTCGGGATACGGCGCCACTATAAGTCATCCGTCTTCTGGGCTACTAAACCACCGTATGATCAATTCCTCTGCCAAGGATGATCATAAAATTTTTCAGAGGTAACTGCAGAATTCTCATCTCATGAAACATCATGAAGTGATGCATTATGAGCAATGTTTAGTCAAAGACAGGGATTAAAATATACAGCCAAGGCTTGTCATGGTGGAGGAGGTGCTTCTGAAACGTTGATGCTCCGCAGACACACAGCAGGCGCAGCTGGGTTGCTAATGGGCCTGGCCATTTTCATCATGTGGCTTCTAGGAAACGACTTCAGGCTTCATCTGACACACCTTCCCCTCACTCCTCCCACCCCACCCCACCCAGCTGGCCCTGGTCCTGTGAAAACTTCACAGTAGCACTAACTTATATCCCTGCTGGAATTCTCTGCAATCGGGTCTGAACTCACCAGGCAGGAAGACTTAGCCACCCACACAGGAGCAGAACAGAAAGGATGCCGGACGCTTCAGAGACAGCGGTCCAACAGGATGCTCTGCGCTGGCCCCAAGCTCATGGCCAAAGAGTGGCATTTCTTTCTCTATGACCTTTGAACGTAGAAGAGGTGTAGGGGTGGACACGCCATAAGCCCCTTCAAGTTCTACAGTGTCGACGTCTCACTGCTACTCGGCTTCGTCGTAGAGAACCCTGGAAAGAACGAGAATCCTTTATTACATACGTGGCCCCATAGCAGTGGCACACATATCACTCTGTTGGGTGCCAGTGTTTCTTCCTGCTTTATGAATAATCCTATAATACGTGGAAAGAAAGAAACAATGGCGCGCAGCAAAGCACTCTGACTTTGGAGGGAATTCAGGGGGAAGGGAGTCTTGCTTTAAAGGCCAGAACTGAAAAATACACAGGGAGCTGATGCACATTGCCGGGTTCCGAATTCCGAGCCCGTGTGGTGCGAACGGCTCTCTCTGCGCCCACTTTCCAAAATCAGCCAACGGAAGGGATCATTTCTTGATGGGATCATTTCGGGCAGCCAGGAGGCTCTCAAGTCACCGCTCACTGTCAGCTAACACTCATTTTCTCGTTTTCTTTTCCTCTTCTTTCTTCTTCCCTCCGAGTGCTGTGCACATGTAGCTGTCCTCGTGAGGGGGGCCCACTGGTGCGACATATTCTTTCTAGCATACAATCCAAGAGCTTCATCTACTGTTTCCCGCAGCATCTTCAGCATCATATTTTATGGGTGTGAGCAGGCTGCCGCTGCTGCCTGACGCCTTGCAGGGACGTTGACTTCCTTCTGTGAACTTGTACAGACACTTGTCTAAATTACTATTTATGGAAGATTCGTGGCCTATTGTTTTAGAAAAGCACTCAAAGCATTTTCTACACATATTAGTATTTCAAAGCTGATGAGTGAATAAATTGAATTCCATTCTTGAGGTAAGCTTTTATAAAAAGGTAAAGAAAAACTATACCTAAGCATTAGCTACCAGTGTTAAGTATTTTCTGTGTCTTTAAGTTGTATTCTGGTAGCATCAGCATGCTGAGAAAATTACGGTAAGTGGTACTTTAAGAAGCTAGGTAATATAGCTTTTAGTGTAAAAATAAAGTGTGAATTCTGTTTTTAAAAGTAATTGTAGGGCTTCCCTGGTGGCGCAGTGGTTGGGAGTCCGCCTGCCGATGCAGGAGACACGGGTTCGTGCCCTGGTCCGGGAAGATCCCACGTGCCGCGGAGCGGCTGGGCCCGTGAGCCATGGCCGCTGAGCCTGCGCGTCCGGAGCCTGTGCTCCGCAACGGGAGAGGCCACAGCAGTGAGAGGCCCGCGTACCGCAAAAATAAAAAAAAAATAAAAATTAAAAAAAAAATAAAAGTAATTGTAGGTAAAACTAAAAATATATGCACAAACACATCTCTTTATAAACACACATGTGTATATAAACGCAGACATATGCATAGACACACATTTGCATATACGTAAGTGTATGCGTGCACATATAGTTTTAAAAAAATTATGCGTATTGCTTGGCATTTTAGTTCCTTAATTTCACAGCGTCTCAGTTATTTATCTCCTTTGTACGCCTGGATTGGTTTCTTAATATCCTCCTATGGGTTTATTACATTTTATTTGCTGCTATTGAAACCCTGACTCATTTTCTCTTGGGTCTGGGTCGGAGTGCAAATGAAAATTAGTAAATATCAGCAGGAGAAATGACTCATCCTCCTCAGATTTCAATCTGTGCTTTTATTTTCTTTTCTTAAATTTTTATTTTGTTTAATCTCTATTTCCCTTTAACTTTCATATTTTCACTCATCCCACCAAGAAGTAGATTTCATATAAAAATAAAATTCCTGCTTATAACTAATTGAGCTGTGTCTCTCCCACCCTCTCAGTTGTACTCTGTAGCAGGAATGCTTTTGCATCTGAATAAATGTCAGCAAACAAACGTCTTGTGATGAAATGAAATAAAGGCTCCTAAGTGCATACAAAACTCAGTATTGTTTTTAAGTCTCTAGTCTTTAATAAAAAATGTTTTTCACTCTTATGATTCCAATTTTCAGCACCTTTTAGTTTCGTTTGATAAGTTTGTAGAGCATCTGCATATTCATTTACTCAGTCAATGAATTTATTATTGTAACATTAAATTAGTTGCAGTTGAACTTTGATAAGGATCACTTATTACAACTGAAATATATCTCATAGATCGTATTTTTATAATATATGAATTTATTTTGATATACTTTAAAAAATAGACTTGGGAGTTGTAGTTGATGTTATTTATAGGGAAAGGCAATTGCCCGAATACGCCCAAACAGCGCTCTTCTCTCTAAAAAGGCCTTCATCGTTCACGGGGCAGAAAGCTCTGACCCGCGCCCGCGGTCCCGGCTCCCGTCGGGCGCCCAACGCGGCTCGGTGCACCGCCGGCTGGGGCGCCTCGTCCACGGCGAGGACTCGGCCTCGGCCTCCGCCGCCGCTCCGGACGCGACCGGTGGTCCCCGAGGGCGCAAAGCAGCACGTGAAGGAGACCAAGACCAGCTGCTGCCAAGCGGAGATGTCCTAAAATTGATGGTGGCAATGATTGCAAAGCTCTGCCTTTTTAGTAAACAATTGAGTTGTTTACTTTAAATGAGTGAATTACATGTGAATAATATCTCAATAAAGCTGCTACTTTAAAAAAAAAGGACATGAAGGCCTAAATGCCTCCAGGCATTTTCATTTGAAGATACAAACAACAGGAAACTCAGTAATGACTTATCAGCAGAAGTCATATAGACTTTCTCTTCTCTTATTAAGAAGGAGCCTTTAAATATTTTGCTCTAAATCTCATATGTACCAAGTGACGGGGGTGTGTGAAGGGACTCAAAACCCAGAGCTCCCCACTGGGACGGGGCTGAGGTCTGCTCTGCTTTTCCTTGTACTCCCAGCACTTAGTTTAGGCCCTGGCACGTGGTTAGAGGCCTGGTAAGGACCGAGTGAATGAACAAAGGCAGGAATGAATGAACAAATGGATGAATGAATGCATGAGGCCGAGCTAGACCTCTTAGAAAATTTGAAAACCAAGACATCTAGGTTTTAAGAATGGACCAAGACTCAGTGTCACAAAACGGTAGTTTGAGTGTCGACGGAAGAGGGTCTCCTGGCATCACCCTCCCTGCGGATTCCAAACATGCGGCCCCATATTCTCCTATCAATTTAGTGGCTTCTGGCGCTTGATTCCAACACGGTAACACAATTCATGTCACGGCCTTGATGCGTCCTTTCTGAGAGCGCTAGCAATCAGTTTGTCTCCTGATCACCTTCCTCCACCATGAATAATTATTAATGTTATTATTAGACTTGAAATGTGACTAACAAACAGCCCGCTTGACATGCCTCTTACGTTATATATAGAGATCCTCCAGGTGCTGTTGACTTGAGGTGGCCGAGGCTGGGAGCTCTCCCTAGACTTTCTCTCGGGATCGCATTTCGAGGGGGTTTCTAAGCCCTTGCTCCTGCAAAAGCTCAGTTAGTGATAAATTCTGAAATTCTGCTCACTCCGCCGTGCAGAGCACCATATGCCAAGCAGTTTACATGTGATTCCTCCCTGAATCTGCACGGGAACCCAGCAGGAGGTAAGGGATACTGTCATGGCCACTTTGTGGGTGAAGGAACAAGCTGAGTGGCGTGAGAGAACTTGCTCCAGGGAAGCCAGAGAATCGGTGGCCGAGCTGTGGCTGGTCAGGCGTAGTCCAGGACCCACCTTCTCAAAAGCAATCTTACTTGTTGAACGTGACACAGTGAAATCCATTTAAAAAAATCCGGGCATGATCTTAAGAAGATTCAGCAAGGCCATGTCCATGACCTTTCTTTTTTGTTTGTTTATTTTGTTTTTTTTGCGGTACGCGGGCCTCTCACTGCTGTGGCCTCTCCCGTTGCGGAGCACAGGCTCCGGACGCGCAGGCGCAGCGGCCACGGCTCATGGGGCCCAGCCGCTCCGCGGCACGTGGGATCCTCCCGGACCGGGGCGCGAACCCGCGTCCCCCGCATCGGCAGGCGGACTCCCAACTACTGCGCCACCAGGGAAGCCCCCTGACCTTTCTTTAATCACAGTTCACAGTGTGGGTCGCTGAAGAAGAGTCTGGGCCACACTGACATTTCCCGTCATAGAGACGCCCCGTTTTCCCGGGAGATTCACACGCAAGACTCTCACTTCTGGCCCAACAGGGTAAAGCAATCGTTTTCATCTTTACTACTCTTCACAAAGTGGTTAGACTAAAAATTTAATGCCATCCTTCTTCTAGATTTCTGTAGTTTTATAACTACAGGTTTCATGGGAAAACCATGAAACCTCAGACAAACTAGGTCATGGCTTAAAAGGGAAGAAATGTGAATAGCAAATATATTAAGAAGATTTCTTAGTTTAGAGAAGCACAAATATTGGCGATGGGACAATTAGTGAAATGCTCAGGAAATGAACTTCAGTCTCAGGGAAGGTAGATGAACTCTTTTCAGACTGTGAGGACGTTAGGGAAATAGCCAGAGTCAAGGAGCCTCCAAGCTTGCATTGACATTGGAGATAATTTCACCCAGTATGTTCATTTCGCTGACGAAGGTCCAAGTGGATCACTTCCCACTTGCACACCTGATCGTCTCTTTAACTCAGAGCTCTTCTGCTGAGAGACGATTCTAATTTTTACCAAGTAACAATGGAGTAAAATTGGCAAAACAGGAGAGAATTTTTTGGATTCAGTTTCAGTTAGCTCCTGGCCTGTGTTTGGCTTTCCCTTAAAGTCAAAGGACCCTGGGATAGTTATTTTTTTTTTTGATGTGACTCAAGTGTCAAGCTAGATTTTTGTACTGTTTTCGGAGGCAATTTTTTTCCAGAAGCAACTGTGCATCCCTTATCCTGACGATCCAGCGATTTGCTGAAGGCAGATATACAAAGAGAAGCCCAAGCAAGCAGATCTGAAGAGGCACAAAAGGAATAAAACATTTTTAGCTCAAATGTTACTGATACCTTCAGTAGATAACATTGATACTGCAAGCATTTTTATTTGCAAGGGAGTCACAAAGTAGTTTATACATTTTTTTTTCCCAGAAAAAATAACTTCAGGAAAAAAGTTGATCTAATATATGCCAGGAGTTGAAGTCAGTATTTAGAAACTTTCAAATTTTCTGTACTTGGTAACAATTGCCTCACCTACTTTTATTTAGAGTGATTCTTGGATACAGAAAACAGTTTTTGTTTTGTTTTTGTTTTTTCTGTATATTATAGTGATCATCACTGTAAAATACAACACTAAGTATATAGAAATTCAAAAGCTAGATTTCCACTCTTCTCATTAGACATCTTTTTTTTACTGCTGAAAATAAACATGTTCTCATTTGATGCCACATTTAATTGGAAGCATTTTTGGCTTCATTTTCAATTCCTTGTCAGAACCATGTATTACAGAGTCATTTAAAACAGACTTGAGCTGGGCAATGACCAAATAAATCCATTCCAATGAAAGGAGATCTACTCTGCTGTGCATTTTGGAAATCCACCTTTTAGCTCATATTTTACCACATGCTACATAACTGGTAGCAAACTGCAAGATGTATTGTACTCTTGTACATTTTACTTGCCAGAAAAATGTTTTTACATGAGGCAGAATACATTTGTGAGGTTCCATGGAAACATCTTTCTCTCTAGCAGCCTCCCCAAAAGCACTGTGCAAGAACGATGACTTGACCTTCTTTCTGCCTCCTCAAGTGTCTTGAATGAGAGCCAGGGCCATGGGTTCCATGGCAGAGCTCTGGGTGGACTGCCTGCCTTAGTGGAGGACAGAAGTTATAGGAACTCACACACAAGGGCTTTCAGACTCCATTTCTCCCATGTCAAGCTGCCGCAAACCTGAACACAGAAAATGAATTCCAGTGGAGAGAAGGAAGGTCTATTTTCAGGCCCATTGAATCCCTGGCCTCTTTATAAGACCCACTGGTCCTTCAGGAGAGCTTCTTGGCAGGCTGGAGGACTTTTCTGTGCATATGGCAGCCTCCTGTCCAGTGGACGGTGAGTAGGTTCAAGAAGGGTTCCTGGTTGTCTACGTGAGCAGTGTTCTGTCACTGACAACTTGGGCCCTCTTTCAAGAAATTAAAAGATTTCAACAAGTGCAGGAGAAAGGAGAAGAAATCCAAAGTTAACGCTCTTGAATTTTAGCAGCGTTGATGTATAAGAACAAGGGGAACTGTGAAGTTGTTGAGTCCATAGATGCTGGAATCAGAAAGTGCTTCAGAAAGTATCTAGAGCTTCTACCCCATTTCATGGATGGAAAAATTGAGTCCCTGCAAGGGAAGAACTTCAAGGTTACATGGCAAGTTCGCTCTTTTGATCATATATTTTGTTCAACACTGAATATAAAGACTGCACCTTGCTACTTACTACATGTAGCAAGGATTCTAGAGGTATAAGGGTAGAGGTTGTAAACTCCAAGGCCTAATGGAATCTGGCACATAAAGTAAAGGAATGAACTGGACCAGTATAGGGTGAGTGTTCATCTCAATGCTGGGGAGGTGACAGGGAGTGCTGAGGTTTGCGCCTTATCCAAAGAGGACAGCTCCTACCCAGCTCCAGCCATCGTTCTCTCGTAGGAAAGCAGAACCAGGGTATCAGTTCTTTCTCCTTTCCAAGAGGCCAGAAAACAATCTTTTTGTGTGAAATTCTCAATTTTAAAATGTCAATAATTAATTTGATTTCGGACTTTGGTGAAGTCAAACAAAACACATCAGCAGGCTAAGTTTAGCTAGTGACCTATAGTTTGAGACTTCTGGTTTAAGGGTGAATCGAACTTGCATCCCAGAAGCCCTGTCTCCTCCAGGCCTGCCAGCCTGTGGACTGAGGACTTTTTCAGGCATAGAGATCTTTGCCTTCTTGGTTCACCAGCTGCTGTGTGTCAAGGTTCCAGAGATGAAGCACAGCCTATTGGCACAAAGAACTTTGCTCTGCTATTCTTTCTTCAAGCTGAGACAGTCCAAGCTCTGCCACAGGCCTCTAAGGAAATGTCCCTAACCTTTGGCATTGCTCAGCCCAGAAAGGTTTCCATTCATCCATGCTGCTAATAGGGGCTGGCTTCGATCCCTAATGTTGGATGTAGAGCATGGATGTAATAGGAGCTATTGCTTGGTTGACCAGATGTTTCCTGTAACCCTGGGGTCCTTATGCTTTTACATTAAAATGTTTCTGTATTATGTTGAGGAAAAATGTAGTATCTTAGGCTGCTTCCAAGGAGAGAAGAAACGTTCTGTCCTTTCTCTTGGACTAAAAATAAGGAAATGCCATGGGTTTTTTTAAATTATAAAATATGTTTGCACACTGTAAAAATTTGCAATTATTTTCCTACCCTCCAGACAAAAAGAAACAAAACAATAAATGCTGAATTATTTACATCCAGTTGTTATCAATGCATGAGACTCAATTTTTTCGTTCTTGATTCTTTTATTTTTTCTTTCCCCTACACGTGTTTTTCCTTGTGAGCTGTTTCATTTTCTAGCAGTTCTACCCTGCATGACTTGAAATGATGTTCAATAGCCCTTACCAATGGGAAGTTTTCTCTATTTCTAACCTAAGTGCTCTCCATAATGGGTTAAGTCTTTGTTCATTTTTCCATAAGAGTTGAGAATGTGTTGAGAGCCCTGAGCTTTAATTCCACATGTGCCACCAACTAACTGCATGCCTTTAGGAAATTCCCTAGCTTCCCTGAGATCTGCTTTCTTTGTATAAAATATGGGTAGGAATATATTGGACTGTGAGCTGATATTAGAATGTAGGCTGGTTAGTACAACTGTGAAGGCAAGGAAGTTGCTTTGCCCAGCACTATACACTCAGCTGGATTAGCGCATGGAACATATATTTACTCATGAATAAACTGGAAAAGCAATTCAATAGGTGCCTATGCTGATATTCAAGAAGCACAATTTTATATATGAAAAGCAGAATATTATATTAAATATTTTATTAATATAACTTTAAAAGTAAGTTACAGACTGCTTTATTTTCCAGTTCATTTCATCATCTTTCTGACTTTCTTATGGAGCTTGCTACTCTGAAATACACCTTCTCTGTATTTCTTTTATATATCTATTTTTTACCAAAATAATTTTCATCATCTTTAAATGAAACTTCAAATGGATAAAAATTTCACTTATATTCACACAATTCACAAAAAATTATTTTATTTTTCTATTTACTAATAATATTTATCTATGTTTCAAACTTAGTATAGCTATGCAATCATGATAAACATTTTATGTTTTGATTTATTGAATCATTATTTAGCAATCAAAATATGTTTTATGCTTATTCTTCACTTTTATAAATTTTAGTGTCAGTAAACTACCTCCTAAGTTATTTCCTTAGAGTTAATATACCATAATTCCTGAAACACTCTCCCACTGGTGGGTACTTAGGTAGGTATTTCCCATATTTTAACTTCTTATGTCTGACTATAAACTCAGAGAATGAACCCGTCTTATTCACCATTTGTAATTGTCAGGGTTCAGTGCAAGAAACCAAAAGCACTCTAGATATTTCAAGCAGAAAGAGACTTAGTACAGGGAAGTAGTGGTTACACAACTGTGTTGTAAAGGCTAAAGGCTAGCAAATGAGGAATTAGAGATCATCACAGGAACTACTGTTTTCAAGAAAACACCTCAAGAAGCCAAGAAGGCTGCCACTGCTCCACCTCTTAAGATCCACATCTCCACAACCTGGCCTAAGTACAGGAATGGCCACAAAGCAGAATCAACAATGGCCTCCACTCACCTTCTTCTTCCTATGACTCGTGAGTGCATTTAACTGCTGGGCCCTAATTTGCATCCAAGTTCCCAGCTGCCAGAGAGTCTGTGAAATGCTAGTTCATACCTTTCCAGCCTCTGCAGTAAAGAAAAGCACACTGGAAAGAAAAGGGTATGGATGTTGAAAGCCCACTTACTGCACCCATCACCCATCACATTCCCAATACCAAGAATGATGCTGGGCACATAGAGGTGCTGTTATTTTGTCTTGAGTGACTATATTAGTAGCGAGTTCTCCTCTTTGCAGGTGTTTGCGGCCCATCTGGGAGACAGGTATGATTCAACCTACAATACAAAGCTAGTCAAATAATTTCTCAAGGAGGTACAGAGGAAGTAGCAATCCTTCAATTAGAAAGACAGAGAAAGACTTTCTATAGGATTATTATTAATTATATATGATACTAAAAAATACTTAGAGGTGAGCTCAGACAATTTTAAAATTTATTTGTCTGGGCTTCCTCCCCCTTCTTTATATGGCATTAAAGCAGAGTGGTATCAGGAGACATTTGCTGATGAATTTTTCTTCTCTCTGTTGCCCCAACTCATGTCTTTGGAATACCACCATATGTACCAATTCCTTCTGATAGGATCTGATCCCACTGATGTGAACAACTTAGGTGACTTGGGATCATCAAAGCATTGTGTAGAATTTGCCCCTGATGTCAAACATTGGACTCTTAAAGAGTGAGATCAGACCACTACATAATCTCAGGTCAGAAAATGTTCTTTCTCTCTCTTTGTGATATGGAGACTACAAGGTGCAGAAAAGGAAAGTACTGGATTTGGAGGAAGCTGAGAGAACTGTTTTTAACATTCCAGCTCATGGAATCTTTGTGAACGCTTATCTCTCTAACACTGGCCTTGGGTGGGACATTGCTGGATTCTCACTCATGCAGAGTAGATACCACATAAGTCATCAATTTGAATATTCTTCCAATGAAATGATGCGGTATGTTACCCCCATTAATCATCAACAGAGGAAGGGATATTTGTTAGGGACTTGACATACCCAGTGGGACTTAGCAGCTGGAACCCACGAAAAAACATCTAGTGGCAAGTAATTCAGTGTACTTGTGGAGGTGCTTGAGTCAATAGGTTTTTTTTGTTTGTTTTTAAATTGTGGTGGAAAACACATTACATAAAATTTACCATTTTAACAATTTTTAAGTACATGCTACAGTAGTGTTAACTATATTCACATTGATGTGTAACAAATCTCTAGAACTTTTTCATCTTGCAAAACAAACTCTATATCCACTGAACAGCTCTTTACTTCTTCCTGGACACAGCCCCTGGTAGCCACATTCTACTCTGTTTCTGTGAGTTTAACTACACTAGGGACCTCATATAAGTGGAATTATTCAATATCTGTCTTTTTGTGGCTGGCTTACTTCATTTAGCTTGTCTTCAATGTTCATCTATGTTGTAGTGTATTACAGGATTTCCTTATTTTTTTAAGGATGAATAATATGCCATTGTATGTATACGCCACATTTTCTTAATCCACTCATGTACCAGTGGTCAGTTAAGTTGCTTCCACCTCCTGGCTATTGTGAATAATGCTGCAATGAACATAGATGCAAATGTCCCTTCCAAACCCTGTTTTTAATTCGTTTGCATATATACCAAGAAGTGATATTACTGATCATAGGGTAATTCTATGTTTAAGTTTTTGAGGAACTCCCATACTGTTTTCCACAGCAGCTGTACCATTTTATGTTCCCACCATCAGTACACAAGGGTTCCAATTTCTCCATATCCTTAACAGCACCTGGTATTTTCCTTTTTAAAAAAAATAATAACCATTCGAACTGGTGAGAGGTGTTATCTCATTGTAGTTTTGATTTGCACTTACCAGATAATTAGTAATGTCAAGCATCTTTTCATATGTCTGTTGGCCGTTTGTATGTCTTCCTTGAAAAACTGTCTATTTAAGTCCTTTGCCATTTTAAAATCAGGTTACTTTTGTTATTGTTGAGTTGTAGGAGTTCTTTATATAGAAAAGAACCCAACATTCTTTTGCATGTGGATATCCAGTTTTTTCAACATCACATGTTGAAGATACTATCCTTTCCCCATGGTGTAGTCTTGTTCAATAGAATTTTAAAATAAAGATTGTTTGAGAAGGTGTTATGAGTTAAATTGTTCCCCACAAAAATTCATATGTTGAAGTCCTAACTCCCTGTGTCTCAGAATATGACCTTATTTGAAAATAAGGTCACTGTAGTTGTAATTAGTTAACATAAGGTCATACTGGAGTAGGGTGCATCCCTAACTCAACATGACTAATGTCTTTATAAAGAGGGAAATTTGGACACAAGCTCAGGTACAGAGAGAACACCATGTGAGCATGAAGACAAACATCTACAAGCTGAGGAGATGGGATGGGTCCTCTTTCACAGTCTCAGAAGGAACCAGCCCTTTGGACTTGGATCTTGAGCCTCTGAACTCCAGAACTTTAAGACCATAAATTTCTATTGTTTAAGCTCCCCAGTTGTGATCTTTGTTACAGCAGCCCTAACAAACTAACACAGGAGGGATATTGTAGGATGAGTGGTTGAAAAAGGCAATTAGGGACCATATTAAGGAATTTGGATATTTTGCATAGCAATTACATGAAAGGGGAAGTGACAGTGACAGTTTTGGGGTAGAAAAGGGAAGCACATATCTTGTGCTTCAGGAAAACAGCACATGGAGACCTGACTGCCATAATTGGGATGGGAGGCCAGGAGCTCTGAGAGCTCTCCTGTGGTCCAGGCAGGAGGAGAAGAGCCTGGCAGAGGCAACGCTGTGGGACAGGAGGCCTTGTTGCTGATGGACTTTGAAGGTATTGCAGGGGAGGTGGTAAACCAGGCACTGAGACTGCAGCCTGTTCAGAGCAAGAAGGAATGGTTTCAGGAATTCATTTTGGAAATACTGGTCTTGTGAAAAAAATCCATATAGATTTTTTTTTCCATATGGAAAGTGCTCAGTAGTCGTTATAAGTTATAAGGAACTGGCCATGAAGGCAAAGCTGGAGATGGCTATTACGGAGCTGGCACCTTTGGGGTGAAGCGGAAGCTGCCACTGTGGACAAAATGACCAAGTGGGGGACTCTGAAAAGAGGGAAGAGAGCACAGTGTCTGCCTTTGAATGAGTCCTTTAGGTGAAATTCTTGAAACGCCCATGCATATTTTTATGCCTCTTAATATGTGCTGCTAAATTGCTCTTGAAAAGGACTGTACCAATGCCACAAACTAGCATTGCATGAGTAGATCATTTCCTGTTACATTTTTTCCCGTTGCAGAACACAGGCTCCGGACGCGCAGGCTCGGCAGCCATGGCTCACGGGCCCAGCCGCTCCGCGGCATGTGGGATCCTCCCGGACCGGGGCACGAACCCGCATCCCCTGCATGGGCAGGGGGACTCTCGATCACTGCGCCACCAGGGAAGCCCTCCTGTTACATTTCACAATCTATTTGTGGTCTGTGCTTTGAGCCATCCTTGACTTCCTGGGGTAAATCTTGCTTCATCAAGATGAATTACTCTCTGAATGCATGACTCGATTTCCTTTGTTAGAGTTATACTGTGATTCATTTCCTTTGTCATTATTTTTTCCGTGATCACCATGACTATCACCATCACCATCAACACCACTATCATGTTAGCAGAAAAGCTGGGGCTCACCCAGTGCCCTATGGTAGGTTGCCAGGGAAGTCCTAAATCCATGGATGCAGTGGACCTTCCTGTATCTGTTCCCTCCTTTTTCAGTTTCTGCTTTATTCAAACACTAGATGTGGCAGGGCGTGTGGAGCAAGACCAGACACGCGCAAAACTGGAGTGAGGTCAGTTGGGAGCTGAGAAGAAAGGAAGTGGAAGCTGAGGCAGCAAACGAAAAGGAGGCTGGATGGGAAGGAGTAAGTTCTACCAATGACCCGGGAGCACTATTTGCCTGATACCACCGTTCTGTTCGACTAGGGAGCCCCTCGCAGACACACTGAAGCATGAAAGGATAGACCCATGGTTACGTGAGTCAACTCATGTAGAGCATTCTTTGTGGTCACCAAGCTAAAGCACCATCCCATAGGTCAGACATTCTGGCTTGTTTTCCTTAGATCCCAGCACACAGATTAGGGTTCCTCTGGACTCAAGTGTGGTCGAGGGCACTTGTTTCATGTGCACTTGGGAAGCAGAGACTGAGGCTTGAAGAGAAACAGTGAGACCAGCCCCATGTGTGGACACATTCTGAGACCCACCGGACTGCCAGACTGCTCTCCTCTGCTGCCTGACCTTTTGCGCTGTGTTCCCTTTATGACAGTTACATGTCTAATTCAATGCCAGAAGGAGATGAGCGCCTCCACTGTTGTAAATGTAGTCTAAAGAACTCACCTCTGCCACAAGAGCAATGATGCCCATAGCACACAGTTAGTAGGATGGACTTTTTTTTTTTTTAGTAGGGTGGACTTTTTTCCTTACTGTGATGCTTCTATTATTCTTTTACCAAGTGCAGTTATTATGATGTAAATGCTATGTTTTAATTAGTTTTTATACATCTGTTAATCCAATTAGCAGCATTTTTTCCATGAGCAAGAGGAGCAGAGTTTAGCTAATGAAGTGCGCATGTGCACACAGGGCGGGAAAAGATGATTGATGGCCCCAGACGCGTGGCAAATAAAACATTTGACAAGCAATCTTCTGTTTTTAATAACATGAAACATTTTGAGGGAAGGGAAACCAGGAGGAAAATAAATCTATTTTTATAGAGCAGAAGAAGCAATGAAACATCATATGAGAAGGCCAAGTATGTGTTCAATAAGATTATCGTTTTAGGTGATTTCAATTATTCCAAACTAATTGAAAAATCTCTAAGGTATTCTGCACCACAGCCGCCGTAAGGAAGAGACATGCAGCAGAGAGCCTGCCTGTCTTCTGATTCCGAAACTCCCCAGAGCAAAATTCCACATTCCTCACCACGGTCCAAGATAGTGCCTGCAAATTAGAATTAGCCAAAGACACCAAGGTCAAATCGGGCTGCAGACTTATTACAAAGACGACAGGACATTTAATTTAAAAACAGTATTTCTCTCTGCTCCTTGGAAAGTGCCTTCCATTGTGTGGTGCTTGCTGAGTGATTGCAGACTGGATGGAAGCCTTCCAATTGCCTTCCAGGGTACCCAGGCTCTTTCTGGAGCCTCACTTCCATAAGTAGGGCCATCTTCTGAGTAATACATCATCGGTGTGTCCCTTGCAGATTATTACACTAATATATCATTAGGCCAACAACTTGCTTTGGTGATGGATGGCATAATTGCACCCGGGGAGGTGCAGTTCACTCCGTGATGGGATGCCCCCTCATTCTGATATATACTCACAATACTGCCCTATGGGTCCTCTGTGAAGGAGAGAGGACAGACTTCAGAGTGGGTTTCGTTTAAAGAAGCACAAATGAAGCTCTTTACAGAGGAGTATTCCTTGTAGATCAAGCCAGAATATGATTTGTATTCTGATCACCAGGCGATAAAATGACAAAAGCATTTCCAGCACTCAGCTAGATTCTAAAACACCCATATCTTGGGTAAGCCATGTTGAAAGTTTCAAAGGGAGTGGCCGCTTTAGGACATGTGTGTCTCAATACTGGGGCAACAGTGGATTCTCTTTGATTTTCAAGGAAGGTTTTCCTCTCGGTGTCCTGTATGTCAGTTTTGAAAGCAGAGCTGTGGCAGCCCTATTTTCTGATAGATTAGGTCTACTCTTAGGTAAGTGGGACAGTCCTAAAAGTCAAACTCTATCAGTTACAAGAAGGGTTTGATTTCTGCCTTGCTTAGCTATGGATTACAAGTGGACCCACTTGAGTGCAGGAAGAGGAATACCATATTCATATATAGGCGTCATTCACACCCAGTCAAGTCTTCTGCTATTTATAAGCCTCAAGCTTGTCATTTAGCAAATCAACTAATAAGATTTCCCAAGTCTCTGGATGATTCTTTTAAAAGAAGCTAATAGCACAGGGGCCAAACCTGGGGCATCTTTTAACCAACTTTGGTTTTTGCTCTAGTTTAAGATTATGTCAGTGAATAGGTATAATGAAATATATTAATATATTGATCTGTACAGTTTGGATCATCATGGGAATGATTAAGAACAACAGTAACCTCATATCATTAGAGTCTTTTAAATGCTAGAAAGCATAGCCACATCGCTATCCAATTTTGAAGGCTCTCCACACATCAACCCATCATATAGGTTGGGCAAGTATTAAGGTCCCACTTTACAAAAAGGAAATTGATATGCGAGGGGTTCATGGTTTTACCCAAGACCATCATGCCCCTTTGGGTCAGAGCCCATGTTGGACACATGCCTAGGCACTGGCGAGTCCCACCTGTTTCCCTTATGCCAGGCATCTGCCATCTTTACCCCATGAATCATTTCAGGATCCCTGAAGTCCTGAGCACTCCTTCAAAGTGAAATACCTGGGAAAATCAGTAACAACATTGTAAAATAAAGTCGTGTGTAGAGGTATTTTGCTGGAGTCATCAGAGTTATTTCAGGTGCAACTAAAATTTCAAAAGTGAAGTGAACAGGAACCTCAAGGACCTGAAGGACCCCAACGTTCCTGAAACCACAATTAGCCGGTTTGAAATCATGTCTCCAACTGGAAAGCTAATTCTTTTTCACTTCAGAAGAGTCTTGCAACTGGACAGGCTATCATAATCCTATTCTCTGCCCCTTATGGATAAATAATGCCCAACTGTCCGACTTCGACAGGCTCTGCTTCTGTTTAATGAAGGGTATGTTATGGGCTGACTGTTCTTTCTGTTGGCCGTCTTCTGGGGACAAGATCCTGCCTTGGGTGATTCGCCCCTGCTGGAGGCCGCTGCTCACGCTGGCTCAGCACTCAGCTTTCTCAGTTTGTCTCGGAACTTCTACCCACTGGAGGTGAGACTTTTCCCCCCAAGCATGGCTGTTTAATGTCACTCTAGCTACCACCTGGTTCCCTCTTTGATGGCAGAGGGCAGAATAGCCACTGTCCTGGAACACGACGCTTCCTCAGCAATGATTGTGGAATCCAAGTTTTGGTTCAGGTGGTCATTTAACCAACAATCCAACTCCAGTCCTTTGAACAAAATTAATTTTATACTTTTATCAAAGCATCACACACACACACATATACATATATCTAGTCCAGAGTTGCAGAGTATCCATGAACTTCAAGAGAAAAAGCAGCAGTCTCCCCACCTCCTCCACCCCAGTCTCATATTCCAGAGTGAGCTCTTGTGATGGTTTCTTTTCTAGTTCTTTCCAGATTTATCTTCATTACCTACATAATATGCATATACCTTCATCTCTTGACACATCAACTTTAAATATTTTGTCCTCTATTAGGTTTTTAGTTATAAACTCTTTTGTTATTTTATAATGGTTACACTAGAGATCACAATATGTATCATCCGTTTATTACAACCCACCCAAATTCAGTACTTTTAACACTTTCTGTACAATCAGTAACTGCGGCATTTGACTTCTACTTCCTCTTGCCCTCCATTTGTGTGTGTCTTGTCATCTCTTTTCCTTCTACCTCGGCTCTAAATGCCACGAGACATTACAGTGAATGCAGCTTGGAACAGGCGGTGTTAATGGACATGTGCCTCACGTTTACCCTTTTGGAAGCTCTCACTTCCCTCCTGCAGTGCGTTGTTTCCATCAACGTCATTTTCCTTCAGCCTGGAGAAATCTCTACAGCCTTATTTATAGTGAAGTTCTACTGGTGATAAAGTCTCTCAGTTTTTACTTGTCTGAAATGTCTTTATCTTGCCCTCACTTTTTTAATCCATAAAAATTATTTTGTCTTTTTAAAAATTGAGCATTACAACACATAGTCATGTACACAAATCTTAAGTGTATAGCAACTAAGATCCAGAAGAAAATATAGAAGATTTATACTACCCCAAATTGCCCCTCAAGCCCCCTTCCAGTTGCTACTCCTCAAAGGAAACTACTAGCCTCTTATTACCCTAGACGAGTTTTGCCTGGTTTTAAACTTCATAGAGAAGGAATTTTAGAATATATACTCTTTTATGACTGGTTTCTTCCTCTCAAAATTGTATCTGTGAGATTCTATCCATGTTGTTGCCTGAATCTGTAAATCATTCTTTTTCATTACTGTGTGGTATTCCGTTGTGCGGATTTACCACAATTTACCTATTTTACTTTTGATGGACGTTTAGGTTGTTTGTTCGAGTTTTTAGCTATTATGAATAGTGGGGCTATAAACATTTTTATACATGCCTTTTGTTGGACATTTGCACTGATTCTTCTAGCAATGCAATTGCCAGGTCACAGGGCTTATGTGTCTTTACCTGTAGTAGATACTTGGTGTCTCTTCTTGTAACAACACTAGTTGTTTCAGATTAGGGCCCCAATCCTAGGACTTCATATAACCTTAATTATATTCATAAAAGTGTCCAAATACAGTCACATTAGCAGTAGGGCTTCAACATAGGAATTTGAGAGAGAGAAACAGACATTCAGCCTATAACACAAATAATCCCTATGCACTTGAGAAGGAGTATTCCCTATTTTTATGTGTAAAGTTAGATATATTTCCATAGGATACACCATTTTATAGCTTTATGTATTTTATCTTCTTGATCTGACTTCTACTGAGAGTACTATTTTAAAGTCTCTTATTATTAGTGTGTTTCTTTCTATATCTCCTTACATATAGTATATGCTTTATAAAAGTAATTGCTCTGTATTTTTTTGGTGTACATGCATTCATCATTTTATAACTCCATTATTAACTGTGGTTTTTAACACTTGTGAGTATACTTCTTTGTCACATTTAATTTTTTTTATCTTGAATTCTACTCTTTTTTCTAACATAAGGAATTCAAACCCTATTTCTTATTTCTTCCTTTGCCTAGAATTCTTTTGCCCATTCCTTCATGTTAGCTTCCTAAATCACAGGGCTCCAGGTGTCCTTTTAGCTGTGTTCTTTATATACCTCATTAGGTTGGGTCTTGCTTTATGAGTGAAATTAAAAATCTTTTCTTTAATAGGTGAATTTCATCTATTTGCATTTACTGATATGACTAATATGCTTGATCTCAACTTTGTCATATTATATATTCTATTTTCTGTGGTTATTATGTAATATTTGCTGTGTTTTCACCTCTATAGAATGTTTTAATTGCTCTTTTCTTCTGTTATTTAGGAGAGCCTGTATTTTTGTTTGAGTGCTTTCTTTAATGTACTTAGTTCCCTGCTTTTTTTAAATTTAGGTGTTTGCTATCTGGTTGTTCCATTTTTAATAGTATCCTTTGATTCCCATATAGTGCCTATGAAGTTTAAAATGAGCTTATTTTATTTTCTGGTTCCCTCTTCCCTATGCCCTCACTTTTAGTTGCATGATTTTTACTTCATCAAAACATGTAATATCTGGATATTATTTTCCCGCCTTTGTTTTAGTCTTACATCTGTAGTTAAATGTTCACAATCAGTTCTTTTGCTTCTGTTTCCCCAATTTTCTCTTAATAGAATAAAATCCATTCTCTAGTTCAAATCTGTGGCTCATAATTTCTTTCCTTGAGTTTTTTTTGAAAACTGTTCTTGATTTTGCTTTGCTTTGCATATTACTTTTTAGAAACCTGGTGCTAGTTGAATTTTTTTGCCCTTGTAAATAGTTTGATCTTTTTGTTTGGAGAGACTTTGAATATTTTTCTTTACCTTTAAAATCTAATCATTTTACTTAGATATGTCTCAGAGTTCATCATTCTGGGTCAATCTCCTAGGTACCCATGGAGCTCTTTCATTATGTAGAACCAGACCTTTTTTTCTTTTCAGAAAGTTTAACTGAATTATAGTTTTAAATATTAGTTCTGTTTCAATATCTGCCATCCATCTTTAGGGGCACCAGTTACACATATGTTAGGTCTTCTTTGCCTGTCTTTCATTTCAACCACTTTCCCTCTAAACATTTCTCCTTCTCTTTCTCTTTCTCTTCCTCTTTTTTAACTTCATTTTTTTTTCTGTATTTTCTACTTATCTTTTCCTGTAAGCCCATTGTTAAATTTTTATTCAAATATATTCTCTCTGGGACACAATGAAACACTGTTGTCATTTGGGGTATGCTAATTGTCTTTGCCTTATATTTCTTTTCTAAATTCAGTCTACTCTCGGCTTATGTCTTCCTTTTATAAATTAAAATTTTTTTTTTTCTGTTTCACAATGGTTTCTCATATCCCCAAATGCTTTAATCATACTTAATTAATTTAGGATTTTTTCTTACCTCTTTCTTCTGCTTTTTGGTTATTTGAAACAGAGAGGAGGAGAATTGTTATCAGCTAGAATGTTTTGATTTTAATTTTTTGTTTGCTTCTTAGAGGATTTTATAAATGAAGACTTCTTATGTTTCTATTATCCATGCACACAGTGGCTTGGGATGATTACAAGAGCATGCTCTTCTTATGTGTAATACAGCTTCTTCAATGGATGGCTTCTTTTCAAAAAGGATGTGCACACTTTGATTTTATTTTTATTTATTCTGTCTTGCAGAACTCTGAATTTCCTCCATTGCTTTTTTTCCTATTCATCACCCAATCTCCAGAGTGTCTTCTTTATTATTCTTTTCCTTCAGAAACATAACTTTTCAAATTCTATGGGTCCCATGCTCACCTTTACATTTATTTCTGTTAGTCAGTGCTCTTATCTACAAAGACTCTTTCTCAGTATTTTCACACTTACAGTGAAATGTCTATTTCTGAAGGTAATTTATCTCAGCCCCTTTTGTCCTTTCCTGTGCAGCTTTTTCAGAACCTCTACCAGTTCTCCTAGCAAAGGTTTGTGGTAGATGTTTGAAAAGAAGTTCCGTTGGATCTTAATGTTTGTTTTTTACATTAATTAGCAATATTTAGTGTTCTCTGTTTTTTATTTTTGCAGAAAGCTTGGGATTTATGTGATTTTATTTGCTCTGCTTGTTGATTGGTAAAGTCTGTGGTAGATGTGTGGAGATATTTGTATTTAAGTGTGTAGTCTCACTGCTTTGGCTACCAGTAAATCCCAGTTTTTTTAAAATTAATTTTTATTGGTATAGTTGCTTTACGATGTGTTAGTTTCTGCTGTACAGCAAAGTGAATCAGCTATACTTATACATATACATATATCCCCTCTTTTTTGGATTTCCTTCCCATTTACGTCACCACAGAGCACTGAGTAGAGTTTCCTGTGCTATGGAGTAGGTTCTCATTAGTTGTCTATTTTATACATAATAGTGTATATATATCAATCCCAATCTCCCAATTCATCCCACGCCCCCTTTCCCCCTTGGTATCCATACTTTTGTTCTCTACATCTGGGTCTCTACTTCTGCTTTGCAAATAAGTTCATCTATCCCATTTTTCTGGATTCCACATATAAGCAATATTATATAATATTTGTTTTTCTCCTTCTGACTTACTTCACTCTGTATGACAGTCTCTAAGTCCATCCATGTCTTTGCAAATAGCACAGTTTCATTCTTTTTTATGGCTGAGTAATATTCCATTATATATATCTACCACATTTTCTTTATCCATTCCTCTGTGGATGGATATTTAAGTTGCTTCCATGTCCTGGCTATTGTAAGTAATGTCTCAATGAACATTGGGGTGCATGTATCTTTTGGAATTATGGTCTTCTCTGGGTATATGCCCAGGAATGGGATTGCTGGGTCATATGGTAGTTCTATTTTTAGTTTTTTAAGGAATCTCCATCTGTTCTCCATAGTGGCTGTACCAATTTACATTCCCACCAACAGTGTAGGAGGGTTCCCTTTTCTCCACACCCTCTCCAGCATTTATTGTTTGTAGATTTTTTGGTGATGGCCATTCTGACCAGTGTGAGGTGATACCTCATTGTAGTTATTTTTTTTAATAAATAAATTAATTTTTTAATTTATGTTTGGCTACGTTGAGTGTTTGTTGCTGTGCGGGCTCTCTCTAGTTGCAGCGAGCGGGGGCTACTATTCATTGCGGTGCGTGGGCTTCTCATTGCAGTGGCTTCTCCAGTTTCAGAGCACGAGCTCTAGGCACGCGAGCTTCAGTACTTGTGGTGCACGTGCTCGGTAGTTGTGGTTTGCGGGCTCTAGAGCGCAGGCTCAGCAGTTGTGGCTCATGGGCCCAGTTTCTCCATGGCATGTGGGATCTTCCTGGACCAGAGCTCTAACCCATGTCCCCTGCATTGGCAGGCAGATTCTTAACCACTGCGCCACCAGGGAAGTCCGTCATTGTAGTTTTGATTTATATTTCTCTAAGAATTAGTGATGTTGAGCATCTTTTCTTGTGCCTGTTGGCCATCTGTATGTCTTCTTTGGAGAAATGTCTATTTAGACCTTCCTAAATAATTTAATTTATTCTTTATGCACGTCATTATAGAAGGGAAAAAAGATACTTACAGAATAAGTGGAAATACTTTTCTTTAAAATTTATTTTTTGTAAAACAATTAAGTACTTGATAGTAAGACACATTTGTTTGGTAAACCTTCATTAACATACAATATAAATTCAATTGTTAATACAATCTGAATATCAGTCAATATTGTGTGTCCTATTGAAAAGCTCATAATAACACATTTAGTTTATTTAAAATTTCTGTATTTCATGACATTTGAAATTCTGTACCATGTATGAATCCTCTATGATGTACTGATAGCTTAACTATGTCTCAACACAAGCTTCTTTTTTTTTTTTTTTTTTTTTTCCGGTATGCGGGCCTCTCACTGTTGTGGCCTCTCCCGCTGCGGAGCACAGGCTCCGGACGCGCAGGCCCAGCGGCCATGGCTCACGGGCCCAGCCGCTCCGCGGCATGTGGGATCCTCCTGGACCAGGGCACGAACCCGTGTCTCCTGCATCGGCAGGCGGACCCTCAACCACTGCGCCACCAGGGAAGCCCAAGCTTCTTAAATATAATATTCATCATGCTATCTAGAGTTGGATAACAGCAATGGAACCAAAGATAATTAAATAAGCTTAAACTGTACAATCCAGAGGAGTTAACCTTGTTGAAAATTTCTTAGTGTTACCTGTTAATAAATAATTTCTTAACAGTGATTAGAAGTTTGTTTATACATTATAATTGTATTATATAATGAGTCTTCCTGTTATGCAGATAATAAAGACAACTGGGATGTACTTTGGAGAAAACGCTGAAGTTTATTAAAATATAAATTATGGATTCAACAAATGCAAAATAATAAGTTTGAGCCATATTGTTTATATACTCAAGTAATCATTCCCTTATTTTCTTCTAATATCCTGTTGTTATTAGAAATTTTATACCCTGTTAATCTTCCTTGACTTTTTCCCAGAGGTAACATTACTATTAAACACACACACATTTATATACACACAGACGTTCACATACAAACAGGCACCTTGTGAATATGATTACTAACATTGATAGTGAGTAATAGTACCACTGAAATACAGAAGAGATAACAGACATATCTTCCTAAGAACATAATGGACTATTTTCTAGCTTTATCCTAAAATGTGTGAATTAGGAAAATTTGAACTCAGGGGAAAATATATGACTAGAAGTTGGAGTGATATTTTTGGTGTGAGTATTTGAATTTGAGGAATTCAGGTTAAAGTGATTTTGAAAAACATCTGGCAGCCCAAAGGTTTCTGAGGTGTTTCTTTCAAAACCACAGAGGAAAAAAAAAAAAAAAAAAACCCACAGAGGAATCCTGATTAAATGAATCTTCCTTTGTAATTCCTTGTGAGAGACATGATCCAAATTAATTTAATGTCACCTGAGGAAAAAGGTTAAACTTATTGACTAAAAGTCCCTATCTATGTGTAACATTTATTCTCTAAGCATGAATAATCAAGTGTTGACTACAGGAGCAGTTCACCTTATATTAAATCACACCTGTTTCTGAAATATTCAGAGTATGTATAACAAAGGGGGATGGGGATGGGAAGAGAATGTTTAATTGCAAAAACATTCTGTGATGCTTTAAATTCTTTAAAGTGCATTTATGTGCACTTGAACTAAATGAGCCACCTAAAACCTGTGGATTATGTAGAATAGGTATTGTCATCCCCCATTTGATACATGGGGAAACGACAGCTACAGTAAGTTGCTAAAATCACTTGGCCAGACTGAGATAACTGGGATTTGGGCAGAAGTCTTCTGTCTCCTCATTCAGTGTTCTCTCAACTATATCCTTCAGCTTAATTGCTTGCAAATTGATCCAATATTCTCTAATTAGACTGTATTTTGGAAGCCAGCACTAAAGCTGTACTCACAACCAAGGCATCTTTATTGACTTAGCTCCTGAATTGTTTCTACTTCATAGAGAGGTTTGGAGAATGGATGTAGAGAGGGAAACAGGGAGTGGAGGAATGAAACTGTTATTGATCACTCAATTATAGATGAGATATTTGATCCTCATCAACTCAGAATGGCAGGTTAGGGTCCCCCTTTTCTGTTGACTTGGATACTCCATCAAAGAAGCAAAAGTCCTTGATACACTGGGCCTCTAAAACCATGCGGCCTAACCATTTTTCAGTCAGTAGAGGGGCTGCAATTTCTGATGAAGGCTTCGAAGTCTGAAGTCTTTGGGTGAATTTCCTTCCAAACTGTTTTCTGGGCCAAATTTCACCTCTGCTCATAAGTCTTGATCAGATCAATATGAACCCAATGCTCACAATTTCTGACACTTTCATCTAAATCATTTTTTTTCTTTTCCCACTATGGAAAATCCATCCTTAAGACAGGGGTGAAGCATATTTTTCCACATCAAAATAGTGCACACAGAAAGTCATATTATTTTTTTGTTATGTGTAATACACGCATTATTTTCACCCATGGAAGAGTCAGATTTGATTCCTGTAAAGGAAAGGTCAGTAATAAGATCTTGAGGAGTTTCAAATCCTTACTCAGACTTCTTTAAGAAAGGTCAATGCTCAAGTATCTGGTCCTGTGGTCTGAAACCCAGTGTTTGAAGGCACAGACACACAGACACACAGACATACACACACACACACACACACACACACACACACAAGTTAATGAGGATTCTCAGCATAAGATAGAATCAGTATTTACTCATCACATTTTTATATTGATTTACACTATAATTTGGGATGTAAAGTAAGTATTTCAGAGAAAGTATTCAGGGAGGTGAAGTTATATGGTGTGATTCCCTTTGCACAGTACTAGAAGCTGTGCCCTGGAAGTTAAGACCCAATTTCTAGATTCATAGCTTACCCATAGGAATATATTTCAGACTGCTATTTGACACACGATATAACCCTTGATTTATTAGAATCCACTTTATGCATTTTGGGGGGATAGCAATTTGGTATTTGAAAATTCAGGGCCAAATATGTTAGGTCACATCCTTGCTTGCTGTGTTATAATGGCTGCTATAATTAATATTTTAAATTGGGCCTCTCCAGGGTGTTTTTAAACAATATTTTGATCTCAGTCTGTAAGTATGAAAATCCTGTTTTTCCCCTGATCTAAAAGTGAGGATAATTCAGGTGCAGAAGTGCGTCTTCTTTCTGTGCAATATGTTCACCACGAGAAAGATATATATGCTTCTTGATGTGCATTAAGTTTACTTTTCTGGAATAGGAGAACTTTCAGTTTATACATAGGTTATAAAATAGCTTTGCCAGCATTCTAAGTAGTTATTCAGGCTAAAACTGAATCCCTGAAAGTTTCGAATTCTGGCTGAAATTCTTCTAATTAAGAAAATTCATTTCCTGGGTGTTGGACCTTGGCATTCTGATGTATGTGATAAACTGAAAATGGTTAGAAAAAAGTAAGTGGATAGAAATACACCCTTGTGTTTCAATAGGTTGGAGAATTTAGACGTTTTTTGATGTCCTTTTCTACAACTTGAGGAAACTCTGTATGTGTGTGCTTAATTTCGATAAATATGATACTTTGCTATTTTAATTCTCTTTTCTTAGATGTAAGGTCTAGATATGCCTTTTTCTTCATCCTCCTTTAAATACTATTATAAATTCTGTTGGAATATGTCTAAATTAAAAATTTTATATTTGATATAACTCGATTTATATCACTGCTCTCCAAGTTAGGAACTTCAAACTTTCATTTTTCTAAAATCATTTTTCATCTTTCCTGAATTCATCATCCAGCTGAATTTAGACACATGGACTCCAGGATAAATCCATTTTCTTAAGACAGAAAGTCCTGCCTTCAGGTCTCCTGGGTACATTTCACATCTCCCACTTTTTTTTTTTTTTTTTCGTGCGGTACGCGGGCCTCTCACTGCTGTGGCCTCTCCCGTTGCGGAGCACAGGCTCCGGACGCGCAGGCTCAGCGGCCGTGGCTCACGGGCCCAGCCGCTCCGCGGCATGTGGGATCCTCCCGGACCGGGGCACGAACCCGTGTCCCCTGCATCGGCAGGCGGACTCTCAACCACTGCGCCACCAGGGAAGCCCACGTCCCCCACTTTTATTTCCCGTACTCCATCCCTACGTATTCATTGTTATTTCAGCAATTTGAGTTCCACAGGCTGTGAATGCTTAGTACTCTAAGGCAGTGGTCACCAATTGATTTGGTTTATTCACCCCAAAAGAAGAACTTGGGAGAAACGGCCTACCCCCTAAAATATTTTAAATTTTACATCCAAATGCTTTCATCATATGAGTGAAATATGCAAACAGACATCATTTCCAGAATATCATAAGTATTTACATTTAAAAATAAAATAGTCTGTCACTCTTTTTAATGACCTAAAGGATACCATAGTGATTCAATATCCGCTATCATCCGTTTAAGAAATACACAAACTATCCTTTAACAGTTAGAAATTATATTATATATATATATATATATATTTTTTTTTTTTTCTATTTGAACTTGCATTTTCATCCCACTTCTGGAACAGAATTTTCTCCAAGTCTAGTATATTTTAAGATTGAATGTCTTCTGTTGAGCAGCCTTTACTGCTTCTTTGTAAAAAAAAAAAAAATACATAAATCTAAAATTTTAAAAAATTTATGTGATCGTAAGGCTATGTTAAAAATTTATTCTGGCTGAGGCTACTATTAAAAGTACTATTAATATGCAATTGATCAACTCAGCATAGCATATAGTATAAATTTTAATAAGTAATTATTAAACATATCAAATGTTTTTGGAAATTCATCTTTTGGTAAAATGGATGGAGATTTTTATAGTTGATTTGAAATGCATAATGAATATGGCTGAATATGACATGGTTGGAAATGTGGCAGAGTCTGCATCTATTTTTAAAAAGATGTAAATGCTGAGAGGACTTGTGGACATCAACGAATAGGTAAAAGGAGTTTCATGATAGAAATTCTCTGAGATACTTCTGAGTTAAATGTCAAAAATCTTAATGACCTAAAATTTCAAGAAGTTAATTATCTGTCAGCTGCCAGCTCTATTAATTCCTCCTTTAGTTTTGCTAAAAGCAAAGGTTTGGGAAATACCTGAATTGAAAAAGGAGTTGGTACCTATTCATTAGAGTAATTCACATTCTCAGAGTGACCTGGATATATCCAATTACCCTTTGTTCAGGGCTGGGCTTCATACATAGCCCAGAGCAATATGCCCAAGTAAGATACACGTCTTTTTTTTCCTGTTAAAGGGAGAAGGTGATTGTGATGGAAAAGGAGAGAAAGGAGAAAGTGCATTCTCAGGGTCATTTTTAGGAAAAGGTACATATGGGATGGAGAGTCCTTTAAAACAATGGTTTGTTGCACATCCCTCGAAAAGCCCAGAGACCTGAGTCCCCGCCTGAAGGTCGTTGAGCTATAAGGCAACGTGTGGCACATTGTATTCCGTGAACTTCAGTGTGTAAGCGGAAGTCCTGGGGGTGGGGTGAGGAGAGGCTGCTTAGACAAGTCTGTGGCCAGTCTCTTTTTCCTCCTATTCCTCATACCGTATTAAAATTCAGTATGCCTGGGAGGTGGCCCAGGAACCTGCATTTTAGACTAGACTCCCCGAAGATTTTGTTGCAAGTCACAGGCAAGTCATCCTTTGAGAAACACTGGATCGCAGGGAAGAGGATGGACTGTGACCTTAGCCAAGAATCTTCACTCTCTTACCTACTACCTGTGCAGATCCTGGGCCAACAGGTGAACCTCTCTAAGCTTCGGTGTCTTCAGGTAGCTTTTGGGGGAAGTGATCCTGTGAAGCAGGAGTAAGGGACAGGGGAAAGGGAGGGAATAAGGATGCTTTATTGCCTTGGCCACTGTGGACGGCAAATTTTCATTCTACTCTTTTCAGTCAGAAGATCTTTCTCCCTACAAAGAAGAGAAGAGCAATATGGCACCTAAATGGTCCCCATCACACCCTGAGCTCTGAGGGCTGGTCACCTTACTTCCTGCTTATCTTCTTGTTTTCTTTGTCATTCTAAAAGCTCTCAGTTGGCCTTAACATTGATTCGGATCCAGTGTTTCCTTCAATTCTCTGCTGCTCCCTCCAGTCTCAGCTCAAGTGCCACCTTCTTATTTTGAACAACGCTGTCCATTTAAAATTACAAATCACACCCTCCCTCACTCCTGCTTCTTCTTCCTCTCTTCTACTTAGAGAAATAGCACTTAGCACCTCATAGCCTGCTGAGATTTGCTTACTATTTATGATTATACTTAAGTTCCCCAGGACAGAGGACTCTAACTTTGGGGTTCACTAATGTATCCCCAGTAGTTAGAACAGTGTCTGACACTTAGTAGGTGCTCAATAAACGTGTGTTGATTGAATGAATACACTGTGAATAGTTCTGGCACATTCCTTAGTAAATTAAAGCAGGGTTTGACTTTCGGCAAGCATGTTGGAATTTTCTATGGATTGAAGCTCAATGAACGTGGTCACTGTAATCAATGCTGAGGCCTTAGTTGAACTGATAACTCCCCTCGAGAAGGAAAGTTTAAAGAGATGCACAGTGAGTATTATTTTTGACTGCTCACCATCAGGAAGAGATAGAGAGCCAACACAGACTGCTGGCTCCCTTCCCAGTCCAAATTTGAAGGTGCCAAAAAGGGAAGAGGAAACTGTACAGATTTGGGGAAGGAAGACAAACCCCACGAGGACCCCTGGGGACTCAGATGGAGCGGTGATTTGTTTTCGGGAGAAAATAGCAGTAAAGCAGTGAAGGAGCAGATGGTGGGCTGGACTGGGGGAGGAATGGGTCGGGCAAGAGATATTAGTTGCGCTCGTGTGCTCGGGGCACAGCCGTGGGCTGGCCATTGCTCTCCCCATCACCAACGTGGCACAGAACAGCAGCAGTAACGCCCCGGCACCTTGGGGGTGAGGGTGGGAGACTGACAGTAGAAGAGCAAAGAGCCCCCCTGTGACAGGTGTGGGCATTCTGGCTCACCCCTTTACCCTCTGCAGGCTGGGTGATTAAGGTAAAGGGGGAAGTCTCTCTGAAGACAGTGATCATGGGATTTTGGTTTAGGCTGTGTTGAATATGAACACATGGACCACACTGAATTTGGCTGAGATGAGAGAAATATGATTTCCCCTCTGACGTGCTCTGTGAACTCAACTAATGAGAGCTTTCACTTATTGAGCACCTACTATGTACCTCATACTTGCTATTCACCATTCAATTTAATCCCACCGAAAGCTTTGCAAAACAGGTGGCAATCTCCCATTTTTCCATGGGCAATCCTGAGGCTTTGAATGGTTGACGACACTGTGAGTGTACCCAGAGGCACTTAAAAATGGCTAAAAGGGTAAATTTTATGATGTGTATTATTTTACCACAATTTAAAAACTCATACCTCACATTAAATTAACCATTTAATTACGTTTAAAAAATGGTGGGGCTTCCCTGGTGGCGCAGTGGTTGAGAATCCGCCTGCCGATGCGGGCGACACGTGTTCGTGCCCCGGGCCGGGAAGATCCCACATGCCTCAGAGCGGCTGGGCCCGTGAGCCATGGCCGCTGAGCCTGCGCGTCCGGACCCTGCGCTCCGCAATGGGAGAGGCCACAACAGTGAGAGGCCCGCGTACCACAAAAAAAAATAAATAAATAAAAAATTAAAAATGGTGGTAGGTGTCAGAAAAAGGAATTGACCCCAGGCCAATGAGAAAGACCTTGCCTTTCCTCCTGCAACTAGTTTGCATTTTCCCCTGCCTGACACAGGTTAACTTCTACCGTGCAAAAAAATAAAATAAAATCACCTCAAAACTCAATGGCTTATTATCTTTCCATGGAATTCAGGAGTGGGCCAGTGGGTTGTTCTGGCCTGCGGTCTCTTGTGTGGCTCATTTGGATATTAGCCAGGGCTGCAGTTATCTCAAGGCTTGCCTGGGCTGGAGCATCGACTTCCAGGATGGCACATTCACATAGCCAACAAGTTGGTGTTGGCTGTTGGTGGGACGCCTCGGTTCCTCTCTATACGGGCCCCTCCACAGGGCCGCTGAGGACTTTAAACAGCATAACCTCTGTCCCTCAGAAAAAGAGAGCCAGGCAGAAAGTGTACTCTCTTAAAGACTTACCCGTGGAAATGACAAAGCATCATGTTTGCCATGTTAGATGCCAGGCACTAATTCTGGTGCACATTCAAAGGAAGAAGAGTTAGTCTCCAGCGTTAGAAGAGAGGAGTGCCAAAGAATTTGTACATTTTTAAAAAATTCAATATGGCTTTCCAGTATTTTTAAAATTGTGGCAACAAAAGCAGATCTAGCTTCAGACGTAAGATGTTGTAGGTCATGACTCGATGTAGAAGCTTAGTATACAACACAATATTTTTTGCCATGTTCTATATATTTGCCATTTACATTCAAAAACAAAATTTACAAAACAAATTTACATTCAAAGCTGCAGGTTTAAACAATAGCTATATTTTTAAGTGATCAAAACGTGAAGCAGATGTCAGTATATATAACTGGCATAAAATGGATATTCTCTCACGTGTGAATATTTCAAGTAAATATATTGTATATATTCTGACTTTGTGATTTGGATTTATTTCCAGGGTCTTATTTGATCATATTTTGAGAGTAATCTTTATATCTACTGTGAGGTAGATTTACATCTAGAGAAGCATAACATTTTTTCACAAGCTTCACTTATTAGGCAGTAATCTCTCTTTAGAGAGAGAGAGAAAAGAAAAAAAATTTGAAAGAATCTTTTTCGGTTGTTTTCAAACATTTACCAAAATTACCTCTCTCTCTCTCTCTCTCTCTCTGTATATATATGTATAAAATTATAAACTCAAAATAAATATATAATAAATATAACATATAAATAAATTTTATATACAAACATATATAAACACTTATTTTGTGTTTATAGTATATATGTAGACTCTACTATCCAACTGAATTTTTAAAAATACTTAGATTATGAAATAAATACAATGTATATATTATTTATTTATTTATATTATTTATTATAAGTATTTATTTTGAGTTTATAGTTACAGCTTCATAATTTCATAATCTAGGTATTTCTTGTAATTCAGTTGGATAGTAGAGTTTATCAAACTTTAAATTTGCAGTTGAACATAAATTTTATTTTGTAAACATTTCAAATCTATTGATTTCAGATATGTGTAATGGACCTATAATGTCAGTGAAAACAATTATTTTTAACAACGATAAGCAGTGCAAACATTCTTTAGATGCACATTTGATTAAATTGTTGGAATCAACCCCGGTAAATTCATATCAATACATAGTCACATACGGGAACACTCACTCTTCACTCATGAAGAGTTAATAAATCACATTCTCCGGGATTTAAAGTTTCTAATGAGCTGAACATTTTAGAGCGTCTCACCCCAGTAGCTCCCAGGGTGTTAACAACGCCAGGGAAAATGATGGGGCCAAGGGCTTCCCTGGTGGCGCAGTGGTTGAGAATCCGCCTGCCGATGCAGGGGTCACGGGTTCGTGCCCTGGTCCGGGAAGATCCCACATGCCGCGGAGCAACTAAGCCCGTGAGCCATGGCCGCTAGGCCTGCGCGTCCGGAGCCTGTGCTCCGCAACGGGAGAGGCCACAGCAGTGAGAGGCCCGCATACCGCAAAAAAAAAAAAAAAATGATGGGGCCAGAATTTAGGTATAACAGGGGCCCGCTGAAGGCTGCTTCGGCTTCTAGAATAAGAGCATCTAAGTGCTATTGTCACAATTGTTTCTCAGTCACAAAGTCCCCCACCTCATAAACATTCAAAAAGGAAAGGAAATAAACCAGGGGGTTATTTAAACCTCTTTAAATGGTACTAAAATATAAAGCATTTAGCACAGCAAGCAATGACTGGACCATCCTGAACAAGAAGTGGGACGTTTTCTGACAGGGTGAGCGTTCTGATGCCCCAAAGAGAGGTTAGAAAACAATAGCTTCTCTTATTTGACATTGTCCTATAGGTTTCTAAAAAATTAGAAACAATGATGGGTTTGGGTTTGCTATAGGTCAGCTTGCTTTCCTCTCTGTCTTTCCTTCTCTCCCTTTCTTTCCTCAGTATATTACATATTTTTTAATAAAAGTATTCTAATCACTTTGAATTAAAAATTGAAAATACAGAAAACCATCCAAAGTGTATATATAAACCTAATAAAATAACTTAATACCACTTTGGAATATTTCTCTCACTTGGTCCCTTTGTTGCCTAGATTAACACACACACACACACACACACACACACACACACACACACACAATTAACTATAAATTTTCAAGACTGAGTAAAATTTTATTCAACTCTTCCTACCTTGTTCAACATTTCAATTATGTTTAGTTTTTCTAAATTATAAATATGCTGTATTATGCATCCTTATGAATACATCCCCCCCCAACCTACATTTAGAATTGCTACCTTGGAATTATTGGATCAAAGAGTATGAACTTTTTAAAAATGTAATACCTATTGCCAAATTGCTTCCAAAGGAGTTGTACCATTTTACACTATCAACAATGGAGGTGTCTGTTCACGTCACCTCACCCTTAGCCAGCAAATTAAAATTACTATTTCTCCTTACTTTAGTGGAGTGAAATGGAGCTCATTCATTTAGCAAACTCTTGTTACTCACCTGCTGGAGAGAGTGACGAAAGACCCGCGGTCTGTGTCCTTGAGGGTCTCACTATGTAGTGGTGAGAAGGCTGCCGGCTAGCTCGTGCTCTCGTCTCCCTTCCAAGGGCATCCTTCCTGAGCCCAGGGGACCAGGCAGAAGGCTCTGGCTGGTTGCCTCCCTCAGGGCTGCCCTCTGCTGAAAGGTCGGCTCGTTTGTGGGATTCTTACACTGTTCCCGAATCTCTGGGGAAGGTAGGGGGAAGGATGGCCAAGCCCTGCAGTCAAAGGCGGACGTGGAATCCCCTGGTTGGGTTCCTTTGCGGTGTTCTTACCAGCACAGCTGCATAGGGACGCTGTGGCCTTACGTGAAGCCCACCTGTGACCACCTGCAGCCCTCTCCAAACGAGTCGCTCATTTTTGAGAATAACCCGGTGTGGATCCAAATTGAGGAGGAGCTGGCTTCTTTTCCGTGGTTCCATTGTCCTACAGAGGTGTGTGTGCTGCTTCTCTGCTTCTCCTGGATCCTACCTGATCAAAAATGGTGAAGGGCAGGTGATGGATGAAGACCCCAGGCTCCTCTGTGCCTTGGGTGTCTCATCTGTAATATGGGCGTAGCGACCATGGATCATGTCTACGTGACCCGCGAAGTGTGAGGAATAAATGAGGTAAGATATGGATAACTTGTAACCCAGCATTGTTTCAACTATATTTTCAAGCACTTCCTCTACGGATTATTTTGAAACAGATCCTAACCGTATCATTTTATCTACAAAAACATCAGGATGTATCACTAAAAGCTAAAATATCTTTGTGAAAAACATCACTACAGTACCATCATCAGACTTTAAAAATTCACAATGATTCCTTTATATCAAAAATCCAGAGTTCGAATTCTGCATTGTCCCCGTACTTGTTTTAAGGTGTTTTGTTTGAATAAAGATTCATATAAGGTCAATACACAGCAACTAATTGATAAGTCTCTTAAATCTTTTAAAATTCATGTCAGTCTCTGTCTCCGTCTCTCTTTCTCTCTTCATTGCAATTTATTTGTTGAAAAAATAGATTTTGAATATAAGGCCTGTTGACATAAGTATATGTGTGTGTGTGTGTGTGTGTG